>NW_026571353.1:13488270-14088270 GCF_026225935.1 Boleophthalmus pectinirostris
GAGGGGGGGAAGTAAAAAATGTCAAAAACACAACACAAACAGACCTTTTTTTCGGTAAGTATAGCATTTTTTAAACATCAAAAGGCAACATGGTGACCACAATATGTTAAGTGCAAACAATAAATATTCAACAGAATTATAATGATAACCCTACTTTTAAAACTACATCACATTGCACATTAGCTTTGGAAGTCAAATACAGATGACATCGTTCCGACACTGGAGGATACTTCATTGTGTGTGAGAAAGTCAATTTTCTGAATTATAGTCAAAAATGAGGTTCTGGTAAAATTTCACTAAGAAATGAAAAATACATGTGAGATATTGCTCAGATTTCTGCAGATGGAAACTTTGTGTTCAGGTCCTCTTTTACCTGGAAACTGCAAAGCCAGCAACTTCAACATCTCAGGACTTTAAAGTGTGAGGAAAATCTCAAGTTTAGGCTGTGGAAGAGTCAGCAAAGAAATGTATGGCCTTTTTTCTAGCTTGAGAAAGAAAGAATGAAACTAATGAAGGTCATCTGCCCTTGTTTAAAGCAAAACTGTCTTTTCTTTTCTGTCTTGGTTTGGTGAAAAATGGTTGCGGTATCTGTGAATTTGAGCCCTTTACAAAGTTGTGGTTCAACATAGTTGACATTTGGCACATAAACATGGCTCTTCTGTGATGGTCTGTAGGTTGTATCCTTGTACTAAAGCTAGAAGAGGGGAAAGAAGAGTGAATTTTATAAATGCTCTAAATGCAGAATTTACATTATGCGAAACTGATCTTCAGTAAAAGAGTGATTATTTTCTATGTAGATAGGCTGCATCTACAAATCAATTATTCCAACATTCAGTTTTGTTCACCAAAACAAAAGGTGTAATTATTAAGAAATGCTATCAAATTGGTAGTTGCAAATTGGTTTTCAATTTAATTAGCATAATCTAAAAACAAAAGCAAATTAGACTGAATTTAAGTTTCACCAAACTTCTGAATTGTTTTTGGCATGTGCGTATGCGAGTGTGCGTGTGTATGCTTGTGTGTGTGTGTGTGTGTTATATTAGGACAAAGACATAGACATACAGTATTTCTTCAATATAGAACGTGATTGATGCAACAATGAACAGCTACCCCAACCCCAAGGGTCAGTAATAAACACAAATGAATGTTGCTCTTGATGATGTGCTTGGCTCAGTTGGTGCTTATCACAGGCTATAACATAATAACAAAACATCATATTTCTTATATTTTAATGTTGCATTATGAAACAATGCCTTGTTCTCTGAGTACAGCTGAGAGACACATAATTACAGAATACATCCTCATCACAGTGTATTTGTTTCCTCTGTGTAGCATCGACCAAGCCCAGAGGAAATAAGGCATTTTGTCTCCCAATCGATAAGCACATCTGGTGGGTAAGAGCCGCTGAGTGTAGCAATTACACTGGATCCCTCATTGGTCTTCAGCACAGTCTTGTGATTTATGACGCATAGAGACAGATGAGATGAGCGTGCCAAGTATTTTACAAGTCAAGAGGGTGTGAGATGGTAATATTTATCACCCTAAAAGCAAATATTCACATAGTCTTTAGCTTCAGTCTATAAAATCCATGCATTACTGTTTAAAGTACCAAATATGTTTCAGTAATTTAGCAATCTCTCCCGGGTCCTATTTACTTCCTCCTTACGGATAGCTGTAAGATTTTGTCCAATGCTCAGCCCACAAGCCACACTCACGTGACAATTTTGTATAAAATATACAAAAGCATGATACAAAACTATATACAATAACTTGAAGTTACTGCACATTGCATCAGGTTTGTCATTAGTGTGATGCATGTTGATTGTAAGTGATAATGCTCTGAATGGGGAGTGGCAAAGGGAGGGGATACTCAGAGCGGCAGTCTTTATGGGGGCATAGAGCTGCACTCAGGATGTGGTGAATCATAATATGCCAATTTTACCAAAAGTGAATATTGTCCAAAAAATTAGATCATGATTTCTTTTTCTAAACAAGCAACAGAAAGGCCTCTGTCACAGAATATCTTTGTAAAATATACAAAACAATGCAATAGTGATATAGTGATACAGCAGCCCATAATATCGAATTACAGTATTTTAACACACCCCTACCCATACTATGATTATAAAATGATAGAGATAGAAAGATGGGTAGAATCTATGTTAACATTTTTAACTAAATACACTACACAAAATACTGTAATTTGCGTTTTCAGTCTGGTCATATGAAGATCTTCTCTACCTTCTTTAATAATTCATAACCTGCTCAGTTGAGTTTTACATGTCACTGCTTTGGTCACTGACATCTGTGCGTTTCGTACATACACCATGCTGGGGTTTGGCCTTAGCAGGAAAAGCTATATATTTAAATTTTGATATCGGCCTCTCTCAGCAGGATGCTCTCCAGGCTCTGTATCCATCATATCATCTGTCTTTTCTGTAGCTTTGGTGTTTCTGATCCCTCTTTTAGACACTCACTTTAATGCCAACACCTTCAAGATTATCTGTTTTAATGGGAATTCTTTCTGATGTTTCTGTGAGTTTAACTGAGTAAAGACAAGGTACATGTCCTAGAAAACATAATGATTTAATTAAAGAAGGTATTGAAAAAAGAGCCACTAAAGTGTTAAATATTGTCTAGATATGAATCTCAATCCCCCATTAAGATGACAAATGCTTTTGTATAAAATTGTTTGCAAGCCCCGGTTGGTCTGTAGTTTATCTGCTAACAGATGGATCTACTGTCGGAAACTCATAAATACTACAAATAAATAAATAAAAACATACATATATAAAATAAAAAAAGGAATTTAACTAATTGAAAAAAAAAATGAAGGCATTATCAAACTTTGGCTTTTCTTATTGCTTGGTCACTGTTTAATCTGGAGTTGTACCCTTAAGACCAGGCAGTAGATAAAGTGCTAGTTGTTGGTGGTACAATCCTAGGTCTAACTAGTTGTTGTGTCATTAGGCAAGAGACTCAACCATCTCAAAGTATGAATACAATTTGTGTGAGAGAATGATGCAATGAGCAAACCTATCCAACATGCATATCATAGTGATAACTAGTATAAAAGCCTTAGGTCTACTACAAAGCATATTTTTTTAATATGAGAATATTAGTTACTTGGGCACACAATATATTATAATAACAAAGAGAAAAAATCTAAATGCTATTAATGAATTCTTAATAAGTAGCAAAAATGGCAAGAGACTGGTGTCAAATGAGGCATAATTATGTAAATGTATATGTACAAGTAAAAATAAAATAGCATAGAAATAAGAAATGAAAGATCTGAGCAAGATACAAGAGAGCTGTGCTGACATGTGCCTATCTGCATGCTGCAGTGAAGATGTTGAAATCCATGTGATATGAGCTCTTCACAGCTGTGACTGGAGAGTGGTGCAGCCCTCAGTACAGAGGCCTCTTCATTAGAGCCTCTCCCAGCCGCATACTGATCACTCTGACTCAGATCTGAACATCTCTGCCCAAGACTCTGCTCTGCTCCTTCCCTTTCTGTCCTGTGGTCGTCACCTCCAGCTGTTCCCCCTTCTCAGCCCAAATCAGCTCACAGCAGCCTTTACCTGGTCAGCCAGAACCACACGCTTTGAAAAAACTTTACAAAGATGAGTGGATCTGGAGCCATTTCGTGTCTCCCTGATTTCAGAGGACGTGATATCCAATCAGAGACACATGCTCCGTTCACTTCAAAAACAAACATGGCTGTTTACACATAAAAAAGGATAAAAATGTACATAAAGGACTCAGAAGCAGCATGATTTTTTACAGAATCAACAATCGAAGACCCCAACTATTACTAATTTCAGATAAAATAACATAACATCAGATAATTTCTGATCATCAGATAATTTCTGATGTTAGGTGAATTTTGGAGAGGAGATGTCTTCTGCATTTGAGGAACACATGCTACAAATGAGTAGCTGTGATTGGATCATCATGAATTTGGGCAGAGGTTTTTCATGCTCTGTGGTCTGGTTTCAGTCCCTTCTGGATTCAAGCAGACTTTAGAAGGACTGGCTGGTCAGGCAACAACAGCACATGCAATTGGGCGCAATGTCCCTCACACTTTTGAATGGGATGCAGCACTATCTAACTACCAATGCTACGCTTAGTAAAGTAGCACCACTAACATAGACCAGTCACATAAGATATTATGACAAGTTCAAAAATTTCACATTTTAATTTATTAGAGTAGAGATTTTAGTGCTCTTGTACATCTTATCTCACTAACCTTTCTCAGAGTTTGTTGCCTGTTGAATCCCTTACAACAATATGATGTGAATAACAAAAAATGGATATGAAAATGCTCCATCAGCGTAGATTATTTCCAACTTCCCCATCAACATGTTCATTTTGGATGACCTAACAGTAATTCAGAGTCAAGTTTATTTGGCTGATGTGACTGAGTATAAAAATGTCATCAAAAGACCTTATTTGACTTGCAAATAAACTCGGTGCAACATTGGTATCTACAGTTGTTTTTTTTTCTTTCTTCATTTTTCATATTTATGAGTTAAAACATGCATCATTATATAATGATAGTATATGTAGTCAGTACATTGATTGCAGAACACCCAGTACCCTGTAGATTTTTTCCTTCTTGCCAGTCGACTGGGAAGCTCTCCAAGTTGGCCGTTGAAGCCGTATTCAAGCATTTCTCAGATTGACTGATGGTGCTAGTAAGGCTGTCATAAAACTGACATCAAAAAATCAATTTCCCTGCTTGTTCAAAGGACTTTGTCATAATTTATTACACACTTGCCTGCACCAGAGCCATCAAAGGCACCCTTGATGTGATATATTTTTTTTCTTTTTAATGGGGTTTTCACAGTAATATTTAGTACTTTGTGGTTAATGGTTTGTTAATGGTTTATTAACAATATGTTAACTTTATGCATTTGTAACATGAGCATTTGACAGTTTGGTTTTTGTTATTTCAACCAAGCACAGTACCATAGCATCAGCAATTCAGTGTCTGCATTTGTTTGCATAAATGGTGCATAAAGAGTAATAAGAATTTAAATTAATTGTTTTTATAAATATGTTTTATGGTTTCTTCAGCAGCTGTTATTCATTATAAAACATTCATGTTAACAATGGATGGTAAATTGGATATCTAATTCCCCTTCTTTTTCTGTCCCATGCAGAGCCAAACAGGACACAGTGTGTTACTATGGAAACAGAGGCAGCGCTGAACCCGTCCATCTAAAACCAGGTCTGTGTTTAATACTGTTGCTGTAGTAACTATTCATCCTGTCCACTATTAATATCCAATTTATTTTAATGGTCACATGGTTTTGACGATTGCTTCTACTTCCACTTCTATCACATTTGCACTACTATGTACTATATTCTTTCTGTACTAGAATGAATGCCCATAACTGTGCAGTGCCTTACTGAAAAATATACTTTTGATTTGTGTTTTCTTTTGTTGATTTTTGTGTAGCAGGAATCTACGGCTTAAGCAACTCACTATTGGACACACCATGGAAGAAGCTCCTTCAGGGAAAGCGCCATTTCACTAATGTGGTCAGTGACCAGTCCTTGTCCTGTGATGGGCTGGTGCAAGAGCTGCTCAATGTCCTCAACAATGAAGACCTGTAAGCACTTTCATCTTTGGTTGTATTTGATGTTATACATTGTTAAGCACTGCTTCTATTCAAACATTGTAGACATGTTTACATTCCTAAGAGGACAGTACTTGCCTCAAAATGTTTCAATAGTGGTGTTTATGCAGTGCAATAATGGATGTTAGAATTAACTGTTTACATTACAATACATGACATTAAATAGCAACAATATCTGATTTAAATTTAAAGTGATTATAACCATGTTATAATTGTCTTCCCTTCTCATTTACCAGTTGTTATTTGTAGAGTGATTTATATGTGTTATAATCTTTATTGCAACATGCATGAATCCAGGCCAACATGTAAATAAGAATTTATTCTTAATGTTTTTCCTGTTAAAGGGACAGTCCGGAATTTTGGACATGGGGCCTTATTTCCTAGTTGGCTCGAGTGTTGGAGACGTGTGGAGACACTTTTAAAAAATATTCCACCTAGTCCCTTTTTTTAAAATTTTTTGCGGAGGTCGCTGGTGCTAGGCTAGTGCATGTCAAGGGCCATAGTTAGTCTGCCACTAAAAATAATCTTACCCACTCCACAAAGCACCCGAAGCAAATTTATTATTACACCAAACTATTGATGTAAATGTCTGTGTTGATAGAATAATGTTTGAAATAAAAGTAAAATTGCATTGCATGAATCGTCACATGTTGAGGGACTAGTTTCTCAGCAGCAGGGGAGTTTTACTTTGCTGGTAAGGTAGGTGCTAGGTGATATCAGACCACCGCTGCCAAGGTATCTATCAGGAAGTACAACTCACTGCTGCTGCTCAGACATAAATCCTTCAAATGCGAGGTTGGTTTTTACTTCTAAAATCATTGTATTATTTTTATCACAGACATTCACATCGACAGTCTGGCATTTGACATGCGCTAGCCTAGCCCCAGCGACCTCTGCAAATACAAGGACTGTATGGGATATTTAAAAAAGTGTCTCCACACATCTCCAACATTCTGGCTAACTAGGAATTGAGGTCCTATGTCCAACATTTCAGACTATCCCTTTAAAATAAAGTTTAAATATTCTCTTGCATTTAAGAGGTTATTGCACTGGAAAATACTGCCAAATGTCCAAAATATAAAATAATGATCCTTGTGTCATAGATAAAAACTATAGCAGACAAAAGCATAATCTTCTTTAATCTGTATACTCCAAAATAACAAGCCTGTTGGTAAATCACAAGGCAAAAGAAAATCAAATATGTTTCTTTGTGCAATCATTACGCGACACTGAAATTTGAATAGTGCACTATGCTTATGATGTTTTGTTGTTTTCTCAGAAATGCACCTGACCCAGTGCAGGAGCTTCAGGGCGATGGTTACAGTATGGCTATGATCAAGGCCCTGTCAGCTGTGTGTGTCCGCTCCCCTCATTACGGCACGAGGTTGGTGGATTTGACGTCACAAAATTGCCTTTTTTTTGTATGCATTGCCTACTGCATGTGATAGTGGGAACAGAATGCTCCTGGAACATATAAGTCCTTAGGAAAATCAATCCTCCACAGTGAGCAAATAGAAAGGAGGCACCTGCTTTGTGATGCCACACTGCATTAGGGAATACATTGAGCTGTCCTGTAACTAAAGGCTCAGAAAATAAGCCACAGTCCATGCACCTGCACCATGTAACTTTTTAGGACAAGTTACAGATGAAAACAAAGTGATGAGCCGATTTCTGAGTTTAAATATGTAAATTTACAAGAAAGAACACAAATTCCCAAACCAGAAAAACTAATGAATGAAATGAAAATTTGCAAGTTTGCCTGGAATAAAGTATGGGTGTAAACATAGAGCTGCATGCTATGATCACTCATGAATGATAAACATAATTCTATTCAGCTCTTCTATTCTGCTACTACTATAAGAGCCATGGAAGTCAACCTAAACTAAAACTAAATTTAACCAAGTTGAGAGTATCACAGGAAGATGGGCCATTTCTAAGGTGTGTTCACTGTTATGTGTAGGTTTTTAGCCTGTAATGTCCCCTTCACCAGAAAAGTTAATAGAGTGCAACTAGGAATTATTCATCGATCCATTCATTGTATCTGAATTCTGACAGAGACACGGACATTCTATAATATGACTGCTGAATCACTACTATAACTTTATGTAACGTTTGCCCTCTGTTTATACCCCATTATTTCTTTGTTTATCCAGGACCAACACAATAATTTTGATAGATGCAGAAGGGAACGTCAACTTCACCGAACGAACCATGCTCAACTGTGATACAACAAAGTGGAGCACTAATTCTTTCCAATTCAAGCTACAATCATGAAGATTTCAAAGAGGAACTGCCCTGTGCCTTTCTGAAACTCTGCAGCTTCATTTGTTGACCTCTACAACAGGCCACTGAACACAGACTTTCAGCACTTTTACAGCTAGTTCCATCTAGCTGCCTCAGCTTCATCTATTTCATTTCCTAATTTAAGTTAAATACTACTGTATAAGAGTTTTGCTTATTTGAAAGCATTGCCAAAGAACAGCATTTTGTAGAGCAACATTCTGTAACTTTTAACCCAGGTATGACTGGTTTGGTCACTTTAATATATCCATTATATGCCATTGTCTACAAACCAAACTACTACTTGAAAAAAACAACAAAAACAAAACAATGCTGCTTGTTTTCAATGACGCCCTTCTGTTCATGTATGAAAGCAAATCAGAAGCTGTTTAATTTTAAAAAGCATCATTGTAATTTATTTTCTTTTACTGATTTCTACCAATACAAATACAAAAAATGAGCATATTGTAGTTTTGAAGAGACATTTTACAGAAATAAAAAGTACATTTTGTGCCACAATGAAGATGGGATTGGGTGTGGGCTGTCAGTTTCCAAAATTGGTGCTTTTTTGGTATGCGATTTTTGTGTGCACATTGTTGATTCATTTGTGACACCAACTGTCCAGTTTTGGTACTGCAGTTCCCATCATGAGCACCCAATCCATAAAGCACGCCAAAAAAGGCAAGTACAGTCCTAAACTATAATCCATGGGTAGAGCTCATGGCTGTATAGTAAAGTGCCTTAAATTAATAATGTATGCGTGGAATGTGCACAGGCCTATTAAATTTATCCTGCAGTAGTAAAGCCTTCTTTTCCCCAGCATATTTTGCGTCTGCCTTGAAGGGCGGGCAATCTCTGAAACGATATTTGCTAATTGCTATCCACAGGTTTGTGTAAGATTTGTGGAAGTGTCCTTTTTGCACTTTCTTGGCTTTTCGGGATGAATATTGCGTTTCTGATCTGGCAACGTGAGGGGCGCAGAATCGCCGCGCCGGTTTTTGCCGCTATGTGGTCCTCTTCAAGATGGCTGACCTACAACTGAGGCGAGTCGGCGCCTCTTCGAGAATCAAATAATTTACTGCGTTTTGTAACTCAATCGTGAGGGTAACGGCGCCACATTTGTTGGTAAGTGTTTTTGTCATGACGTGCATTAAATGCTATGATGAACAAGACTCGAAATGGGCTAAAGAGTGGTTGGCTATCACACTAGCACCCATGCTAAAATGATCAAGGGCCCCGTGTGCCGCTTTATCTCTTTTTTTCTGGTTAATCACACGCTGCTATTGCGCACGTAAAGTACAGGTTTTACAATATGTCTAGTTGCGATGTTTTCATAGGTTTGATTTTCTATCTCGCTGTTTTTCTATCTTCTTTTTACAGCTTCCAGAAGCTCGGAGGATGATCAGTGCCTAGAGCCCTCATAAGCTGAATGCATTGTGATTTCCAATAATTGAGACAGTGATTCTGAAAGCTGTCTACATTAATGAAAAGAACAATGTAGTCAGCTTAGCATTTTCAACTATGGTACATGATCAATACAGGGATGCGTTTCTGCATGTATTGCGATTTTAGATAAAAAGAAATCATTGTTTTTAATATTACTTTGTAAAGCGTAAATTAACGTAGAAATGGAGATAGATGATGTTCTACCCCCTCTCCCCTTGGAGCCACCTCACGATTTGGCCCAAAATGCGGAACGAGCACCTCCACCACCTCCCCTGCAAACGTCCAGTGACGCAGAGGTAATGGACGTTAGCTCTGGTGGTGATGGACACACAGACACCCCAGGGGACGGGGAAGACCAGCCACATCAGCCCCTCGCTTCAACCTCCATAACTTTTAGTAATACGGTTTCCAAAAGTGAGGCCAATCCTACCCCGCTGTGTCCAAGAACCGCTCGGCACGCTCCCCCGGTCACCAAGTTTCTGCCTGATCTTAAACTACTTAGAGATGTTAAGATTCGTGTAAGCTTTGCAGAGAGCAGCAATAATAGTAAAGATAGGAAGGTTTTGTACACAGGTGAAGGGCAAGAAACCGAAGCCGATGAGGGGTTAGACAGCATTAATGGGGGGTTGCATGATTCGACCAGTGATCAGGATGGTGGTGAGGGTAGCTCTGGAAATGCAGCAGGGAGATTGTCTGAGGAGAATGAGATAGATATGGAAAATAAAGTAGAGTACGCTGTTCTGGATGAGTTTGAAGACTTCTATGAGAACTTTCTGGACCCTGACAACGGCGGATTTAAGTCTGACGCCATAGTGCAGCAGGAGCAAGCAGATGATGAGGCTGTGACTTTCTCCTATGAGGTATGTTTGGTTGTCTTTCTATACTTGGTCATCCTTTTATACCATATTTAGTTCCATCTATAAAGCTCGCACCTTTCGGCTTTGTAAGAATTGCTCATTTAATAATAATGATAATAACAATTTTGAAAATTTACCTCAAATAGATATAGGTAGGTAGATGTATACATTTTTACTATCAAAGGATATTTATTGTCAAATGCTTGGTAGCCATTTTGGAACAGTTGATGTAATGTAACAAGTCCACATTTTATTCCCCCATCCTCCTTCATTGTAGTACACTTTTGTATTAGTATATTCCATTCATCTCTTCACAATATGCATATCCCATTCCCATTTGTGGTAACGCATCCTTCCCTCCCGGCCTTAACCACTGACTGTTCCAGGAGGAGTTTGACAATGATGTGGATGCCCTGCTGGAGGAGGGCATGCCAGTCCCCAAAAAGATGCGTCCCTCAGAGGACAAATATGGAGGAGACAGTGACCACCAGTCTGACGGAGAGGGTGGGGTCCAGCCCATGATGACCAAAATTAAGACTGTTCTCAAGAGTGAGTGGGGGACTAGTTTAAATCATATTAAACCAAATACAAACTTTCTTAAGTGACCAGTATATATATGTTTCTACAAAGAACAAGTCTAATACCCTATTGCAGTTATCTTGTACTCTATTTGCAATAATCCATTTGTTTTTTTTTCCCACTTAATGCTTTATCTGCAAGTCTAATATCTAGATATTATGTAATATAATTGGTGAAATTTGTAAAAATGTTTGCCGATTTGTTCAAACACAGGCTGTCCAGAAAATTACAATGTGTACTCAACTGATGTTTGTAATTCCCCTGCACATGAATATATGTACTCTGTCATTGTGAATGTGTGCTGTAATGTGTGATAGGTAGGGGGCGCCCTCCTACTGAGCCTCTCCCTGATGGATGGATCATGACATTCCATAACTCTGGCATTCCAGTCTACCTGCACAGAGAGACCAGAGTGGTCACCTGGTCCAGACCCTACTTCCTGGGAACTGGAAGTATCAGGGTAAGATGTTAAAGCAAGGGTGGAATCTTTGCATGTGGGTTGAACTTATTTGATTCGGGGAACTACTTTTATTCTTGAACAGTTGTGGATTAAGTACTCAATTTTGTTACTTCAGTAATCTTTTGCATTACTTTTACTTAAGTAAAAGTTTGTGTGTGATCAAATGTGTCATTTGATCTTTTACTTAACTAAAAGTATCACATGAAAAAAATCTACTTAAGTAAAAATATTAAAGTACCTGTGGAAAAAGCGTACTTAGAGAGTTTTAGAACAATTAAAGGATGACATGTAGTGATTTTTCATAATGAGTTTAGCAGATTTTAAGTGATTCAATTAAGTTTTGTGTTTTTGTGCATTTCATTTGCTCAAAGTTGAGACATAAACTCAAATTTAATGTGCTACAAATAAGTCTCAGCCATTTCAGCAATTCTCAAACATGAAGAAAAGTACTTTGTGGTGACATAAAAGTAAAAATTATCCATTGTAAAATGTACTTATGTAAAGTACAGTTACCTAAAATTTGTACTTAGTATTGTACTTTTACTTCTGTACTTCATTACCTTCCACCACTGTTCCTGACCATTTTCATATAAGGTTTTAAAAGTGTATTAATTGTTTGAAAGTTATATACTCTGACTCACAAATCCTTCACAGAAACACGACCCTCCCACAAGCAGCATACCTTGTCTACACTACAAGAAAATGAAGGAGCAGGAGGAAAAAGAGCTCAATGGTGAAGTGACCCCCAGTGCTGAAGAGTCTCCTGTCAAATCTAGCAGAGTGAATAACGAAGCCGTGATGAGCAGTACTGAGCCTGACTGTACAGCTGACGATGCAGACAACATGCCCTCCTCCAGTCAGCCTGACTCCTTTGATGGAGAAGCTGAGGCCAACCTCCAGAGCAAAGACCCGCTGGCATGTGACTCTGCTCAGGGGGCTCTGGGACAGGTCAAAGCCAAGGTGGAGGTCTGCAAAGATGAGTCCATAGGTAAGGAAGTTTGAGGTCAGCCTTGGGTTTATTTCTTCTACTACTTCTTCTTTTTTTTTAGTTCTATATCTCTATGATGAAGTATTGTAATGACATGAGCCTGGTCTTGGCTAAAGCCTAATGAGATATCTGGCATTTTAATCAACACTGTTCGCATGGTATTAAAAATGCACCAACTGTTATACATAACTGTTAATATCAACCTGTTAATACATTTACATAATGTTATTCACTACATCAATAGCCTATTTTACTAGGGTTTATACTAATCAGTTATATTTTCTTGACACATGATTTGTGTCATTTGATCTGTTATTTGTGTGCGAGGAAATTAGGCTTGGTTACAAGTTTATTTTATTTTTCTGCATTTTTACCTTGCAGAACTTGAAGATTTTCGCCAGTACCTGGAGAAGTGCTTTGACTTTGAACAAGTTACAGTCAAGAAGTTTCGCACGTGGGCAGAGCGTCGCCAGTTCAACAGAGACATGAAGAGGAAGCAGGCAGAGTCTGAGAGACCTATCCTGCCAGCTAACCAGAAGCTCATCACGCTGTCTGTCCAAGATGCACCTACCAAAAAAGGTAGTGTGGCTAAGATTTGTAGACAGCTTTTAATTTGAGTGTATTTACAATAAAGAGTTATTTTTTTACTCTACATTTAATGATACATTTTTAACTATTTAATATCCCTTCTCCTCAGAATTTGTCATCAACCCGAATGGCAAATCTGAAGTCTGCATCCTACATGAATATATGCAACGTGTCCTAAAAGTTCGACCTGTTTACAACTTTTTTGAATGTGGTAAGATTTATTTACAAAATTTTAAAGAAATGTGCTATAATCCAAAACTGAGGAGATTTTTTTTTATTATATAGAGAACCCAAGTGAACCTTTTGGAGCATCTGTTATTATTGATGGAGTAACCTATGGTACAGGAACTGCAAGCAGTAAAAAACTTGCGAAGAACAAAGCTGGTAATTTCTTTAGTTTATCAAGACATTACATGTAGTTATTGAATCTTTAAGCTGTTCAGATGTTAAAGCTGAGATCTTTTTATAGCTCGTGCCACACTGGAAATCCTCATCCCTGACTTTGTGAAGCAAACCTCAGAGGAGAAACCGGTGGAGGGAGATGAACTGGAGGTATTTTAGTCACAACCATCACATTATTTACTGAACAAATGATAGGTCTGACAAACTTACAATGTTTTCTACCCACAGTATTTTAATCATATCAGTATAGAGGACTCAAGAGTTTACGAGTTGACCAATAAAGCAGGACTACTTTCGCCATATCAGATTCTACATGAGTGCCTTAAAAGGTGAGGTAGACATATTTATTCTTAGTGAGGAGCAGAAAGTCCTGACATGCCCTCTTCCCTTGTCTCCATAGAAACCATGGTATGGGTGACACAAGCATTAAATTTGAAGTGATCCCTGGGAAAAACCAGAAGAGTGAATATGTGATGACCTGTGGGAAGCATACTGTTCGAGGCTGGTGTAAGTCTTAATAGAGCAGAGATCTTGAATTATTAAACTGTAATTCAATGCAACTCTTTTAAACGTCCATCTGTTTTTCTTTGTTTTCAGGTAAAAACAAAAGAGTCGGAAAACAGTTGGCATCCCAGAAGATCTTGCAAATGCTTCATCCACATGTGAAAAACTGGGGTTCACTGCTGAGAATGTACGGCAGGGAGAGCAACAAGATGGTGAAGAAGGTACACAAACCTGTTTGATTTGATTTAGTTTAGATATGTACTTCAACAATAGTTGCTTAATTAGCTAATTGTATGCAAATTTCTTAAAGAGGGAGACTTTTTTTTTACAATGCCATACAATGCGCTGTTGTTTTCAGACAATACAGAATTTTTAAAACAGTTAACATTTAAATCACCATGTTACCCTTTGTTAGTAATAATAACTCATAGAACTGAAATACCCCCTCTTTTAATAAATTCTTGCATAAAAACAAAAATCTTCCCAAAAAAGGACTCATCATCATTGTCATTATCCTCACAGTTCTTTAAGTTAACCAATCTGTTTTGCAGGAGAGCTCAGACAAGAGTGTGATTGAACTTCAGCAGTATGCCAAAAAGAACAAGCCAAACTTACATATCCTGAACAAACTGCAAGAAGAAATGAGAAAACTGGCCAAACAGAGGGTATAATTACCTGCTCAAATACATTAAATTTGTTTGCTGAGTATTTTTGCTTATTATACGGTACACTTGTGCTTCAGGAGGAGACCAGGAAAAAACCTAAGATGACCATCATGGAGTCTGCCCAACCCGGGAGTGAACCGCTCTGCACTGTTGATGTTTAAGGAAGAATCTTTAACCACCACTGAAACCAGTCACTGTCAAAACATGTATTGCTACCTTAAAAAATGCATCATGTAGTGGCAATATAGTTTGATAGCTGCTTGCATCCTTTGGCCACATTTTATGACTTTATTTGTTTGACTTGGACTAACATGCACAGTTGAGCAAATGCCATCTACCTCTCTAGTCGTTGGAGAGGTTCAGGGTAAATTGGTAAAGTCAGAAATAAAATTACATAGTGTTTGTTTCTTTTTCCACTTGGGTTTTGTTTTAAATGTTTTCTATGGTCAGTTGCACCAATGTCTGTGCTTTACAATATTTAAAAAGGGACTACTAAAAAATGTACGTATTTATGCTCTTTGTGATCCCAGAGGGGTTGATAAGTGGATGTTTCACTTGGCGGTGTGGTTGGTTTTATTTACACAAAATATTCCATTTCAATTTGCTGGAAAAAGATGCTGTCTTGATTTGCACGATGAAAAGTTGTGTTGTGAAGTCACTCTTCAAGATTGTTATGCACTTGTGTCTTGTTCTTTGTGTTGACTGATCTTGCTGTGTTTGGTACTGAGATAAGTGCATTTTAGAAATGTTAAAGTTGATTTTACTTCAACAAGAAAATCGCACTGCTCCATATTGACACTGCATTAAGCATAGCCAGTCATATTGTGGCAATATTTTAAACTAAATGTTACGTTAAAAATGTGCTACTTTTTTAACTGTAATGGCATATACACAGGCCACCATTTCACTGGCACCTTACTATCTTTTGGCTACAAGTTACCTTAGATTATACATTTGAATGTTGGACCTAAAACGCCCTTCAACATGAAATGAGCAGAATTGACACTTTAGCCTGCTAGTATTTTTAAACTGCCTTTGTCCAGTTAAGTGTATTGAGGTTTTGTGACAAACCAACAAAATATAACCAAAGCTAGCAGTTACATGCATTTATAGAATACTTTAATGGCAGCAAATTTGTCTACATTGTAAAATTAACTGGTGTAAAGTAGAAATGCATTTAGATTGCTTTAAGAATGTGCTATGTGTGTGTTGTTTTCTGTGTTGGTGCAAGAAGGATCAGTTTATGTTGCTATTGCGTTGTAATAACTTTGAGATGTTCTGCTTAGAAAATGAAGTAGGCCTACTTGAGCTCATTGACTTCAGTGATGTTTGTTCTGCAAAATAAAACGTCCTGAACATGATGTGGAAGCAGTTTATTGGCATAGGTGCAGGGCCATAATGAATGTAAAAGCAGAACTCCCTTCTCCTGCTTCCTCTTTCTCATAATGGGGTCGCTGCTCAGATCCACGTGTCTATTTTGGCCATGTTAAAAATCACCAACCAAAACTTTCCCATTAACCAACTTCATGGCCATCGCTCCTTATTTTTTAAAAGGTTATCAAACTTTCTTTTCTGCCGGCTTGATAGAGCTATACCTGTTAATACAATTTCAGATTTTAAAAGTCAGCCTTTGATTAAATTCCTGAAACAATAAGCTAACATTTTTCGCTTTTCTTCTAAATTGACTTTATTCTTTCAAACTCCCAAGCTAGTCACGCTATGGCCCTTTATGTTTACACTTGGAACAGTTAAGGTTAAACAGACTCGATGCTTTGGTGCCACTGTCTGCTGATTTATCACGTCGTATGTATTCTCTCATGTTGGAATAGTTGACTCAACTGCCCCTCATGTTAAAATCTTTCAAACCTTTTATGTGCACCATTTCCTTGAGATGTTGCTGCTTGGAAAATGAAGTAGGCTATGTATTTAAGCCTGAGTTGACTGACTTTTGTGATGTTTGTTATGTGAAATAAAATGTGTGTGAGTAATGACATGAGAGCAATTTATTGGTATAAGTGCAGGGACATAAATGGAAAACCAGAATACAAATAATGTTCTACAAATAATATTTACAAGTTTATTTTGAAATGGGCCATACATGGGAGAGGATATTTACACTTTATCTAAAGTAACAATTCAATTGCCTGTATTTTAACCCCTCGGCCCCTGGATGTTACTTGTATATTTAAGAGCCAGGTTGTTGTTGGCTACCACTGTCCTCCGATGGCTGGGATTCGTAGCCCACTCTCTCCAGAAGAAGAACCAACTCAACGTGCATCGTCTGAGGAAACAGGTCCACGGCCAGGGCCCTCACTGGACGGAAAGGGGCTCCATGGACTCTGTTTGATGGAGCACGGCACAGACTGAAAAAAATGTTAAATAAATCAAATAAAACGTAACAAAATGGATAGCAGTGTAGTTAACCTAAAAATGTTCACTTACTCTATGAAGTTGTTCATAGCAGCCTTTGCATTGCATGCGACATAGACCAGCCTCTTGAGATTTTCTGCTCTCCTTATAGCCAGGATAACTTTGGAATCTGTGTAATATTATTATTTTTATAATACTCTAGCATGTACAGTCCCTGACAAAAGTCTTGTCGCTTATCCATTTTGTAGAAACAAAAGCTTATAACTTGACTTTAAATTAATTGATTGGTTTTAGAAATGTCTCATATGAAAGCTAAAACCCTCCCAAATTATGCTCAATATACTAAAAAAAAATTTGCTTCACTGAAAAAAGATTGATCATTTAATGAACACAGAAAGGTCAGATTTTGGCAAGACAAAAGTCTTGTCGCCTTGTCATATGATGCACCCAATCCTAGATTACAGCCTCACCTGTGATCAGTTACTGATCAATCAGTTAGTGGGTGTGTATAAAAAGAACCCCAGCACACCAGACCTTCACATCAACTGCAACTTGACCTCTGACAACATGCCTAAGATCCACCCTGAGACCAAAGCATTAATTATCAAGAGGCTGAAGACCAGATCCACTGCTGAGGTGGTGACACCTTCAATGTGTCTCAGCGTCAAGTACAAAGAATAAGAAAAAGATCTGAAATGACTGGAGATGTTTTTGACAAGCCCAGGGCCCGGCAGACCCCACAAGACAACTGCTCGGGAGGACCGTTTGTTGATTTGAAAATCCAAGGCCAGCCCCTTTTCCACTGCAGCAGAGCTCCACCAGGCCTGGTCACCTCAAGTCCCTGTGTCAACCAGAACAGTTTGTAGAATTCTGTCTCTAAATGGCCTCCATGGTTGAATCAGTGCACAGAAACCAGCACTAAACAAAAGGCAATTAAAAAAACATGTGGCATTTGCCAAGGCCCACAGCCTGCTAAAAGGATGGACACTGAAAAAGTGGCAGAAGGTGGATTTCTCAGATGAATCCTCGGTTGAATTACATCACAGCCTCCGCAAATATTGCAGGAGACCTACTGGAGCCTACATGAATCCAAGATTCACCCAGAAAACAGTTAAGTTTGGTGGCGGAAAAATCATGGCCTGGGGTTACATCCAGTATGGGGGTGTGCGAGACATTTGCAGGGTGGAAGGCAATATCAATAACCTAAAATATCAAGACATATTAGCTACCTCTTACATTCCCAACCATAAAAGGGGTCAAATTTTGCAGCAGGATGGTGCTCCATCGCATAATTCTATCTCGACATCAAAGTTTCTCAAGGCGAAGAAGATCAAAGTGCTCCAGGACTGGCCAGCCCAGTCACCAGACATGAACATCATTGAGCATGTCTGGGGTAGAATGAAAGAGGAAGCATGGAAGGCAAAACCAAAGAATCTTGATGAACTCTGGGAGGCATGTAAGACTGCTTTCTTTGCTATTCCTGATGACTTCATCAACAAATTGTATGAATCATTGTGGAACCACATGGATGTAGTCCTTGAAGCTCATGGAAGTCATACAAGATATTAAATATGGATCTCACAGCACCACTACTTAATTCACTGACGTTATGCAACATATTTTTGTATTTGAAGTAAATTATTTGTTCAATTTTCTGTAGGCGACAAAACTTTTGTCTTGCCAAAATCTGACCTTTCTGTGTTCATTAAATGATCAATCTTTTTTCAGTGAAGCAAATTTTTTTTTAGTATATTGAGCATAATTTGGGAGGGTTTTAGCTTTCATATGAGACATTTCTAAAACCAATCAATTAATTTAAAGTCAAGTTATAAGCTTTTGTTTCTACAAAATGGATAAGCGACAAGACTTTTGTCAGGGACTGTATAACTCAATGGGTTTAATCTGCATCTTGTAGTTTCTTTTACTCACGCAAGCCTGCTCTTGGTGGATCCACTATAGCTATGAGGTTGGATGCAACAGTACCACTTAGGATGTTTGGGAACACATCCTCAGCTTTTCCACAATGAAACTCAATGTTACTCAGCTCTTAAAACAAAAGCAGATAAAGACAGACACAATTTTCAATGTTTTGAATTATCACATTATGTATGACACACAGCAAATCATATGTAAGAATGCTATGATTGATTTACCATTAAGTTTTGCATTGACTTTGGCATCCTCCACTGCTTCTTGGCAGAGTTCAATCCCAATAACTTTCTTTACTCTCTGTAATAGCACAAGTTCATTTTAAAGACCACAAATGCACAGCCAATCAGTGCTCATCCCAAAGTGTCATACAGCAAAGCACATGAATCAGTTTGCAATTAATAACATGTTTTACAATTAGACGCAAAGAGTGTAAACATTTTGCTGAACAGTTATGCGAGCTGACCTTGGCTAAAGAGATCCCAATTGTCCCAGTCCCACAGCAAACATCCAGAACAGTGCTGTTCTCATCCAACTGGGCCCACTCCCCAACAGCAGAGTACAGCACCTCTGCAGCTCCTGTGTTCACCTTACACACACATATCACTTTTAAAATAGCAATAACATAAAACAAAATAAGCCACTGTGGTGTTATAGGGTTACCTGAAAAAATGAATGAGGCGAAATTCTGAACTTCAGCCCCAGGAGCTCCTCATAAATGCAGCTCTCTCCGCCCACCAGCTCACAGGGTAGATCCTCAGGGTTAGGAGACGTTCTTTAAGATAAAATTCTAATTACCATACAGTTACACCTGTATAGTGTAGAAAACCTGAAAAACTGGTCCCACCTTTGCCCTTCTCTAACGAAGTAAAGCGATGTGATGCCACTGTCTTTCCCTTCTCCCTCTGTGAAGTACTGCTTCATGGAGGTTTTCAAAGCATCTAGTTCCTCCTCATCCAGTTTCTAAAATGTCAGATTTCAAAGGCAACATTTTTGTATCACTATTACACCACAAATATATTGACTTCTTTTTTTCCCCCATATGTTTCAGTTGTCTTGTCATAGTTACCTGTGGGTTGAAGAAAACTATGGCCATAGCTTGCCCTATCCTCGTGGTTCGAACTGTTAGTTGCTTCCAGTGTCCCTCATAGGTCTCTGGGCTGTACACTGAATAAGTTGTTGTCCTGTACAAAAAAGTCACTGTTTTTATATTCTTTTTACACCTTGAAGTTTTAATGTTTAGAGGATAAACAAATGAGACATACCTGATGAACTTCTGAAATGCACTGACCACTCTTTTGGCTTCGGCTGAGACGTGACTGGTCTCTGCTGGACCGACCACAGCACAAGAGCCTCCTTTATATTTACCCAGTCGAAATCCTATGGTCTTGTCCTCTCCGTCTGCTCCAACTGAAATCAGGAACTCACACTTGTTTCTGTACCCTGTCTACAACACAGATATCCAAACAAAGGTTAAGATATGACATGACAATAAACAACAAACATTTTTAAAATACCTGGGTGGGAGAAGGGCGTATTTCTTCCAAAGGACAGCACATCTTGTTGTATTTTCCTTTTTGTGCAAACAGCCACGGTAGCATGGCTTTGTTGGTGTTGCCAATCTCCCTAACAGAATCAGAGGTGTTCTTGAGAAGCAGTTTTACATATTTGTACATTTATTTACAGCAACCCACACAGAAAGTAAGCCATTCTTTTATAGTAAAAAAAAGTCAGAGCCCAAATCTGCCCATCACACTAGAGAGTAAACACATTTCTGGCATAACCACCACCATGAACACTGGAGGGATGGCAAATGTATTGAAATTGTTGACATTCAGAAAGCACATTTTTGTTCTCTGAAACGACTTAGCTGATGTTTTTGGTGGCAGTGAAAAGTGGAGGACTGCGAGAAAGAGATCAAGGAGTATTTTTACCATTAATAAAACAAACAAAAAACTCTGCACCACTCACTTGGCTAGTCTCTGTAGCACAGCCACCACCTCCTGCTCCTTCCTGCGTAGCTGCTCGTCATAAGGTACGTTCCACAGTGGTGTCACTGCATTGGCAATCTGGACACTATGTGGCTCCTCGTCCTCTTCCTCCATCCTCTTCGATGGGGGCCCCTCACTCTCCTCTTGTTTTCTCTTTCTCATAATGGGGTCTGCTTTGGGCTTAGCTAGCTTAACGGTCAGCACCTGGCCTTTCCACTGCATCCCATGCACCAACTTCATTGCCTTATCTCGCTCTTCTTCATTTTTAAAAGTCACAAAAGCAAATGTCTGCTTTCCAAACAGCTTGATTTTGTGTGGGTTGAGATTTTGCTTGGCCAAGAACTTCTTCAGATCATTAAACCCAGTGAATTTAGGCAGGTTTCTTATCTCCACCTTGAAAATCTCAGACGTGAAGAGATCGTTTTTAATGTAGCGGTACATGCTTGGGTCTGATGATTCACTTTCCTCAGTGTTACAGTCCTGGGGCAACTCTGCAGACTTCTCCTCTGCAGCAGGTGATGCATCAGGCAAAGCGCACCTACTGATGTCTGCCATCTCCAAATGTCCAAAACTAACTAACAAACTTGTGTTTTCTGAAGAAGAAAACAAACATACATTAAAAACTTTGAATATATTATACACAGGCATTAGGGAAGCAAATCAAGTATTTAGTAACTTTGAAGAATGAAGAACAGTGAGGTGTGGAGCCTTGATTAAAGGGGACAATACTGCCTCACGTCTCACGAACTACGAACCAACGTGTCCCCATGATTTTAACTAAAATATATACACGCTAAAATGGAAAACTATGCACATAAAATGTTGAAAATGAAAACGACCTATAAGGTAAGATATATATTCTCTACAAAAAACAAACAGTTATATTACTGGTTTACCTTCACTTTCTAACTTTGCCTCTGTTGTACAAACTCCTGAATATTGCTCACTTCACAGTAGGACACAGGGCGCTGCCATGATGGCTGGTTTACCACGTGCGAAGACAACCTTTGAACCGGTTAAAGAGACAGCTACATGATCTGTTCACGCAGTTTCATTAAAGATTTAAAATTGTTCATTTCCTGAAACAATTCTCGAATATCGTTATAAATGAAAAGGCAATTTCGTTTGGTTCATTTCCAGCAAATTTTCTCTGAACATTAGTGGTGACAGATGCAGCTTAAATGCGGAAGGGCGAATCTACCTTTTTCTTTTCTATGAAGGTAAATATTACCTTCATAGATTTTTATAGTATATATACCTTCATAAAAATCCCCTGGGTTGAGACAGGATTTTTCTCATAGAGCGCAATGTAATCACAGACAGCTCGTGTTCGGCTGACAGGGCACCTACAACTTTCAAAAATATCGGATTTGTTGGCGATTTTTACCTATTTTTAGATCACTAACTTTTTCTCAGCTCAAAACCCTTCAGTTGTCTTAAAAACATTTTATAATAGTTAGCTCCGGCTCCGCTCTGCTCCGCTCTAGCTCCAATTGGTCCAAGACATCACGTGATACACCAGCCCGCGCTCCGTGCGTGTGCTCACGGGAGAAAAGAGCACTACTGCGCATGCTCAGTCGGCCTACGGTCACCGGAAGTACCTAGCCGGGCTAACCTAATCTGGAATCTTTTTTTTAATTTTTTTAACAGTAACACAACAACATGGCAAAGCAACATAATTAGCAACATAACATAATTATGTAGATACAATATAGTAAAGTGCAGATGATATTGTTGTGCATCAATGCACAACAATATCTATATCTATCTATATATCTATATCTATATATTTATAGTTATTTATATGTTATTTTAATTTGAATAGATCCATGTACTAAGTATGTACTAAATACACTAGCTAGACGGCTATTTTAGCAAAGCTATGTCACGAGAGGGCGCTCTAGGCTTGTGTGTCAGTATCTACTGCTCCCATTCCTCCTGTACAACTGTCACTGCGCATGTCTCCTGCAGAGCTACTGTTCTGTCTGTTATGTCATTCAGTTGCACCAATACTTCTGTACCACTGAAAAATTTAAACAGCAATTGAGCAGCAGAAATCAAGTTTGGATCCTTCAAGGTATTCAGTGAAGGTCCCCCATAAAATATTGAATAAATTTTTGTACTACTAATATACTTTTTCTATATTTTTTATTCAGTGAGTAATAAACACTACACTAGTTATAATTTCTAGAGAGTTACAGTTATTGTTATGAACGTGGACTAATATTTCCCATAAATCATGAAGCAGGGGTAACATGATCACATCCTTTATAACAAATAACAGGCCTTTATTAATCAAAACAAACGAACAAACAAACAAACAAAACAAACAAAAAAGAAGCAACTTTAAGGTTCATGTAGCGGACCAAATGGGTGAGGGGAACTGAGCCACAGATGAAAAAGAAATTAGAACTATATCAATTTGTTTTATACGTACATATTTTGATTAGCTCTTTAAGGATCTTCCCTACTGCAATACCAAAAGCAATCTGTGAACGGCAGCACTGGGCCTGGAGGCGTCTATTCTGCCAAAAACACACAAGAGTGAGACGAAGCGCTTACGTCGGGCGCGCGAAAGCCGAAGCCGGAAGTGAGTAGTGAAGGCGAACGGCGGACACTTTGGGATCTGAGTCTATCGCACAATTGCCATAATCTTTAAACATCTACATAATTATGGCAGACCCAAAGGTGAGAGTATACGCTTCGGATCATCGCCGTCATTGTGCTTCGTTACAGGGAGAAATTTAGTTGTAAATTCTCCTATATTTACTGCCATTGTTCGACAAACTTTGTACTTGGAGCATTGTAGCAAAATGCCGATATTTTGGGATTTCATCCAAAGCTAGTACTCGTCGCGACCTTTGTTCAGCTACACAAAGTGATGTACCTTGAATATGTAGGTGTATTAAGTCTCGCAATTTATACGTCTCACAGTTTATAGTAGAAGTAGTTTCACAGCACTTGCACAACATGTTAGCTACAGGTTTCTGCACGAGAAATCTTATAGGCCCCATAAAAACAATTTACCGTGTCGATTTTTAGACGAAAAAGAAACCTTCTATTACGCTTAATTAGCTCGGAACCATTGTCAAAGAAATGAAATCAATGACTATGCCCATGCCTTTGTCTCTCAGGCACAACAGTTGCTAACATGAGTTGGCTAAATGTAGCTTTCGTAGTCACGAGTGTTTCAGGTATAAAACAAACTCAAGTCCTAATCTTAAAGCCACAGTTCCTACATCGTTTTTGATGTTTAGTATTTGTTGTAAGCGTGAACGTTAAATGGGATTACGGCCATATGTAGTTGTAAGCCGATAGTGAAAGAGAAACTCTGTTAGCTCGCCCTGGGCCTCAAAAGTAGCACAACTTCTTCGTGAGTTCTTTTTATGAGAAAATGAAGTAGCTGTTAGATGAATAAAATGAAGACATTTGGATGAGCTACTCTTAACTCTTGATTTTAAAGGATGGAGTAGTCATGAGTTTTCATTTTCTTCTCTATTGATATTATATTATGTGTGGATGCCCGATGGCAGGCAGTACAGCAGCTTGGAGTAAGTAATCAATGTAAAATTTACAATAGACATTATGCTCTGTAATGGTGCGTTGCTTGGCAAAACCCATACCCAAGTTTTGCTCATCAAAGCCATGCTTGGTGAACTCCAAATCCTCCCTCTGAGGAGGTCAGGGCATGCAGCATGTGACAGTAGGTTTAGTAGACTTGATTATTTGTATACATTAATGTGGCTTATTTCTTCACAGCCGTAACCCCACATTTTTGTAACATTTTTCAGGACCAAGAGGAACAAGAAACAACAGCTCCAGATGCAGCAGAAGAAACCAATCATGATCCCCACTATGATCCAATCGTGAGCCTTCCAGAACAGGACATAAAAACATTAGAAGAGGATGAAGAGGAAGTCTTTAAAATGTAATTTGACTAGTTTGTTTTATGTGTTAAGAAACCGTGGAATAGATGTCAACAACAGTGTCTTCCATTAAAAATCAACAGGAGAGCCAAACTGTATAGGTTTGCCTCAGACAACGAGCCTCCAGAGTGGAAGGAGAGGGGCACTGGAGACGTGAAGCTTCTGAAGCACAAAGAATCAGGCAGCATCCGCCTGCTGATGAGGAGAGACCGAACACTCAAGATCTGTGCCAACCATCACAGTGAGTGCAGATAAACACACTATACTTGTTTGTGTTCATGTCAATTACAGTTCTGTTTCACTCTGCTTATTATGCTGCAGTTACACCTGCGATGGAGCTAAAGCCAAATGCTGGCAGTGACCGGGCCTGGGTGTGGAATACATTGGCAGATTATGCTGATGAATGCCCGAAAGCTGAACTTTTGGCAATAAGATTTTTAAACTCAGAAAGTAAGTGTGTTTTACTATTTTGCAGTGCAACTTATTGCATTCAAATAAAAAAAAAAACTCAATTTTTGTCCATCACAGATGCTCAGAAATTTAAGGTTAAGTTCGATGAGTGCAAGGAAGAAGTTAGAAAAGCTCTCAAAGTTAAAGGTAAGTTGTCATTAATACATTAGAGACACACCACAACTCTGCAGACACACTCTGTTCTTTGCTGTGCGATCCAGCCTTGGACTTTTTCTGTCTGCTACATTATTCTGCGGAACATGACAAATGACTGCCTTTTTATAATAAAAAATAGTGTTGGTTTGTTCTGCCACATTTTGTCCTAATAAAATACTCTTCAGTTTATTGGATCATCTAATGTAAACACACATCAACATTTGTGCATGTGAATATAGTGTGCACAGCCTTAAAATGGCTTTTATTCACTACCCATCAATTTGTATGATATATTTATAAAAACTAAACATGCTTCCACTGTTAACAGGTGAGGATGATGGGCCAGACAAAGTTGCAGAGAAACTAGAAGACCTCTCTGTAAAGGATGGGAAAAAGGAAGAGGACAAAAAGGAGACGGAGAAGAATGATGAGAAAAAGGAGGTCACGACAGAAGAAAAGAATTGAGAAATAAGAACTCGCTTTTGCTGATCTTCAGCTTGTCAGTTTTCCTCTTTTTCTACAATAGACTGTAACGGAACTGAAATTTGGACACTTGCATATTATTTTTATTATCTGTTTTGCTTCAAGATCACAAGTCCTTGATGCCACTGAGAAAAACCTAACGATATATTGAATTTGTACTAAAAAGCCTCTCCTTAATCCCTGAAGATGTCACCTTTTCATACGTCATCAATATTACTTTTATAAACTGTGAAAAAGGCTTGTGATAGTGATAATTCCCACATTGGGTGTCATTTTTTTTTTTTTTTAAGTATTGAAAAATTTGTAGACTAAGAGGATGTAGCCTGCACAAGACAATATACGGGGCATTTGAGGTGTTAAAATATAAAATCTTTTGTACATCTTGACAGGTTTTCTTGCCCTGTTTAGTGTCCATGTTGCCTGTAGCGGGGTGAAGGTAGCTCAGGTGGTCTTCAGTGGATGCTGCTTTGACTGCCTTTTGGGTTGGTTAATGGAGAAATTCACTCCAGGCAGTTTAGTAGCTATCTTGGTGCATGTGACAAATGCCACTGCACACTGATGGCATTGGAGCAGATGCACTTATCAAAGCATTTTGCATATTTTTGTTTGAAAATCTTAGTCAACGGTTCAAAGTTTGCAGCTATGTGCTAAATATTTTCCTGATAAATATATTTTGAACATTCCCAGACTTAAAGCATGTTTAATAAATGTAACAAAGTGTGACCTATCTGCTCACCTAATCTTCACTAATTGAGTTCTTTGCCCTTGCCTCTGAAGTGCATCTGTAAAAATGTTTGGATGAAATGTTGCTTTTCATTTGCACAGATGATTTGAGATGTTTCCTCCTCCACCTTTGAATAAAAGCTCTCCAAGACCAACTCTTTGCATTAATGAAACTGAACAATTTCTCAATCACTTGAATAGCAAATTTTATTTTCTTCATTGGGAGATGTTTCCTTCTTCCACAAAAATATGTTTAATTTATTTTTTTATATCATTAATTAGTAGTTCAGTACTGTCAGGAATGGCCCCTGACCTGCAGTGAAGTCCATTTCCAAAACAAAGACTAGTGGCGGCAGTTTAAAGGGGATTTGGCATTAATGAGGTGCAGAGATGCCTACTAATATTTTAATTTAGCTCTTAGAAACTGGTTGCACTGATTAGAATGTGCCAATGTCTCACCATTGTTTGGCTCATTGTTTTTAGTCATCACATTAGCTACTGTCCCCATCTTAATGCACCACTGAGCCTTTAGATCAGGATATTGACTGATCTCACCTAATACTCTGCAACTTTTGGTAAGCAATGTAACCGAAGACATAATTTTCTTATGTCTTTAAAGGCATTGTGGCCAAACCTTTTAATGCAGATACTACTGGACGTGTTGTCCATTGATACCCAAGCTAAAATGTAAGTTATGCTGCCACTTATTTAAAGTGATACTGGGTATTACAGACAGCAGCTGAATTTTGTCAAATAGGAATTTTTGTAACATGGACTAAAATGTGATAATGGTTCTTATGCTTGACTTTTAGATGTTAAATACAGAGTAACTTTCACTTTCTGTCGCATCAGATTTTATATAAGATTCATTTTTTACACTGCAAGGTACAACTTTTTTTTAGCCTTTTTAGTCATCATCAAAGACTTTACATAAACATAAAGCACTCAAATCTAGCCCAGGCTTCAGTTATTTGCCTATGATATAAAAATGTATGTATCAAACATAGGTTTTAAAGTATGGGTAAATAAAACACACTTAGAAAAAATACAAAATAACAACCAGTTAGCTTTTTGACAGTTACAATGACGTATCCATACAACTGTTACATTATGAACGCAAACATAACATACATATCAAAATGCTTTGTTTCTTTTTTAAACAATCTAAATATTAAGAAAACAAGTTGTGCAATGCTGACCTATACCCTCCACTGTGATGAGGTATACCTGTTCTATCCAAATACAACAGTCACCCAATGTCTTGGACCATGTAGAAATTATCAACGATCACTGACGGACTGCATTGAGAAAAAATAAGTTGTTTCCAACAATTAATTGACATAAATGAAAAGACATTCATTTCATAGATTTATGAAAATATGACATTTGTAAATAAATTAATTTACATTTGACTATTGATAGTTGTTAGCCCTCCCTCTACATATGTGCTTCTCCATCCAGTTGTGTTGTGTTATCAAAAACACTTAACTTGAAAAAAGATGATGCAGTGCAGGTTTTGCAGAGCACCTTGACTTGAGGCCAAAAGTCACATGGTGGATTTTTTTTCAAGTAGATACACCTCACTCTAGTCTACACTCCATTTTGTGTGTGACAGTTGGAAAAAAATGTACTGTTACAAGTTACAACCAACAAACAATCATTGTCAACTCCACTCCTGTGACCATGATTATGAACCACCACGTAAAACTTTCCTCTCATTACCGCCTGGACAGCAGGCAGGCTTATCCTATCAAAAGGAGAGACCTGCTCTTTGAAAACAGAGATGTTACAGTCTTGAGATATGATGTCTTCACACAGAGATCTCGTAGGTGGTGCCACCGATGCCCGTCATCTTTTTGACATTACTGTGGCGACTGGGGCTGAGGGGGGTGCCATGGGCACTGGGGTGGCAGTCCCTCTGCCCATTAACTATTATGGTTTCTCTGAATGAAAAAAACACAACAGGGAAAAATTATGTTCATCTGTTATCTTCAAACTGTACACGGAAGGGTTAGGCATGCTGTTAGCTGAATGGATCATGAATACTATATACTAACTCTGAAAGTATATGTGGAATGTTAGAAATGCATGCAAAAGAAAAAGAAATTCATGTGATCACACCTTTCTTTTTATTATTATATCCATGGATGCACACAAAATGGTCTATTTCACTAGAAAAGCAATCCATTACAAAGAAAAAAGTATTTAAATACCATTGAAATAATAATGGATACACAGCAACATTAGAACAAAGTGACAGGGCAGGCTGTGTGTTGCAAATAGACAAGGGCCTCCAATGGAACACTACTTGATGGCCCCATGCCCCCTGGGCCTTATACAGTGCATGCAATCCCAGATGTTACGAGTCATACCTTGGAGCTCCCAGACGAGGGGAGTCTGTCCTTTCATGGGTGTTCATGTAGGAGAGTTTATGGTGGGAATAGGAGGGGGAACGGGGGACGATAGGGGAGTGGGGCTGGTGTGTGGGGGAGCGATAGCCCTCTGTGGCCCTGCTGCTGTTGGAGCTGCTGTGGTCAGTGTGCAGCGAAGTAGAGGAAGTCCTTAGGGCTCGGCTCATGGTGGAACCGCCATGGCGCAAGACTGGGGTGCGCTGGCCATAGTTCACCAACCCAACTCCCATGAGGTTGTCTCTAGAGCCACTGTAGGCTGGCGGTGTTGGGCCTCGAGAGCGAGTCCCATCTGGATAACAGCCGCTAGGGGGCAGCCCATACCCCCCTGGTCCATCAAACACACCAGAGTCCTGGGCATAAATGTGTGGTTGTGAGCGCCCATGGAACATCTGCCGCTTCTCCCTCTCCTCCATCTCCTTTCGCTCCTGGATGGAGGCCATGATGGTCTGGGACAGGTTGTCATAGCGCACTGGAGATGGGTCCCTGTCTCTTTGGTGAGGGGACTGCCGGCCCACTCGGACAGGCATCACAGGACTGTAGGTGGTTGATACTTGCTGCCTCTGGTTCTCAGGTTCCCTAATGTGGCACATTTTGGTTGGCAGATAAGGAGAGTGGAAGCCCATGGAGGGCATCCCACGGTGAGCCATGTACTCACTGGCAGTACCTGGGGAGATGGTGGGATTAAGCAGGCTGTCATAGGACAGGCTGCCGTTCCTGTTGGACAGTGTGTTGGGGGAGAAGACACTCTTGTAGGGGGTGGAGGTGACTGTTTGAGGCTGGAGCGCTGTGAGCTGGCCCTTCTCGGAGCGCCTCTGAGCTTGCTTCAGGCTGAGGGAGCGAGAGTTCACAGGGTCAGAGTCCAGCTGCAGAGGAGATGACTGGAACGTGCGATGGAGTGGAGCGTTAGTGTATTCAGGCAGGTCCAGGTTGGGCTCAGAGCGGTAGTCGTGACCACGGACACCCTCCTCTAGAATAGCTGAAGTCTTACATTCCTCTCCAACGATAATCTGATGGGGAAAGCAATTATACAACAATTCAAAGATTTGAAAGTACAACTATTCTCGATTATAAAAAGAAATCATCATCTTACCTTCTCCCGAGAATTGTGGTAGTGAACCTTTGGCATGGTGCTGAAGGATGGCCTGTATTTGTACATGGCTGGAGTTGAAGGGTGGGTCTTTCCAGAGAGAGAGCTCTCTACTGACAAGATTCGTAAAAAGATAAACATAATATTAGAAGGCATAGATTGTTTTAATCCAGAGATCTCTTTTCAAATGCAGTACATCGACATATCACCAGGTGGCAGTAAAGTTCAACAAAAAGAGTTTTTGTGCTCAAACCCTGACATAATGCACCATGGCACTGGAGATTCTGGAGAAAATATGCTGTTGAGGTTTAACAATTATTGACAACTAATATAACAAACAAAAGACAATAAATGTTCAAGGCTAATGTTTCCATTGATAAACCCACAGTCACAACCATTTCTGAACTGTAGACCCAAATGACAGGCTCCATCTTAATTATAGTCCAAATCTGAGCCTGTTTGATTTCTCTCCCCTCTATTGGCAGAGCTCCACTCCCTCACACCACTTAGAAGAGAAAAGAAAAATGGTGATTCATGTTGCAGTGATTCACTCCAGCATTGTACAGCAAATCTGATACAGATTCAGTGAACCAGGCTCCGTCTGCAACAAATCAGGTCCAATCTCCTGCTTGGGAAAATCAAGGCCATTGGACTGTCACTGAGGTGTGCATTTATCATGCCTAACTAGAATCAAGTCACTGCAGGTCTATAAAAATGCCATATATTCAACAAAATAGACAGGAAAGGGGGGAACAAAATTTACATAAGAAAAGAGATGCTCTCTGCTTACCTTCACTGGAGGTCAGATGATTTTTGAGGTTGTACCTGTCAGCTTTGGGAGGCAAAGGAGGCTGGATTTCTTTTTCATCCAGACCGTCCAAGCTGCTTTTAGACTGCAGACAGGGAGAAGACATACACAGCAACATATGAAAAATATCCACCAGTAAATAAGTTTGCTGCAGTCAGTAGTAGAAGACCTAGCAATCTACAAAGAGTTATCTGGTCTGGTTTTCTGTCCATAGTATGAAATAATTAAGGTATAGTAGTTCAAAAATGCTACTAGTGATCATTTTTTAACCACAAACAAAATTCACAGTATGGCAGTATGGCACAGCAGTGAACTACACCCAAAAGAAAGAAAAATAAATAAAAATAAATACTGTAAAAAGTGCACAGTAACCGCACTGTGAGCTCACCTTGGAGCTGAGGATGGTGCCGTGGATACCGTTGTCGCTGACCTTGATGGTGATTTGCCTGTCGGAGACGTCTGGTCTGATGAATGGGGGCTGAATTTTGATATGGGGCTTTTTCCTGGGATCCAGCATGTATCTGCATGAGAATGGACAGCATCACCAAACAGGCCTCTCTTTGTCCTCAAACAATACTACTATAGTGCGGCTCAAAAAAGGTTTAATATAGGTATGCTACAACGCTATTTACACATGAATTTGAGCAGAACAGGGCATACTAATTACTGTATCAGTCAGAACCCAAAATATGATCAATCAAACAATTCAATGGTTGTCTTCATATGATTTATTTTAATAGCTGGTATTCTTATAATTATTCAATTGTACCACCAACAATTAAAAGCATTATTACACCTGGTATAACTAATGTAATGTGACTTCAAAAGGCAGACTATATTAAAGGAACTGTATGGAGCCTGCACTCTCTTTTGAAAAAGGGACTAATAAACACAGCTCAACCTGGATAGATAGAGTACACATACAAGTTTTTCTCAATATACAGACAGATCTTGCCTCATTTGAAAACTCAGAACGCCCAGAATTCACACTGAGCTGCAGAGGCTGTACTAGTACTGACGATTATTTTGTATCTGTATCTATTGAGATATATCAAGTTTATGAAATTTAAAATCAAGATTTGAATCTTAAATTTCATAAATTTATAATTCCTCTAATGTAATAGAGACCTAACATTTCATAACAATGTTTGAATAATGTCTGAACTAAAAACTGTAAACTGTTTTATTAGATGATATTGTGGTAAATGGCACTAAATGAAAGTGCATATATAACTGTTGTCCTGTGTGGGTGAGTCAGCTCTCTGAGCCATCTGCCTTCCCCCGGGGGTTTTGGCTGCTTTCAGTCAGCTCTAGACAGACACCTCCACAACTACCTCAAAGCATGTGCACAAACAGAACAGGCCACTTTTCACTGCATTTAGCTGGAAATGTATTGGGTCTGTATTAATGATGCAACAATACTCAATACACAATACTACACTTGAGGGAGTCAATATGCACATTTCACAACTGTGAAGTGTTAAATCATGTCATTCTTTCCCAGATACATATGAAAACAGCTCCATACACTGCTATATTATAGTGACATTGTTTCAACATGTAATGTTCTATGTCGTCTTTTTTCTATTGTTCACATACACCGATCAGGCAGTCTGAAGTGAGTTGATAATGTGTTCATTGTGGCACCTGTTAGTGGCAGAACAAAAGACTGAAAGTGAACATTCTGTACAGTGTACACCATGCTCACCTTCAGAGAGTCAGATCAGTGAGTTTGGTCAAACTGTGATGGGAAAAGTCTCTGGGTCAGAGCATTTCCAAAACACCACCAACACTTCATTTGTAACTGTTCTTTTATCTATCAAAGGTGGCTCAATAAATGTTCAGTGATGTATAATATAAGTATAATGCATGTGCAGAGCAAAGCAAAAAAATAAATGAAAAATTTACTTGTTTCTGCAATGTATCTCCACATTCATGTGCTAATTCTCCAATGTGTTTTAATGAAACATGACACAGCAAATGGCAATTTGTGCATTAACATAAACATGACTACACAGAGAAATCCTGAAAACATTTATATTCACAGAGAGGTACAGTGTCTTACCTCGGCGCCAAAGGACTGCATAAGACGTACTGCACGTTGCCACAGCAACCCTTGGTGAAGGGATTTACTCCTCCACGAAACTTGCCCGTCACCTGAGCAAGGACATATAAACAGTTTATAAAGAGATAGAGTTTATGCACAAGGCCATGTAACACACCAACAGCATTTATGTAGCTAATAACATTATGTATATTCAGTGAGGCTAAATCACTGCTCTCTGTTGTTTGCATTTACACTTTTGAGCTCAACACAGCATCTCTGACATAACCCTCTCCATGTACACAGGCTTGGGACAGGCACATGTAGTCCATTGATTTGTGACCCAACCCTATGTGGCTTGACAGGATTACTTGGATTTAAAAATTGTATTTACCATTATTATATATGAATGTAGAGTTTATACAGAAAATAACAGTGTTCATAGTTTATAATGTGGATGTAATACTTTGTAATGAGTCACTCTTCCTTAATTAATGTCTATTACATAGCCTCTATAGTTACAGATGTTACAAACTATTTTAATGTACAGACAAATTAAACAACTGTATTACTTTACTTCAGAAAGCACCTGGACCTAACCCAGAAGAGTCCGTGTATTTACTGTGTTAATTCTAAGCATGGATATATGTAAATTGTATCTATTTTACCTGTTCATTGGTTGTTCGACCCCGAGCCACAAGCACCATATGAAATCCTGTAAGTCCCATGACTGGAATGAAGAAGAGCCCTGCTATACACATCACCACAAGACTGGGCATAAGGTTAAGGACAACACTACTGCATTACAAAGACTCATTCACCTTTTATGTATACAACTGTATACAATGTTTTGAGACTTTGAGAGGCAAGATTCAGTATCCCAGGTACTACTAAATGTACCTGTAATTCACCATAACTGAACAGTCAGGATTATTGAGTGATGTGATATTAAAAATATATATTTTATTAAAGCCAGCAGAAGAGCATGCAGTGTGGAAGGATACGTGACAGTGGTGTGCAATGCGCTGAGCCTCTCTCGGTGGTGGAGCACAAAGATGAGGCCAAAAGAAAACACGTCTATCATGTGCACGCTCAGAGACAGCAGGAAGAGGAAGAAATAGCGATAGTTCCTTCGCCCAATGCAGTTATTCACCCAGGGACAGTGATGATCAAAGTCCTAGAAAAAGAAAAACGTCACTGTTAATTTTGTGAATATGTGAATAGTTTATGTGTTACATTTAGTATAAAGGCAGTCCACTTCATATACGTCACAAAACAAAATTAATTCTGTCAACCGGAAAAAGTCTTTAAGACTGAATACACTTCGTCACTCATCAAAGTAGTTTCTTCTTATATTACTGTACACTATTGTCTCATCTATGATATAATGTTGTTTCCTCATCAAAAACATACTGAGAGTTGCGTTTTGTTTCATTCACACATATTTAACACATTAACCATGTATATTTAGGCTGTGTTCTTCTCTCAAACAGAAAACACTTCACTCCACCTTGTGATGTCATTTGGTAATACCGAAAGTGCTCCACATGTGTTTTAACACTCCATACACTCTTTACTAAAATCATTTGAGAAGGTAACAACATTATAACATGGCTTAAAGGTGTGTAATTTTTTTGGTTGGAGGTCACCTGCTATTCAGTTACAGATGGTTTAATAGCTCAGAAATATCTAGAAAAACTGGCATTTGACTGTGAGCGGGGTTGCCTTTCCACAGATCTAATCTGTTACTTTTTCGGTCTCCATGAAGATAGAAAGGTTTAATGCCATACTGTGAAACATTCCAGACTAAGCAATAACATCTCCATGGAGAAAAGCATCTGATGGACCCTCCACCAGAAAAATTACACAATGCACCTTTGCAAGCTCACAAGAGTCAATTTTGCCTAATATAGGCATTTTAACTACATAACATTATCTCAGTCTCCACATAGTGTAGTAGACGAGTGCTTTGTTTGTACCTCCACACAGTTGTCACAGACGCTGCAGTGAGAACATCGCGGTGGCCGGTAGAAGTGACAGGTGGCGCACCATTTCATCCGGACCTGAATGCCCTTGATCTCCACATTCTTGTAGAGAGGAGCTCTGAAATCATCGTCCTTGTCCTCATCCTCGTCCGCTATCAAAACAAGGCAAAAGAATATAATTAAAAATATGCCAAAACTTGCAGTAGGTTGCAGATATATAGGCACAGTTAAAAGGGGAAATCCAGATATGTAGGAAAGTGATGTTGCTTCCATATTAAGTATGAGCAAAAGCATCAAGTCCACAAAAAGTGACTTAAAGCCCTAGTCTAACTTTTTAGCCAAACTAGGATCAAAACCTACTACCTACCTACTTACCTACCTACCAACCAATCATTTACTGTGTGCAGATGGATTGAAATTTTAATTATTTTATCTTGTTATGGTCATTCCTTCTAGGGTGCCTTCTGTACATCTGGCAAAGGACTCCAGACAAAAACTAGCCTCTTGGCTAACTCTGGCATGTTATGCAGTTGTACTGTTGGCCAATATGCACTGTGCTTGTTATAAATAAATAAATAAATAAATAAAATCTAAATCAGCTGATTTGCTCATTTTATCTTAAACATTTGAACTCTCTGACTAAACATGATCATATTTAGGGGTTTTCTGTCAGTTATGCATAAACAGCAGCAGATTTGGGCAAGAAACATCAGACATAAAACAACTTTAATGTTTAGCTTTTGAGAAGGTTACTGGAAACTACGTTACCAGAAACTACTTGAAGGAACTAGAAATTTCACTGGTTGGTGCTAGTAAACACTGTTAATGATCGAGATAATATGAAAGCTTCAAAATTATAATTATAATCCTATAATGAATCCATCTTATATAGTGGTTAAATTGCTTAACTTGAATAAATCTACTTTTCTACAGTATTCACATTTTATTCAGTGCCACACCGGACCACTTAATCATAATTGATGTTGATAGAGATCCACTGATAATAGACCTACATATACTTACTGTACATGTTAACTGCTGCTGAGTAATTTTCCCTGTAGAGGAAAAAAATCTCCCTTGATCTGATTTCATTTGCATAAGCTTGGCATGAATGAGTGGGTCAGTTCTGGTACTGGCAGCCCATCCAATCATACTCAGACACTTTGAGTGAAGTTTCATTCCTCTGGGGGTAGGTTTTATTTTGTCTTTGGCGATACAGAACAAAAACATTGCGTCTGATCAAAGGCCTGACTCAAACAATGCGCACAAACCTGAGAAAATAATTTCACACAATGATAACAACAATGGTGGAGCGAGCCAGAAGACAGCACACACAAAACAGGAAAGAAAAAGGCTTTGATTGAAACTGTTGAAAGACTTTCAAATGGATTGTAAAAATAAATGGCTGTAGACACAACTGCAGCTTTTGTGTGCATTTTGACAGCTTTGTTAACTTTGAAGTAAGGTAAGTTTAGCTGTGGTCTATTTTTATGTTTTCAATGGGTTAAACTAGAGCTCTCTCTATTCACAGAAAGAATATGGGAATATACAACAAATATCAGATACTGGCATCAGTTCAAAAATTCGTAGTGGACAAAAGTGTTTTTAAATCATTGCATTGAAAATGGCATATAGTATCAAGCCTTACTTTCCTTCATATCAAAATCAAGTGGAAATTACTGCACTCCACATCCCAAACGACACATGAGTAGTTAAGCTTTTATCTTATGCTTAATAAGCATCAGGAAATAAATGTGCAGAATTGGCAATCAAAGATGGAAGATTACATGTATCTGTTTTACAAGTATATTTTACAAGTATATCCCACTCCTCCTATGGGAAAGTCAGTCACTGTGTTGTTTCATATTGAAGAAGAGGCTAAACACATGAAAAACTGCAGTGCTCTTTACTTTATGGGTATAACCTCCAGCAAAAAGAGCATGTGGACTTTAAAGCACTGTAATATGGAGCTAATGGAGCAGTAAACAATGAAGAGACACTGGCTGGTTCACTGTTCTGACACATGTGTGTGTGCAACCAACCGAGTTAAATCATCAACAGATAATTGTTACAGTTGACCCAAGATAACATTTACTCAAACCAAAATGTTCATGGATATAGCTGTCCTTGTTAGGGTGCATGGGAATCAGGAGCCTATAATGGTTACTCAAACAGGCAATGCTTTGACAAAACTTTACAAGTACGTGTGGGCCTAGAACCATATGAAAAGAGTATTAACCAATCAGAAAGAAGCAAATGTCTACTGTGTCAAACAAACATGTCAACTTACACATAAAAAAGCAGGAGAAAAAAATCACACAGGGGAATAAGAAACTGTGGATTTTTGCACAATCAAGTATTTATCTCAGGTAAAATAAGTTGTACATTTTATTCTGAATGTTGCGAGAATTTTATCTATCTATAACATATCTAATCTATAACAGTCTGTGCAGACTCCGCTGTCCCATCAGATCTCACCATTGTGTGATGTTCCACCAACTGTCTTGGCTCACTCTGTCCTTCTGACGTCAACTTCATTGCTTTTTATTTATCTTTAAATGCAGATCTCAGTTATTCTGAATATCTCAAACAGTTTTTAATTCCATTCAGATCCTCTTACAGCTTATGTCATGCAGATCATATTTTTTGTTGTCCCAAGAGTCAAAAAACAAATAGAAAAACACTAATTTAAATATAAAGCTCCCTCTGATTGGAACAGCCTTCCCTCGTTGATTCATTCATCTTTTCCTTGTTGTATTTTGTAACTATATCTGAATTCTGTCTTAGTTTTTGATCAGATTTGATTTATTATGTGTCTTACAGTCAAGTGTGAGTGAGGTTGGGTTGATTTTGTTGTTTTGATGTTTATTTGAATTTATGTAGCGTACTGTCTGGACTACTGTATCTATCTTTTGTTCTTGTAAGTATGAGGACCCCCTGGAAAAGGAGACAGCGAGACGTCTCAAGGGGCTTATCCTCTAGACAAATAAAATCAAATTCAATGGACCGTCCCAAGTCAGGATGGAGGTTTGTCAGACTCAGTGGTATGAATTCAGATCGTTCTGGATTAAAACAGAATGTAGAAGGGACTGGTTGGTCAGGGTGGCCGTCTGAAGAAAACCAATAGTAAAACAGGAATAAAATGCAGACTTCAATCAAGATAATTTTCACAATTTTCACAAATCCACACCCTCCACTCACACTCTGCCCAAATAAATGCTATACGGATGGGATTAGAAATGCACCATATCATATAGAAGGTCATGTTATATGTCGGGGTTGTGAGTGAATACATAATGAAACTACATCATAAAAAAAACTACAAACCTCTGGGGTACACGCCAGGGTCCATGAAAGTTGCCATACTGAAATTGGCCAAAACGAAGAGGAAGACCACCCCATTGTAGAGAGGCACTGCAGGCGAGATTACCTTGGTCAGCCAGGGGCACCTAAAAACAGAAAGGATATTATATTAAATGATGTAAGAAATATTTCAACAAGAGCCACAGTGAAAATCTCTATCCTCAGAATATTAAATAATAAAGACCCCTGAAGTGAAAAGCTGTGAGTGTGCTGGGTGAGAAGACATCACTCTGCGTCACGCCTGACCTTCTATTTCACCTGGTACTCATAACTCAGTGCGACCACCAGTGAAATATTCAAGTGTTGGAAAAAAACAACACACCTGAATCACACCACAGCAAGACCACTCGATCAAATGGACCCAAATGTCACAACCTGCTGTGCTGCGTAAGTACGTCTCACTGCACAAAGCACTGAAGAGCTCCTATAGGATTTACTATAGGTGGAATGAGGAGGTTGGTGAATTTATGAATGAACAAGTAGCTGAGATTGTAAAAAGATATATTTCTTTTTTTAACTGCTAATTCCAGACGTTGCTGTGGGTGCTTGTGTTATTTTGCATGGGGCTGCCGATCATGACAACAAATAAGTTCTATACGGACTACAAAGCTATTTCAAAGCCTCCCAGAGAACTGTTGTATTGACTTGTTGGGGCATATGAACACTGAACATTTAACACGACTTAACCGATATCATATTTTATTGGTAAAAGTTCTCAAATTCTCAATTTAAATGAATGAGATTCCCGCTTAAACAGAAGTGTCAGCAAAAAGGAAATGCTGTTTAGTAGCATTTAGAGGCAAAAAAGGGTGGGGCGGAATGAGGTCAACATATATTTTTTTTCTAATCCTATAATATGTATATGGCAAGTGAAATTACAGCAAGGAAATTATAGAGCTAGAGCATAACTATTGTGTGGTATATTTTGCTTCCAGCTGCAATAAAGCTATGTTTTAGGCATCATTACAGACTGCCATTGTGAGCAAATAGACACCTTTCATAAGTGTCATTTTAAATCATACATTAAGTCCATATTTGAAGCATCAAAGCAACATCTAACGTCAAAAGTCAATTTCCTGGTAGCAAAGCGGTGCAATCATCTCCAGCGAACATCTCCTTGTGTCCACATCTTTCTTTGTTAAATTATTCAGAGCTTCTCAGACAGTTACATTTTGGACAAGGAGTTTTTCATAAGGAGATGAAGTCACATTTAAAGCTAGACAATTTTGAAAAAGAATACATATAACATATTAATTGCTTATTGTTTAATCTGAAAAATTCTTACTTTTATATGTGGCTGCAAATAACTGCTATTTGTTAGATCTCTGCTTACCTAATGTTAATTTCGAGGCACATTTTTGGAACATCTTCAAAGCCGTCATCACAGCCTTAGCAATAATTTTAAAGATGTGGATGCACCTATCTTTTAAAAACACAGTTGTTTGTCAGAGATTAGGTGGTTTGGTAAACAGTGTCACACAGCCCAGATTGTAAACACGAAGAGGAAAAAGACAGAAGCCATTTTGGGTTCCTAAAGCAGACAGCGTGGGTGGTAAATTGCCTGAGAGAAAATCAGATTAAACCACATCCACTGGTTAACAGAGTAGGAGTTACAAATACACCAGTTTATCAACAGTGTTTAGAAGAGACTTTTTGTGCAGATGCCTTCATGACTCAAATGGTGCAAATACATCCATGTTTTTTTATATGAAATGATTAAATTATTGTTCTATATTACACAAAATTGAGCTTTAAGCCATGTTAGAGTGTTGTTACTTAAACAAAAACATACCTGATGTTTTGTTTCATTCACACATGATTGAGTTATCTTTTATTATTAGTCTATCTACATCTCCAAAGCTCAAAATACTCTGTTCAACTTTGTGATGTCATGAAGCGGTAGTTTTCAAGTTAACAGCTACTTTTTAACTTTAGTAGAAAGAGACTGGCAATTCCCAGGCTGAAATGATTTTAGTGAAGGTGTATGGAGTTTAAAAACACAATGGAGCACTTCCGGTATTACCACATGACATCACAAGGTGAAACAGAGTGTTTTCTGTTTGAGAGAAAAACTCTGTTTAAATATCCAGGGTTTGTGTGTTAAATGATGAAAAAAGATAACCATGTATATTTTTGATGAGGAAACATTAACAGGGATCAGAAAATAGCGGAATATGGGCCACTTGTCTTTTCCAAAACTATCTACAAATTCATTATTAAACCCTTTAATTGACACTTTTTATTGCCATTTGCGAACAAGATCATGCTGGTGTCACCAGTAACGGAGGCTGTACAACACTGAGGAAGGGCAATAACGAAGTGAAAATCTCATTTCATCTTTTGGCCGAGAGGAAAGACGAAATGAAGGATTAAAGAAAACTAATCTCAGAGCTGCTCTTGTAGCTGCTAGAGCCACAACGGTCTGTTTCTAACCCACATCAGATCAATATGAGGAGCACTGAGCACAGGGCACACCTCACATCATTACTCTCATACCTATTACTCCATATAGGGTGGGTTTGGATGCAAAAATACATTTTTGTGAGAAACAAATATGCTTCAACATTTCACCCATTAACTGAAATGTATAGCTTATTACAGCTTTAAATGAGAAACGTTTAACTTTAAGGCAAAAATTGAGTTATCTGTAAATACATTTTATAGTGGATTCTTTTTACTTCACTACATTTGAGACCATGTATCTGTACTTTCTATTGTACTACCTTTTTGAAGGGGGCTGAAAAGTAAAAGTATTTTTATTATTGTATGAGACCTGCTGAAAAGGCTGAGTTTTTTTTATTTTTTTTTTATCAAGGTCAGAGTTTGAGCAAACACAACTTTTCAAATAAAAACAGCTAAGAAAAAAAATCAATTGTTTCTGTTGAACAAAATTCAGCACAAATCGATATGAAAATCACTACATTTGAAGTTTTATTACATCTCAAACGCTGCGCAAAATACTGTTTTAAGGCCCATTGCTTTAAGGACACTAGAACTGATACACATCATTGGAATCATCATTGGCATCATGTGGAGTTTGCCAATAAACCAACTAGAACCAGATACCACAGTTTGCAGTCTTTAGACAAGATGCACCTTCCTTAAATGAAAGTGTTTCTAGCTTAATATATTAGTTTAGCACAGAGGAGAGAATGAATAAAGCAGCTCATTAAAACTATGATAATTGCGACTGTGCAATTATACTGTGCTTGTGGAGAGGCAGTGCTGAAGGCTCTTTGCTTCTTTTCAGCCCATTTACACAACCGCAAAACAGTTTCACAAAGATTATTATAAGTTTTACTGGGACCACTCATATTAAAACACTATTTATTTTTAACACATGAAAATATACTGCAGCTGCAAAAGAATACTGATGAACCCCAAGAATTCTCCACATAATTTACACTGAAAAAAAATTCTACACAAAATCCTCCTCTGTGGGTTGATTAAATCTGAGCGGGAGCGTGTCAATCTAAAATGTACAAAGACAGGAAAACTAATTAACAAAGTGATAGAGATCTATACAGCATGGTTTAGGACTGGCTGGCTGGCACGGACTCATTTTTTAATAGGCCTGTATCAACATAGACACTTCATACGAGCTCACACCGCATTATGAATCCCACAACAATTTGACTACTCAAATCGCCCCGTCCTTCATTTGCTTTTGGATGAGAGCAGGAGAAAGAGGAGAGGCATGCTTTGAAGTGGCTCTTGTCATGTTTTGGAGTAACTCAGAGAGGAGAGAGAGTGGTAGTAGTGGTAGTAGTAGTAGGAGTAGTAGTCGTCTCAGGGCAACTTCTGAAAAGCCATCAAAGCGAAAACTCTCACCAAAGCTCATGGGTATACATTCTGTACACTGTGCAACCTAAAGCCCCCACGGGTCAAAATAGACTAAAATAAATGCATAAGCATAAGTGTTTTGTTTTTTTTCCCCCCTTTTTTCCATCATGTTTTTATGGCACTGAAAAACAGAAAAACACACATCCATAAAGTGAACGGGCTTGCATCTCCACAAACCTGACTTATTTGGTTACAAGGAAAGCCTCCTCATACTTGTTTCCATGGCAGTGTTGTACAGCATAAAACTTATCCATCTCCATGTTAAAAAATATGGCTGCTACAAAATTTTCTCATGTGATTCCTAAAGTTTATATCTAGTTTTTAACATTTCATTGATTAGGGTGTGCAAAATTATCCTCTAGAAAGGTGTAATACCATACTGTGAAACATTCCAGACAAAGCAATAGCATCTATATGAGAAAAGCTTTTGACAAACCCTCCATCCATTTCACCAATATTTATTTTAGTTGTGCTCTTCTGTATTAAATTTTGGCCTACAGAATGCAGCAAAACACAGCGAAACAGAGCGAAACACAGCAATGGAGCCTTCACCCACTCAGTCTACCCTCCTTTGACACGGGCCAATCTCTACTGCAAATACCCACGTCCCAGTGGCTACAGTTAGTATTCAGTACACAGGAGCAGCAGCAGCAGGCTCATAGTGCTCGCTCCAGGCACTGAGAGTTCACTGCAGGTCAAATAGAAGCAGGAGTGATGATGTGTACCCATTATCACAGTGGAATGTACCTTTATAGCCCCTTGGATGTTATTAGAAGGAAGGGATGTAAAAACCTTTAGCATTTTTGTAGAGCATTGTGATTCAAATTGTGTTTCACGTTTCAATGGCAGGATTCTGTTCAAAGTTCACATTTTAAACACATTTTGGGGAAGAGTGAAATATGAACAGCTAAAGGGTCAGCAGGTTTTATACACTAAAATACTGGATATTTTGTTGTGTGAGAAATTTTTATTTTATATTTTTCTTTAATAATTACAGTCATTGCAGTTTGTTTCTTATATTTATTTGTGAGATAGTACTGTGCATTTGCCTATATATTAGGCTTGTCATGGTAATTACTACATCAACTTCAATAGTCAAAAGTCAATATATAAAAGCTGGAACAATATATTTTGGGGCTCAATTGAGTGTACATTTTCTTTGCAACAGTGGGGAGATGAGATACGATTTGAGCTGTAGAGTTGAATAAAAAAGTTCTATGACTATGGTTCATTCTATAATTCTTTTTTTTTTTACACCTCAGGCCTTTTGAATTATTCTGTGTATTTAAAAATGTTTTACTAAGATTATCATGGGTTATTTCAATTGTGTCAGTGGCATAAAGTAGTTTCAATATTATAATATATTGCAATACTTATCTTAGACTTAGACAAACCTTATTAATCCACAAAAGATAACAAGAGATGGGTGTCAAGAAGGCATAATTATATAAATGTATATGTACAGAAAAGAAAAATAATTTAAAAATACATCTTAGCAGACAAGAGATAGGATATCTTATCTGTAGCAATATATGATGCTTGAAAATTTGTTATCGTGACAGGCCTACTATACATTTAGATTAAAATACTGTATACTCGGAGCACTTAAATGGCAACTACAATGGGAGACTTTCTGAAAACTGCCTGAAGAAGCTTAAAGATAAAGTAGTAGAGACTGTATACTGCTTGATTGCCTCCAGACAGATAGACTAACCAGCCTGTTCCCTGTTACAGCCATAATTCTTGAGGTATAGACAGGGTCCATACTTCTGCACTGGGATCAGCAAAAGGGTGGCCAGGAATGTGACAAAGGCCCAGCCAACTCCTGCCCGACTAGGCTCTCCCTCCCCGGCAACTGTCTTCGTGAACCGTGTTAGCTAAATGCAGCCTCTCGGATTCTCCTAAAGTCTACAAACAGGTTAGGTTTCATACATGGGACATATTTCTGTCCATACACACACACACACAAGTGGTCACTGCACCCCCAAAGCCCTCCTCGTTACTGTGGTCCAAATACTCTGAGGTATTTACTATACTTGTCCAGCTAAGCCTTACTGTCTTTGGCTCATTTATTTTTGCTGACCCATGGCTCTGCTCTAGACTCCAGTTTCCCCACAGGGAGCCCCCAAGACGGGTTGTGAGTGAAGTGTCATGTCCCGTGGGAAGATTAGAGCAACAAAAAGGCAGCGAATTGCATTTTTTTCCCTTCTGCATATGGATGAGATGAGACAATTTCCACAAAACAAGACGAGATACGTGACAATTCCTGGTGTATAACTTTCACGATTCAGTTTCAAATTTTGGTCACACAATTTTTTATTTATTTGATTTCTTGTTTTTTGTTTCCATTCTAATACTGCTTTTTGGAACAGTAAGAGATATAAATGACCAAGATGTAACCGTTCTTTGTCAGATCCAAATGTAAACGACATAATTTTTCTCTTGTGTGCACAATCTTGAGGCATTTTTGTCTCACAACATCTTGTAAACATCTAATGCAAGATCTTAACATGTTTGCCACTCCAAGCCACGTGTCAATGCAAACAGTTTCTCATCAGAGCCATGTTTGTTTGACCGGATTTGGAGTTGATGATCTGTCGGAGATCCATCAGTGCATCAGGGTATTCATGGATTCAAGATTTGTCATGAACGGATTATGGAGTTATAAGTGACAATTGGCGGGCATGCGTCGTCAAGAGCGCTACAGCCTTTAATATGTGTGTATACAAATGTGGTAATACCTTGGAAATATTGGCTTTACATAAGTAGGTCAGTTTAATTGTCAAGCTTAAAAAGTATAGTGTTTAGGTGATGTCAGAAACCCCAAATCAACCAAATAATTCTAAGAAATGTCACATGAGCAAGCTATATTTGGGATTGCCTGTTATATTAAATCATAGGTTAACTGAAGTGTGCTGTTGTGGTGTAAAGAACATCATGAAAATACATTCTACACTCGACAGCAAAATTATTTATAATTTATTTCCCCAGATGCTTATGGTGGTGGGACTGCTTTAATTCTCCCGCTAGCTGCTAAATAATAGGGATGTCAAGATTAATGTCGGCATGATACCAAAATTGCATTGAAACTTGATTTGAAAAGCAGTTGAAAGGAATTGATTGAAAAGGAATAGACTCGATACTCATATATCATTTCAAAAAGACGGTCAAATACTAGAGGAACCTGATAAAAGGAAGGAAAAAAAATACTCCTACTTTGAATACTCCTAAAACTGTTTATTCTTACAATACTTTTCAGAGTACTTTTCTAACAGCATACTCCTACTTGAGTAATATATTGTACAGTGTAACAGTACAGTAGAATCAAACTTATCAGGGTGTGTGAGCACTACTTGAGCACGTCTGTCACCCCTTATTGGTCTCTGTAGACTTGAGAAAATGTACATTTATTTTAAGCCCATGCAAAGGGCCCACCTGGTGTGGACTCAGCACTTCCAAGAGAGACGGCACGAACCAGAACAAGAGGACCGGGTCTGAAACATGATCCCCCCCTAAAATACAGCAGACCAAACATACACAAGAGGGGCCAAGGAATTCTGACCTTAATACAACACATAATGGCCCACCGCAACAAAGTACTCCAATGCACTTGTTATTATCTGCATGCACCATCTGAGAGCTGCTCCATTCACAGCGGGGAGGGCAGGCTTCACTTCCTACAGGAAACCAGGGACTGGACAAACACAAGAGAGCAGGGGAGCCTTGGCCTTGGCATATATACAAAAGTACAAAGTCAACAAGTACCACCAATATCTGACATAAACAAAGTAGGAAAGTACCCCATTGACAATCCCATAACTGAATTTCCTGTATTTTTATTCATTCTCCGATGGGAAGTTACAAGGAAAGGTAGGTGAAATGTCTTGCTCAAGGACACAATGGCGATGGTTACATGTACACCAAAAAATCTGATCATTATATGATTTCTGGAGTTATCAAATTATAGAAATGGTCTGATACGGAAAGCTATCCAAAAAAGGCAAAGTGTGGCAAAGACCAAAATTAAAGAAAATGTTAATCATTCTTCTCTGAGGTAGGTTAACACACCAAAATCTCATTGTTATCTGATTTTTACTGGTCATGTAAATGTACCCATTGACAGAATGCTGGGATCTAAATTGATTGAATCTCCAATGTTTGGGTAAGCGAAGGGGAAGAGCTCCAAAATCTGTTGCACCAGTATATTTAAATACTTAGTTCTTGGTATTGGTATGGCATGTCAGTGGGTTTAGATGAAAAAAATGATATTACTAAAATAATGTACTGTCATTAATGCAGATTAGATTCAGTGCCCATCCTGATTAAATATGGCCTGAAAACAACAGGTTGCACATTTTCAGTCATGTCTTATTAATGAATCACCCTTGTGCCCAGTGTGGATAATAAAGTGTTCTGGAGTAGGTTTCACAGAATAAATAGCAGCAACCAAAATGACAATAAAGTGCTGACACAGTCTTTGGGAGCTCAGCTAATCCTGCTTGTATTTTAAATCAGTTTCTTGTAGCGTGTTGGAGGCTAGGTTTTAGAGGCCAACGCCATCAGTCTAATGAAGCGTTCATCAATCAGGCTAATGCACAGGGGCCCATGCTGGTACAGAGGCTGGTACAGAGGCTGGCAGAGACCGATGGCACTGGACTGAACTGGTAATAAACCAACATCGGCCATATTGACACATACAGCCCTGTGTTAGTGGTGAAGTGAATGGGTAATGAGGCAAAAACTCACCAAATGTGCTTACATTCCCCAAATGACAAAGTGATGCTTTTGTATGCTTATTGGTAATGAGCTGTAGTTGCACAATTAGGCATGATGAACCATGTTTGTGTAGAAACAATGTCTATTATAGATTACAGTCTTTTTAGTAATAGGAGCAGCACAAAGGAGACGTAACAGATGAAATCACCTATTTTTAGACATCGGACAACAAATAACACTTTTGGGTATTAAATGAACCAACATATTAAACCTTTCCAGTAGAAAGTACACCACCTGTTAGACTCCAGTGATGTGTTATATAGATATGTTTAAAGCTATATTGTGGAACATTCCAATCAGAGTGATAACATATCTACAGAGACAAGCAGGTAGTATACTCTCCACCAAAAAGGTTATGTAATGAATCTTTAAATAAACACACACTGTCAAAACAATGTAAATTGCCATAGGTCCCTTAGACCACCCTGGGTAAAGCATATAGTTGATTGAAATGACATGCAAAGATTAAAATTTCCAACTCTATTGTGATAGAACTACATACACTGGCAATGTAATCTAAAAATTCCAATACAAATAATAGTACTTTCTTTATCATGTTTGTGATAATAATAAAGATTTTCTAAAACTATAGGCCCAAATTTTGCCCCTTTAATTTAATTTTGTATTTTAGGCTAAAAAACTAAAGCAGGAAAAAAATGTATAAGAAAACCAATGGTGACCAAGTATGTTCAAATATGATCACATGGACCAAAAACTGCACAGATATGCAAAGTTTGCAACCTACATTTCGGTGTTATACTGTATCGGCATAGTCGTGTGCATTATAAATGATCCCGATCTAAATTTAGAAAACTCAATATCCATGGATAACCATTACTGCAGTCACTCGCACAACTTAAGTTAATGACAAATTTCTTACTGACACAGCCACTTCGAGCCTGTGCCATTTGAAATCATTTGTCCTTCTCTTCACCTCTAAAGAGAGCCACTTGATCAGGTTGGATGAAATATACAAGTGCAGTCATATGTAACTCTTCATTGGATTCTTTTCATTCTGTGCAAAGCAAAAGGGTCAAACGGTTATTATAGCGACACTGACTGCAGTACAAAGAGTGTATGAAGACCACATGTAACACTGTTGAATGTAGATACCCTCACCATTGGCAACAATTTTATAATGGTAAAAAAAATGTCTCTAGTACCTACTGCCTACTTAAAAAATACATACAGCAATCTATTGTTATAACATAAACTTGAAATTACAACATAGCATTCTTTCAGAAATAGCTCTTTTGCAAGGTTGAAATTAGAAATGTCTTTTTGTCAGGAGCACTTCCACACAAGACAATGATCCGTTGTTGGGCTCTGCACTTGGCCTTGTGGGATTTCTATCTTACAATTATCTTCCTTTTATGGTGCGTGGGTCCCATGAGCAGAGCATGGCCCCAGACTGAAGGAGGGTTTGTGGAAGGCTGTGGTGAGTTGCATAATCTTCAAAGTAACCTCAATGTGTAACAGAGCAGACCTGGTGCTCCGCTGATGTCCAGATGTGCCTCGATATAAAAGTACTATGGTTAAAAGGTAGGTCATGACAATTACAATATGGACTATGGACTCAATATAGGAGAAGGTATAATATTTATCATTTATACCCTTTCTTTACAATAATGGGGAAATTGTGTTACTTGTGATGTAACACAAAAAGATCTGAGCTGTAAAAGGTTAAAAAAGTGACTATGGCTAATTATTGGTTCATTCTGCCATTTATTTGTTGCTGCTTGGACCTTTTAATGTTACTGTAAATTTAAAGATGTATTTACTAGGATTATTCTACATAATTGACATTTCAATGGCATAAAGTTCAATAAAGTTTCAAAAATATCATTTATTGCTATATACCTCTGTAGCAATATATCGTGATCTAAAGTGCTATCATGACTAGTTCTAGTTAAAGGTTCGTTCTGTAACTTTTCAGCTACAACCTGCCTCCATGGAGATGTTAATGCTTAAAGAACAGCTATTGTGCTTGAGCCTGCTATTGAGCTAGTTATAATCTAGGACACCCGTGGATCATTATATTATAATTTGCACAAATCACTCCAAATACAACTTCAAGAGGGTAAATGAGAAACCGCATGGTTAAAACCTCTGAAAAGATGACATTGCATAAAAGTTCTGCTTTAAGTGGGGTGACCTCTTCACACATCTGACCTGTTGCTTGGCCTGGTGGCACCACCTGCTTGACTCCATGGAAACAGATCAATAATGATGCCATACCACGGAACGTTAAGGGCAAATGTTCTGCATCCATGGAGACAAGCAGACAATATGTGCTTCCCTGCCCGATTCCCAGAATTTGTTGGAGGGGGTGTTGTGTAAAATGAGGGTTTAAATCAGGCAAAAAGAAGAAAACAAATGAATAAGGGAAAGATTTATTACTTTTAAATGGAAGCAAATCAAGTGTGAACCAAGGGAAACGGCAAATTTAAAACTTCAAAGACAGTGATGGTTTCAGGGAGGCTTAAGGACATAAAACAAAACAGACAAAAACATCTTGGATAGACTTGGGTATATAAACCAAGCATCAGATAGTACTCTCCTCTGAACACAATCATCCACAATGCAATATTAAAAAACACAAAACAAAAACAAAAACATATATTGTTAAACATATTTACAGTGAAAAGTACAATTGAACTTGTAAGTCCTATATTATGAGAAATTGACTCTTGTGTGCTTTATGTTAGAATGTTGCAACAGCATCATAAACATACCTGGAGTTGTGTTTTGTTTCATTCACATGTCTCCAAAGCTCAAAATGCTCTGTTCCAACTTGTGTTGTCATGTCGTGGTAGTTTTCATGTTAACATCTATTTTTTATTTTTAGTTGAGGAAAAGTTTGGAAATTCTAGGGCTGAAACTAGTTCAAAAATACAGTGAAGCCCTTCCTGTATTACCACATGATATCACAAGGTGGAACAGTGTGTTTTCTGCTTCAGAGAAGAACTAAATATATAGGGTTTGTATGTCAAACATGTGTGAATGAAACAAAACACAACTCCAGGTATGTTTGTGATGAAAAAACATTACAACATAGATCAGAAAATAGTGTAATATGGGCTCTTTAAAGGTCAACAATAAGTGTGAAACAAGTGTGGTCTAAACTGCATTCCCTGTTTTATGCCACCATACTGTTCCAATGTGTTGAACAGACTAAAACAAAAGGACAAAACGCCCTTCATCTCCATCTTAAATCTCCTCCTCCCCTTCCTCTCCACTACCTATTTGTTCGTCTTCATTCATCATGAGGCAGAGTCGAGGCAGGTGCTTCACTTGGCTCCCTAAAGATCATCTCCTACAGACAACATTTCCCTATATCTGAAACCACGCCCCACCAATCTCCCACCCATCTCCAGACCTCTAAGGCAACTCATCAGTGGCCGCTTCACATCTGCACAAATCGTAATTGTATATTGTCAGATAGTGTTCTTCTACTCAGCTGGGAGGATGTGTTCAAACCCACTCATTACAACTACATACCGAATACAGAGATCCAAGAAACAAAACAATAGTCAGTTATTTTCCCATGATGCTTTGAGGTCATGTTTCCCAATGTCATCCAAAGATAAGCTGGTATCATGAGGAATTAATGTCTTAAAAATGTGAAAAACAGAACTAGTTCATATTAAACAGTTTGCTTTCTGCATTCTGACGACAAAGTATTCATCATCACAACAGCTAGCATGCTAATTCGCTCTTCCTGACATATTTTCACCTCAAGAACTGTTTACACAATATATCTGTAATGGGTAAATACATATTTTGCTCAAATACATAGGAAAAAGTATGAAGCAAGATACGAAAAATATTCCATGTGCACTCAGCCTTTTCAAAAATGCTATAGGCTACAGTGCCCTGACAAGAATCTCACACAGGATAAATCCCACATCCATATCAGAATACCAACACCAATACTGGCTGCATGTAGATCACGACACTCACATACAGAAAGGAAATATGCCTGCTCAACTGTAAGAACCCCCCCTCACCCCCACAACCTGAACAGAATATATTTGTATTATCTACCAAGTGTTCCCATCTCAATCCCGACACATACAGAACTTCATGCTGTACATACACAAAGACGCCCATTGATGCTCTGAGACAAGCCAAGACAATGCCCCCTTTCTGTAAAGTAAAATGGCAGCACTGGGCAGTACCCCACCAGTGAAACCAGGGAACAAAGGAGGGCGCAGACAGGGCTGGGAGGGTCAATAAATTGGGCTGACCCGTCTCCAGTGGATAGCTTAAAAGCATGACACCATTCACAGTAACACTGAGCAGTTGTGTAAATGATTTCATAGTGGTGCTTATTTAATACTTTATTTCACAAAGACGGCAATACAAAAATTTTATTTAAGGTACATTTGTCTATTTTCATTGTTTACAATAGCAAGAAAATATTTTAGAATTAATGTAATTGTGCAGAAATGGCAAATGCAGTTATACAATCAGATCAGGTGTAAAATAGGATGATGCATTTGCTGAACTATAGTTCAAAACTAGGATTCACCAAAAGAAGGACAAAATCTGTATTAAACTGACTAAATGCAGCAAATATTTTAACCTAGTTTGAGGACTAGTTCATGGGATCTAGTTAAAGTTAAATGAACAAACACGAATAATTGTATTATCAAATATATGTAGGTTTATACATGATGAACTAAATTTGCAATGCATGTTCTATTGATTTATGTAAAAAGTAGGCTTCTGCACATTGTAAACAACTCCTGGAGCATTAACATTTGAGAGAAGACTGAAGTACAAATTGTTAAATTAATACAAAAATCCCATTCATTACAGCACATGATTGTGGCGATATAAACTACAGGTACAACAACATTTTTCTTTAACAAAAAGTGATATTTTGTTATTTGCAAAGGACTTCATACAGATAAATGCAGCCTTTTCGGTTTGAGGATTGCAGCAACTCAAATTACGATTTCGATTAACTGTGATTAATTGTGCAAGTCTAATATACATTATGTGAAACAATAATGACAACTATGCGCTACAATCTACTTGTAGTCATTCACATGTTATTGCTGCTGTCGCCGAGCTCCATGTGTTAGAGCCGTGAGCAGTTGTAAATATAGGACACTGACGCTAGCCTCTCAGGGACACTATACACTACTTCAATTAGAGGCCCATTCTTTCCCAGGGACCATTTAGAAATCTGCTGACCTCGACACAAGAGCGGAGCACTAAAAGGTATGCCACTTGGACATGGCCTGTTGCCTTGGTATTACTGTTGGCACTTTATCCAATTATTACTGATGTACAAAATTTTATTAAACTTGACTAAAGGAGACATCCACATTTGTATAGGTGTCGTTTGAAACTGCTGTGGGAGTATGTGGGACAAAAAACAATCACTAAGAAACTAAAACTATATTTTCTCAGTGTAATTTTCTTCATTAACTTTGACTTAAATATACAACATATTATTCAATCTAATACTTAAAAGGTCCTATATTATGCAAAATTGACTCTTATGAGCTTTAAACCTTATGTTGTTACCTCATAAAAACATACCCAGAGTTTGTGTTTTGTTTCATCCACAAATGTTTGAATAACATTTTGTTATTAGTCTGTCTACATGTCCAAAGCTCAAAATGCTCTGTTCCACCTTGGGATGTCATGAAGTTCAACTACCTTCAAGTTCAGCTACCTTTTACCTTTTGTTCAGTAGAGACTGGCAATTCCAGAGCTGAAATCATCCAAGTGAAGCTGAAATAAGTTTAAAAACACAGTATATATATATATATATATATATATATATATATATATATATATATATATATATATATATATATATATATATATATATATATATATATATATATATATATATATATATATATATATATATATATATATATATATATATATATATATATATATATATAAATATATATATAAATATATAAATAAAAAACACACTTAAAGTCTCTGCTTGGATAGCCCACATCCCTTTCTCACCATCTGCCCTATCAGTTATTATCAGTTCACTATACTCACTCAGCAATTGTGACCCGTAATGAAATTGTGGCAACATGTTAGAACGCCTGATCCGCTTCAACTCTCTCTCCCCTACAAACACGGAGCGAGCAACAAGCACCATATGCAGAAGGATAAACGCTGATGTCAGGTCGCCGCTGATTCAATAAAGGGGAACCCAAAGCTGCTCACTTATGTCTCTGACACCGGCAACACGCTCGCATTATGGATGAGTGGATTTTATTAAGGAATTGTTAAGTGATTTCTGGGCACGTCTGCTGCTGCTGCTGCTGCTGGAGAGGAAGAGGAGAGATAGAGAGAGGAGGAGAGATAGAGAGAGGAGGAGAGATAGAGAGAGTTGGCACTGGACCAAAATGAAGAGTGATGGACTTTGCTCAAACAAATGTATCATCTTCTGTTAGACGTCGGGGGAAGGCTGAAAAGATAAAGCTGGTGCATGCATGACTGCTATTATGCAATATTGTGATTTTCATATTTAAACAGACAAGTGGAGGAAAAGGGATGGATCATTTGTGAAAAATGGATGTAGGCATCACACCTTGATATTACTATTAAGGGGGATGTGTTGTGCATAATACATTTTCAAGAGATTTGTATATAATTACTATATCCACTTCAATACATGATGATGGAACAATATATTTTGGGGGTCAAAAGTTATCGTGTGTATAATTTAGTTGTATTACTGGAGAGATTTTTGCAATTTTATGTTATAACATAAGATATGAGCTGTAGGGGTAGAATAAATAATATATATGGCTAATTATCGGTGCATTTTGCCACTTATTGGTTGCAGCTTCCTACGATAAAAGACCAAAAGACAAAAATTCCTGCTGCCATAAAACTTTTCAATGAAATGTAAATTTACTAATGTGTCTCTTGATGTACTGAGGTTTGAAAGTATGGTGTGTGTTTTATGTACATGTTTTTATTCATGCTTTCTTCATACACCCAATGCTCTCACTGCCCTTTACTAAATGTAAACACAAACATAAATAGCCTATAAGTGGTAACAGGGATAGTAGTGGTTTTAGTAATAATAATGTACACAGTTATAAAAATGTGAGATATAAGATATAGTACATCTTTGGAGGACTTATTCAGAAGTCAGTTGATGTCATATAGTAGGTTTTGTATTGTATGTTTGACTGTGGCAAGACATAAAATAAACTAGTCAGCAGATCTTAAGCATCTTTGCGTTAGGGTGGGTGGTTAAAGGCCATTTTCTGCAGGACACTATAGAGGGAAAATGATAATAGCCAGTCTTTAGTAAGAGGGCCATTCAAAACCACTTAGAACAACTCACTTTTCTTTATGTTGTGGAAAGACTGCTATAAATACACTCTGACCCAATTATAGGTGGAGTAGACTTCACTGATTTAGACAGAGACCAGAAAAAGTCCCCCCTTGAACAGACTGGGTGGGACCGTCTCGAAACATTAACAAAATGGGCCAAGATAAACAGCCAGGATTCATTCAATGCATGTAAATTTTGAGTTCTGGATATATTCCAAATACACTCGTCATAAAACTTTTGATTGTTGCTCGTAAGTATTGTTCAGGCATTAGCAATTATTTTTTTGGGAATTGCAAAGTAAACAATTTAACAACAACAAAAAAGTGTTTTTTTTTTTTTTTGAGTGTACTGTTCCCATGGAAACTTGCACTGTCAAAACATTGTCAAAACAGCATATGCCATGTGTGCGTGCAACCAAAACAAAACTCATCACACTTAAGACCCCAATTATGATGAAGCATGATCTTCTTGATACTGTTAATCTAGAAAACTACTTGCTCTACATTTTTATTACTGTACATTTACTTCAGCTGCTTCAGCAATTTAGTATAATTTACTACTTCCACTACTACAGTCTAGTCACACACTTTCTTTCCCAGCTCTTTAACACATCTGTCCACTTTGGTCTCAGTCCAGTTTATCCTTTTCCCACATTAGCAAACTTGATATCAGATAGTTCACCTCAGCCATCGGGACAGGCAGACGGTGTGATGGCGAAGCATGGCCAATGAACCAAAATAGAGCCGCGCTTCCTACTAATCCCAGATGAACAGGTGCTACTATTTCGAGGGCCAAATCCTCTCCAATCCAGCCACTGCTACTGCTCTTTCACCATCTCCATCTCTCTCTCCTTTCACTCTCTCCATCCCTCTTCTCTCTTACTGTATCTTTCTTCCATTTGAATTGTGGGCCTAGAAACAAAAGGCTCAAGTCCAGAATGAGCTATATACGACATGGGGAAAAGTACTTAAGAAACCCAAGCTCTCACCACCCTTCCCCCCTGAGTGGATGGGGAGGCTCAGGGCAGCTATTTTCATACAATGGTCAATGGCTCTAAAATGAATAGCTAGATTTTATTACGCTGTGGTTTAATTGAAGCCTACATGAAGTGGTACAAGGACAGTTTTTTATAACATCAGTACAGCAATTAAAATAATGTAGCTATAGTCATTTGTGGATGATAGGGTTAGGTGAAACCAGATTAGGGGGTAGGTGAAACCAGATTTTCTGAGCAGTCAAGCCTCAAATGCAGGACAATACAGGATTACATGCATGTATCAATCAAAACTTGGAGTTAGGTGTTGATAAGGGAACACCATAACAACATGGTTAAAAGGCTCATGGTCACAGCAATCCAAAGTCCCACCATTTGTAAACTGCATACTACTTAACAAACTTTAAGATAAATAACAGTTGAAATAGCCTATATTATGCTTTTTTCTGATGTGTGTTATAATTAGGGCTGGGTATCGTAAAGAAGTTGACGATGCGATACATAAATCGATACGCAGGCCATGATATGATACATATCTCGATACAGTGAGCTTTCATTTCAATACTATATATTTCAAATCGATTCAAAAAACGGTTCAGTAAAAATAAAGGCTAAATCATGGCTGTGATACCACTGTGTTTTTCCAGTCCATGCACGTTCATTACAATCATTTGGATTATTTCAGCCCTGAAATTGCCAATCTCTACTGAACTAAATGTAAAAGGGAACCGTTAACTTGAAAACTACAGCTTCATCACATCACAAGGTGGAACAGAGTATTTTGAGCTTTGAGGATGTAGAAAGACTAATAACAAAAGGATTAGTCAAACATGTGGGAATTAAACAAAACACAACTCTGCTTTTGATGAGGTAACAAACATTATAACAGGTCTTAACACTCAGAAGAATAAATTTTGCGTAATATAGTTTCATTAACATTGATTCATTCACATAATTTCTTTGCATGTGCCTCTAATATTACCAGCACTATTCCTCAATAAAAGTCAAGTTTCCTCAGCTGAGGCAAGAATCTATAATAACACTCTCAGATTCAGGTTCATAGGCTCTATCTGCTTTTCCAGTGTTAGTCTTAATCGTTAATAATCACACTTTGAGAGAGCAGAGATTTCCTTAAACCCCTGCTTGACTATGGGAAGAGTTCATGCAGAGTGCGCTCAGTCCCGGATGACAGGGGAGCAGCGGGGGAGGCGGGACATGCTTTTCCTTTGGTAGATCTTATGTTTTTCTTTAACCTGGAGGACAGTGAGTGACGGGACAATGTGGTGTGCAGTCTGGATCTGTCAGGAACTACAAGATAGATGTAGCTCACCCTTAACACAGGGGGTATAATGGTTAAAACACAGCACAGCTGAAGAGCTGCTACTGTCTTTGAGTCGTCAGTGGTGCTTGAAACAATGATACATGTCAATGTTGTAATGGAAAGATGTGTGAAAATAATACAAGAAACCTACAATGGAAATACTAAACCAATCAATGTTCTCGACATCAGGTAATAATGCCACTGTATTGCCAACTGTCAGAAAAGCAGATAAATTTTGGGACTTACATACATTAGGCTATTTTCTGATCTATGAATGATAGAGGGTGGTTTCCACATCACAAATATAACTGGAGTTGTGTTTTGTTTCATTCAGACAAGTTTAACACAAATCCTGCAAATTTACTGCTCAATTTCATTTCTCTCCAGCGACTAGGTCAGGAATCAGAATACTCTAGATGGTTTGGAAGAACCCCAGAAGTTGTAGCCCGCGCACCGGCCAATGAGAGAAGAGCTGTGTGGTACAGCACAACAGTAAACAAAAGGGTTAAGATGGATGGAGATGAAGCCATACATTCTGTGCTGGCTACGATTCCCGAGATCCAGGATTTAAACCCGGAACAAAGAGAACGTTTGGTGAATTTTATCAAGTAATATACCAGTTAGCCCTGTTAGGCGCATTACCTATGTCACGACCAAATAGCAGTGATTGGTTAAATTAAAAAAGTAGCAAATGAATCCTAATGCTGTAAGATCAGACGGTTTCCACGAAGTGAAACCAGCTGATGAATCAGGCAAGCACATTTAGGCAACTTTGTGATGTCCTGCAGTAATACAAGAAGTGCTCCACTATGTTTTTAAATCCCATACACCTTCACTAGAATCCTTTGGATGATTTCAGCCTTGGAATTGCCGATCTCTACTGAACTAAAGGTAAAAAGTAGCTGTTAACTTGAAAATTACAGCTTCATCACATCACAAGGTGGAACAGAGCATTGTGAGCTTTGGAGATGTAGACATACTAATAATAAAGGATTACTCAAACATGTGTGAATGAAAGCAGACACAATTCCAAGTATGTTTTTAATGAGGTAACAGCATTTTATCATGGTTTAAAGCTCACATCTACAGGTTTTGTGTAATATAAGAGCTTTAAGAGGGCAGCACTAAACTTCTATGACACAAATGGGGTACAGTATATTAGATTGAAAAAGTGCAAACTGATGATGTGGTTTGCAACAGCAGCATAAATCAAACTGGTAAACTCATCTAAAATCAATCTCTAAAAGATCTAAAATAAGATATAAAAAACGCAGGTGCTCTCAAATCATCATGATCTATAAACTCTAATCCACTTCCAAAGAATATGTTAACCTTTCCATACTGAAAAACTTGCTTTATGAAAATGTAATGTCATAATCTTAAATCAAATAAAGCTGGAATTAAAGTGTATTGATTGGTCAAATATAGACTGACAGCTCTTATGAAAGCAGCAAAGTTTGAGATTCTGCTAATTATAATCTCCCCCTTGGGCCAGACTGCAGCTTGTTTCATTTTCAATACTACCAAGACCTCCCCATCACAGTGACAGGATAGCTCAGGGCACTGTTTGAAAAGGCGTAATGAAAACGATTTCTTATAGGCACACACCAGTGGGCTCAGGATTTGCCTTTAAAAACACCCTCTGACTAATCTCTCCACTCCTGTAGCTCCATAGACGTACTGAAACAGCCCAAATATGTAATGTTGTTAAATGGGGAGAAAGGTTGACAGGGCCCCAGGGTATATCCAGCGAGCCAGCTATTCACACAAGCACAATCATGACCTTTCTAAATATGAATCTTGCACGGCTGGCGCACACTTGGCTTTTGTTGTGGCTACAATTTGACAGACATGGGTCGTGTTGACTCAGAAGCACACAAAGGGAGAAGGGGAAAAGAGCCCAGGGTATCTCACTCTGGGACAATGTTCAAGGGTGTGTTAAAAGCTGCTTTTATACAATGCATAATCAGATCATTGTTAAAAAAAAAAAAAAAAAAAAAGACTATACTTGAGGGCCTTGGAGTTGTGAACCAGGAGCTAAAGAGGTTGGAGATGGGTAATATCTGTGGCATACACAGAGGATATAGCTAACCCACTAGATGCATTCCAAGTATAAGTGTTCATATGGGCGCTTCTGGCTCCTTCAACTCTGTTTCCAATTGCCTTTATTATTGACATTTATAGCGACAATAAATAAATAAAATTAAAAATTTAACTTTCTACATGATCCTAGAGTTTTTATTTTGCCATTTTGTACATAAACAAATTTGATGGAAGAAAAATATGACAAAATGTGAAAAGATGTCTGAAAATGAAGATGTTAAAAAAAGTTTATGGTTTATGGTGATAAAACGTGAAAAACTAAACTACATGTGAAAAAAGGGAGTGCCAAAAATAGGTGTTAATACAAAAAATAATGAAAAACACAAAATTAATTATTATAGACATAAAAAACTCAACTCAAAGCAAGTCTTTAAAAGAAACATTTTACGATTTATTATGAAGTCCGCCTCACCAGTAAGCATTTAATTAAAAATCCCTCCTCCATTTCTCTGTGTGCCTCTGTTAAAGATTTATAAACCAAACAAGTTGCAAATGGCAATTAAATCTTTCTGCGTTGAATTGCTGAGTTAACACAGAATATCTTGAGACTGCGTTTGAGGAAATCCAAGTTGTGAATTACAAACTGAACAGAACTGTCTTTGTAGACCATATGCGAGGCCAGACACTAGCTAGAAGTCATGAGACCCCCCGCACCGAGGGCCGTTGGTGCTATGAGATGAGGCATGTAGGTACTTAAGGAATATTCTAACAATCAGAACATCTCATTTTAATCTAATTTTCAGTAGTTTTTTGTGCTTGTAAATTGCATAAATCTTTATTTCACTTAACAGGATGGAATAAGGACCAATCAAAACCAGTACAACTATTGGAAAAGTCTAGGTGACTCAAGGTGAATCCCTACCCTGTCAAAAATATTGAAAATCAGATACTAATTGCTACTAAAACTGGTATCAAATCTATATACTCATTTGAGCAGGTACTGATACTAAATAATGAATATCTTTAGAATGATCTTGAGTTATATCAGAACAAGTATAAGACCACATAGACTACTACACCCATGAACCAAGATGGGCCTAACTCTGACAATTGAGGATTACATAGTACTAGACTATAGACTATAGAAGAAAGTACAGTGATTTAATGTTGAAAATCACATTCCTTTGTCTAAAGAAAGTTTAGAGAAACGTTTGTAATCATCATTGTGGTATCGGAATTGAGTATCGCATCTATTCCTTACTATCGAAATTAGGGATGGGCATTCGATGAAATTTTCTTAATCGATCGTCGGAAGAATTAACGATCGATTATCGATTAAACATTAACGTTTTTATATTAAAATGATCATCATTATTATTACTATCTGCACTACTAATCTGCATAAATAAATTCAACTTTACGACATATAAACCGTAATAACTCTAGAGCCACATCAATCCGTTTTAGATTATAATGTGTTTAATTCAGTTTTGCGCAACTCTCACAGAAACGAAACTTAAAACCGCATCACTAATTTGCATAAACTCAGCGAAGATAAAACTACAGCTCTTGTGTCGCTGATGCGGTCAATTTCTGTTGGATTAAAAGACATGGCTCAGTGGAATACAGGTTAGTGTGACCAGATTTGCATTTGTCAAAACCAGGACACCGTACGAGGGGTGGGAGGTGGGGACTCGTCATTGACATTGCGCGACTCTCACCTGGCAAAGCTTTTTCCCACTGGACGCCGAAACATGTTCCTGCTTTGTTCACTGTGCACATGGACTCCCACTTGTCCCGAACACAACGGAAAGCATGGAATTTCTGTACAAATCATCGTTAAATACGCATTTGTGCTTCGGTACGCTGCAGACTGACCGAATGTTTGTGTCTGCTCGCTCCTTCTGAGTGCAGAGAGCTACATGTACGGACCCCTGTTTGGTCACGCTACGCACAGCAACCTACATTCGGTTTGTCGATTAAAATGAACGTAATCGATGAAATTCTTAATGATCAATTATCGATTAATCATGCCCATCCCTAATCGAAATTGAAGACAGGAACATTTTGTGATATAATTTTGATGCAATTTATGTACTTTATTTATTGTTATGCAATTAACTTCCAGGACATTTTATTATACAGTCCATTTTATACTGAGAACCCCATCTGGCTTCTCAATCGTTCCTCATAGCCACCCTATTGCATTACCTCAATTTCTGCATTAAACATAACTCCAGTTTGGGCTTTTAGAGCAGATCCTTATCCATGTACGTATGAACAGACTGGAAGTAAATCACTGCAGCCCTGAACTTTGGCGGCTGAAATTTTACAGAAGGGAGTTACAAAGATCTGGCGTACCAACAGGAGCTATAAAACATATTTTCTACTTCAGAAAAGACGAATAAACTTGCAAAAATTACATCTGGCATTGCTTCTCTGTTTAAATGAAATGGGGGGATTGAATTTGTGTTCAATTTGGGGCCTAGGTGGCAGACATCCAGTGTAGCAGAAGCATCACAGAGCGTCTCTTATGGCCCACAGAGAAAAAAATTGTAGCGCACATTTTGGACAAGCTTCACAAGTCAGGCTCTGTGAAGGAGGAGAAGAAAGTGTCGGGAGAGCGTTCAAAGTGGAGGTTTTCTTGATCTGTTTCCATTACCTGGCCATGCTATAAATAAGCAATGGTTCAAAACAACGCCTGTTCTCATACAGGCCAAAATGATTTAATTAGGTGATTATTTCTCACATTTACTGGCCTTGTGTTGTCCCATCTCAGTAGTTTTTTGACAAAGGTGGGTCTGTGGGGAGGAGCTGACTGGAGTGTTAATTCAACTGCCACAGAAAATAAACAACAAGAAGTGGTAAAACAGTACAAGACCTTCCTACAGTAAAGCAATTTGTGCACTTGAAAGGTTGTAAAAGGAGAAACTGAGTATAGTGTTCAAAAGCAACAATGAGGCACAGTAATATAGATGTGGTAAAGAAAGTTGAAAAAGTTCCCCGATTCCCAGATTCCCAGGTAGACTGATTCCTTCCCCATAGTGAATTCACATGACCGCACTGTATTACTGTGGTTTCCTCTCAAGCCCGATAAAGGCCCGATATTACTCAAAATTGACTCTTGTGAGCTTTAAGTCATGTTATAATGTTGTTACATGATTCTGTTGAAGGTGAATGGAGTTTAAAGCACAGTGGAGCACTTTCTGGATTACCACATGTCATCACACGGTGGAGTGTTTTCTGTTCCAGAGAAGAACACCTTCTAAATATACAGGGTTTGTGTGTTAAACATGTGTGAAAGAAACAAAACACAACTCCAGGTATGTTTATGATGAGGAAACATTAAAACATAGATCAGAAAATTGTGTAATATGGGTCCTTTAAAGAAGACTCGATGCAATCAAAAATATCCAAAAATCTATTTTAAAAAATTAAACATGTCTTACATTTGAACATAAAATAAATAAATAAATAAAACACGCAGTCCAATTTCAGATTCAGTTGCTAGTGCTGTCTTGTAAGAGTTTTATTAGATTTTCATTGTACTCGAGCAGGATTTTCAACTTCCTGTGCCTGGCCTCAAAGGCATAGGGCAAATTTCCTGTAATGTTTTGGTAATAAATTTAAACTTGGATTCAATTTAGAACACAGCCTTTGTTATGACCTTTGTCAAGAAACAATTTATACACACATAAAATACAGACATTTGGTAATAAAGACAACAACTAAAAGGTTAGGTTATGAGTTAACCGTCAACAGCCCCAGATCTTTAAAGGTGTGTTGTGTATTTTTCTATGGATATGTCATTTCTCTGTCTGGAATGTCCACAGTATGACATTAAATAGCTCTGCTTTACACTTATTAAATTATAGATGGTTTTACAGTTTGAAAATACTTAAAACAAGCATTCTGATTGTAAGCAGGGTTGCCTCCCCACAGATCTAACCTAAAACTTTTGTTTGGTCTCCATGAAGATAGACAGGTTTAATACCATACTTTAATTGCCACTCTTTTTCACAGACAAAATTTCAAAACTTTTCCATGATTTTTTCATGACCTAAAGTGAATTTTTCAATTATGCATGACTTTACGGCACCGTACATGTGTAGAACTGATCATACGTTTAGGGCTTAATATGAAATGGCAACCCTTTCCACTCACCTTATGGTTTGGGATTATTTTTGTTGTTATGTTTTTAACATTCAAAATACTGTCAATGTCAATGATAATTTAACAGAACACTGTAGTTGCATGTAAGAGATACTATAATTCCATGACTTTTCCAGCTCTGGAAAATGACATTTTCAATTTCCATGACTTTGTCAGGATTTCCATAACTGTGGGAACTCATGAAACATTCCAGACAAAGCAATAACTTTTCCATGGAGAAAAGCATTTGACAGACCCTCCACCAGAAAAGTTACACAATGCACCATTAAATGCAGTCCAACAAAAGTTTTTCAGTAGTACAAACACACGAAATTCTTGGTTGACTAAAGAAACGTCCTGCAGATCAATTAATCGACTAAAAAGGGGGTATGGCAAAAGATCTCAAAACTATTACATATCTATGTATCTGACCCAAACTGCACTACGCTTCCAAATGAGATCATTCAAAACCTACTATTTTTCCAGAATAAAAGGTACTAGAAAACAATGTATTACTATAAAGACACATTAAACTTCTGTATAATACGTTTAATCTCCTGTTTATATATAAATACCAAAAAAAACAAAAAACAAAACACAAATATTCAGCCAACTCATTCACTCACTTCTGCTTTCATGCAGTTGTTCCATATAAATCCTTATAATCTAAATAAAAGATTATACACAAGTAATTTTTGGTCATCTAAAATACAATTAACCATCAATATATAGTATTAATAGGACTAATCAGACCCTAAACCATGAAAAGTGAACTTAAGTAAGGTGTCTTAACAGTGCATGTGAGCCATAACTGAAAACAGACTGAGCTAGCCCTCTGCTTACAATACCACCTTTTAACCCTGCATCACCTCCCCGGGGTCTTAAATCTCTCAGTAATGAATAAAATAGACAGTTTAAGTTGTCCACACATTCACAGCTATTCACAAACTGAGCAGAGCCGTAACCCCCTCTGCGTGGCACTATGGATGAATGAATGAAGCCTCTATATAAGGCCTGAGATGGTCCACTGCCCCTGACCAAAGTGGAAAGTCTGACAGCTCCCAGAATCAGGTAGGAGAGAAGGAAGAGCTGGGGGTGGCCAAGAGGTCCTGTTTAAAATGCAAGCAGTGTTTGTAGTAAAATAGTAAGATGTTACATAAGACAGTATAGGTGTAAGCGACTCCAACAAAAAATTAATATTGATTTTTTTTTTCATTATCTTGAGGACAATATTCATACAATATTTTAACAATACATCAGGAATGCATGCAAGTCTGTACATTTTCTGGTTGAAGTTCACATCTCACAAAACAGGAATGCACTGAAACCACTAAAGGGCGTCTCTATGATCTGAGCATGTATCTCAAACTGTACTTACAAGACTCCAACTGCACAGGAGTTCAAGCAAATATATCTATCAAAAAATGTATATCTTTAAAACAACAATTACAATATTATTATAAATTTTTTGATATACCTCCCACATCTACTTCTCTGTGCTTTAATGTTGCTGTACTTCAATGTACTCATAACTATACATTAAACATTTGATTTTTTATCTTTGATCAAATTAGTGTTGCCACGATACTACAATTTAAAAGTTGATTTCAGTACTAATAAACTCAATACTGACATCACAATGATAAGTAAAACCACTATTTCTTTAGACAATAGAATGTGATTTACATTAAATCATGGTACTTTCATATATATTTTCATGCGGGCTTATATCTGTTTAATCCCTCGATACCAGCTCAAATGAGTATATAGTTTCAATACTAGTTTTAGTATTGACTGTCTGATTTTCAAAACTAAAGACAGATCTACAACCCTATATCCAATCTTTTAAGGATGTAAGGTAATGTTATGTTATACCGAACTACACATCTAACCACAATTTGACTTTGAGCAAGCATGTTTTGAATACTTAGTTTCAGTTTGAATACAAGTCTCATCAGGAAAATTTATAATGATGTAAGAATTACTCCTGTGGGCTTTTCTGATCCAAGTTCTATCCATATTTTCACACACTGTTGCAATATTCTCCATTATAAAATGTACCCAACATGGTCATTAGCCCAACCATGCATGCATATAAGTTCTTATCGGATTGATGGTTTGCGAGAAAAGGAAACTTCAGGGAATAGTCCAAAAATAATCATGCCTAGTGTAGGGTGTTTTACTAGCACTCCCATATGTCTAACAGCAATGAAATTATATTGGTTTAACACATCCAATTAGACTTTCACTGCATATTGTAAGAATCATTTTAAAAGCCCTATGTAATGCAAAATTGTCCCTTGTGAGATGTAATGGTACATTACGCAACTTTTCTGGTGAAGAGTCCGTCAAATGCTTTTCTCCATGGAGATGTTATTGCTTTAGTTACAGGTCAGATCTGTGAAGAGGTAACCCTCACTCACCACCTGTAATTGAATAAATGTAAAGTAGAGCTGTTTAATATCATACTGTGGAACATTCCAGGCAGAGCCATGACATATCCATAAAAAAAAAAAAGAAAAAAAGTTACACAGTGCACCTTTAAGCCACATTATAATGTTACCTCATCAAAAACATACTTGGAATTGTGTTTTGTTTCATTCATACATATTTGAGTAATCCTGTCTACATCTCCAAAGCTCAAAAAATGTTCTGTTCCCCCTTTTAATATCACAAAGACATAGTTTTAGTTTTGTATGGAGTTTAAAAACACAGTAGAGGACTTCCTGTGTTACTGCATGACATCACAAGGTGGAACAGAGTGTTTTCTGTTTGAGAGAAGAACTCAGTATAAATATGGAGGGTTTGTGTATTAAACACGCATGAATGAAACAAAACAATTCCTCAATGTTAACAATGCTTATATGAGACAGAGGCGCAAGTTAAATTGTTTACAAGTTCAAAACTTACAATGGCCAGTTTTGTCAGGAAGGGCATCTGACTCAAAATACTTGCTGAATCAGTATAAACCAATTACAGAACAGCCACAGACTAGAGTCACAGAGTGCAAATTATCGCGCTTATTACTGCTTATTTTGGTTGTTTTCTTGGCTGTCTCCCTCTCCACCTGCCTACACACAGTGACTGTTGCCAGCGGGTGACTGAGCATTCCTATAGCAACAAAATGTTTCTCTGGTCAGACACTTTGACATTTTCAACCACATACCACTCTAAGTAATCATAAAGTGCAAAACATTTGGAAGAAAGTGAGTTCTGCCTAAATAAAACAGCAGGATACAAAAAAAGATACTTCGAGTGGACTCATTGCACTTGCGCTTTGCTTTCAAGTGAAGTATGAAAATATGGAAAAAATCATGAATGTTGTTGCTGTTGCTGCAACAAAAACTAACAACTAATACAATTAAAGGTCCCAGTTTGTGCAAAAATTTATTCTTATAAGATTTTTGTCATGTTAGAACATTGTTACCTCCTTAACAACGTACCTGGAATTGTGTTTTGTTTCATTCACACATTTGAGCAATCCTTTATTATTAGTCTGTCTTCATCTTCAAAGCACCTTGTGATATCATGACATAGTAGTTTTCAAGTTAACAGCTACCTTTTACCTTGTGTTTAGTTGAGATTGACAATTCCAGGGCTAAAATTATCCATATGATTCTAGTGAGGGTGGATGGAGTTTAAAAACACAGTGGAGCACTTTCTGTTTAGGCATCTGTTCATCACGATGTGGAACAGATTCAGTTTGAGAGAAGAACTCAGCAGATTTTGTGTGTCGAATGTGAGTGAATGAAACAAAACAACTCCAGCTATGTTTCTGATGAGGAAAAAACATTATAAATAGAAAATTGTGTTATATGGCTAATTTTGCACTTTTGTGACCAATTTCACATTATTTTTACAGTAACCTTTACATCTGTATAATACTTAATCCACTACTAATGCACATTGTACTGGATTTAGATCATCTGAACATTGTTATTGGGACATTCGAAATGTTGTCTAATTTGTCACCTACCTCATCCCACACATAAGCACAAATGACTTTAATTGTACAGTCTAGGAGCAGTATTAGTAGCAATTGTCCAGAAAACACTTAGAAACAGTCACACAAGAAGTACTTTTGCACCACTTCAGACATGCACATCAAGTACCATTAAGTAATATATTTGTGATGCATGTTTAAGTGTCTGGTATTCTTAACCCAGACGTGTCTCTTCAGTATAAATAACAACATAATGCAAGCTAGAGAGGCTGGTTCTTTTTACAGTGTTTTGATTGACTACGTACATGATATCACAGTCAACAGCAGCACCAGAACAGGCTCATTGATTTATATATGGGGTTCAATAATCATCTGTGAACACTAAAGTTCACTAAGAGCCAATTTAGATGGAGCTATATGGTTCAGGATCAATAAAACACTATATAGAAATGGGAAAATATTGAATTATTAGCTAAACCTTGTGAAAACAAGCCAGTGATTATGTGATCATGTAGTTTGTGGGAACAGTAACAAAAGAAATAAAACATAAGGAAAGTATCAAAAGTCAGATATTAAAACTAGTAGTTGAAACTAGATACTCATTTGATACTCATTTGAAAAAGTATAAATATTTAAAAAGTCAACAAGATAGAAATTAACCTTTCCTGAATAGCTTAAGAATGATTTGAGGTGTATCAGAACAAGTATTTATTTATTTATTTATGTATTTATTTATTTGAGACAGGGACAGCGCACAATTTTTGCATTTTACCTTAACAGGAGAGATGCATTGTACATCAGGTTGTAGCATCAGTGCTAATTTCCACCTGTAGTCCCTGGACAGATTCACTGATTGTATTTAACTGACCTTGACTATCAACTGTTCTGGAGACCTGTGTAGCATGTTTTTGGTATAAGAGCACATAGATGAGGATACGCCCATGGACCACTATGGAACATACCTGTACCACTAAGGGATTACACTGATATATGACCACGCGGTAATATAAAATAAAGTACTATCATTTGATAAAGAAAATCACATTTTACTGTCTAAATAAAGAGTGTTTTTATTATAATCATGGACTATTCTAATCTATTCCTTGACATCATGAAATTTTAGTATCATGACAACACTACATATGATGGCATATTTGTATTTAGATTATGGTTTATTAAGGATTATTATGTTGGGTAAATTTGTTGAATGGGACATCTATTTATTCTACAACCCACAAAACACATGCAGATTCTGCTCCTTCCAGACAGACTATAATTGGAAGGCCATAACCTCCTGACTGTCAGGCAGGAAAGGCTATGCATCTTTGGACAACCTCCCAGAGCACCCTTTGAGAACCAACATTTTAAAAAGGCCCATGCAAAGGTTAGCTTATCTCACATTTCAGTTTGTTGTTTCTTTATATTGACTGGGCTGTACGACCGAGCATAGCAACATGACTAAAACCAGCCTGGGAACTGGAGACTAACTTTAGATGGTTCTAATTTGCAGTGTTTTCAAGTCCTCACTCAATCAATGATAGAAGGTTGAAAGTATTACAGAATAGCTCTAAGAGATATCTGGAGATTTAAAACCAACATTAAAGGAGCATTGCGCAAGAGAGTTCGGAGAGTCCATCACCTGCTTGTTTCCATGGAGATGTGTTTGCCTTGCCTGGAATGTTCCATGTTAGAGATTAAACCTATCTCAAGGGAGACAACCATGGACTACATTACAGGTCAGATCTGTGGAGAGGCAACCCTATTCACAGAACGCGAAACCTAGCTTAACATTATCCAACTCCCACTGGCTGGATGACCAAAAATACATCTGTAGTCTTGTCTTGCGCTCTGCTTTGCCCTGCTTTGCCCTGGTTTGTGTGGAAAATGCTTGTTTGGTAAACTGTTCTCTGTATTGGAGAGGTTAGGCCTTGTAGTGGGAGAAATGTCAGGCCATCTTTGTGTTTTAACGCCTGGATTTGGACGTGACTACAAAAAGCCAGTGTGTGGCTGTGTTCTTCTCAGTGCTGACTCAGGGTTCCTGCCTCCCTTGTAGTTCACCTTTGACTTTTTAGGTCAATCTAATAAACACTAAACAAAACATTTCAACGCCCCTTTGCAAGAATTACTGCTGCCCACCTGCTTTTTAATGACTATGACACTTTCTATAGACCCTTTTAGTGTTTTTGCTGAGGTAAAAGGACTACTTCTTTGTACCACAATGGAGTTTCAATGGGAGATTAACATTACACCTGACACATTTGAGTCAACATAATAGTTGTAATAACTTAGACTTAGACAAACTTTACTGATCCACAAAGGAAATTACTTGGACACAGTAACTCACACATCACAATGTAGTATAATAACAAAGAGAAAAAAAGATATATTCATTCTAAATAAGTAGCAAAAAAAAAAAAGTAAGAGACTGGTGTCAAATAAGGCATACTTATATGTACAAGCAAATTTTATAAAATAGATATAAGTAATACAAATATCTCGGCAATATACAATAGGTCATACTGTGCCTTGTTTATTCATGCATCAGGGACAATGTGACGCATAGCAAGTCATCTGAAACAAAACAAATGCATATTGATATCTGCGCTTTAGAAAACACAATTATGTTTCTAAAGTCGAAATCACAAAATTGGACAAAACACCAAGAGCCATTATTTTCATACAAGTGCCGTAAATAAAACTCTATAATGATTCATTGATTGAAATGAAGTCCCCAGTGTACACTATAGGCTATGTAACAGTAACAGTGCTATCGACCATTTCTCTGAGTTTGTCCGTGTGGCAGATGCGTTTTGTTTATGTCTTCTTTGCCCTCCATTATAGCACAGTTAATTTCCTGAATGTGATGCTGAAGATGGGAACTGGGATTAAACGCTGGTCGGCGAGTCACATTGTCTTATTCATGTGGCGTGAACCTGCTGCATTTTACAGTTTGACCCTAAACAGTCTTGTTCCCCCAGCTGCCACTGTTTTTCCAGCACACAGACCACATGCATAAAAACAGGCCCAGTGCAAAGGCATTACAAAATGTATAGCATTAGTGGCAGCAGGTGCGTGGTTAGTACTGGAAGGACAGGTTGTTTTTCCAGATGGATAAAGTAAGCAAAATTGTACCAGAACAAAATATTGGCTATGATTCAAGGTAAAAATTCAAGGAAAATAAAATAAAATAAAATAAACTGTACATGCATATTATTTCAAAAGGATTTCAGCCTATGATAGTTTTATGATGATAATCTCACCACATTAAAGGGCCCATATTACAAAAATTTTTCAATCTATGTTATAATGTTGTTTCCTCATCTAAATAATACCTGGAGTTCTGTTTTGTTTCGCTGAGTTCTTCTGCCAGATGGAAAACAATGTTCCACCTTGTGTTGTCATGTGGCAAAACAGATAGTGCTTTAATATATTTTTAAACTCCATACTACTTCATTACTTCTAATTAGGATCATTTCTGACCTGGAATTGCCAATCTCTACTGAACTAAAGGTAAAAGGTAGCTAACATGAACAAGGTAGAAAAGAGCATTTTGAGCTTTGAAGATGTAGACAGACTAATACAGAATAAAAGGTGTGAATGTCATGTGTGAATGAAACAAAAGATAACTCTTGGTATGTTTTTGCTGAGGTAACAACATTATAACATGGCTAAAAGCTCCAAAAAGTCAATTTTGCATAACATAGGACATTTTTAAAAAGTCTTTAATTCATTACACTTTGGCAACCTGAAGTAATAGTAGCTTGTAGCACCATTAACAATGCAAAATAAGCACTCAAATACTTCAATCAACACTGTGTACCGAGACTCAAAACTGACAGCAACTGATACTGACAGGACTACGAAAGGAAGCAAACAGACCAGAGGGTGTTTTTTAAATGTTTGTGAGACAGCTGATGAATTTGACTAAAGCTGTGCAAAGCTAATTTAATATAAGATTCACCAGTTGTACAATTAAATAGTAGCAGTAGTAGTAGCAGTAGTAGTAGTAGTAGTAGTAGTAGTAGTAGTAGTAGTAGTAGCAGTAGTAGTAGTAGCAGTAGTCGTAGCAGCAGTAGTAGTAGTAGTAGCAGTAGTAGTAGTAGCAGTAGTAGTAGTAGTAGCAGTAGTAGTAGTAGCAGTAGTCGTAGCAGCAGTAGTAGTAGTAGTAGTAGCAGTAGTAGTAGTAGTAGTAGCAGTAGTAGTAGTAGCAGTAGTAGTAGTAGTAGTAGCAGCAGTAGTAGTAGTAGCAGCAGCAGTAGTAGTAGTAGCAGCAGTAGTAGTAGTAGCAGCAGTAGTAGTAGTAGCAGTAGTAGTAGTAGTAGTAGTAGCAGTAGCAGTAGTAGTAGTAGTAGTAACAGTATCATAGTGCTGTGGTAATAATAGTAGCCCTTTAAAGAGTTCAGGTACCACAAGTACTTCAATCAACAGTCTATACCAAAAGAAGCAAAGTTCACAGAAAGTGATACTGTATGAACAGATACAACTGTTTGCACTCGAGTCGATGATAGGATTTAAGAGTCATTGATAAAAAGTTCATCTGAGGTGTTTGCTCAGTAAACTCTCCGAGCCGTGTCAGCCTCTTCACTTTACACACAGCACTGATAAAACCTTCCCAATATGGTTCAGAGATAAGAGCTGGAAAGGTACCAAAGTGAGGGCTTGCATTGTACAGAGCCAGGCTAAGCAGAAGAAACAGCGTATCAGCCACAACATATTATCAGTCAAATACTCAAATGTGTCACAGTTGTATACAAAAAAAAGACATGTTGTTGTGGGTAAACATGCACCTTGATAGTTAGATTATTCAACCAAGTTTAATTATTTCAAGTACTACCAAATACTACCAAGTAAATTAAAAATGAATTTATGAAGTGTGGTACTGCTTATTAATATAACTTTTTTTTTTTTTAAATAATCCACCCATCCATCCATTTTGTTCCACTTTATCTGTGGCAGGGTCCCGGGGGCAGCAATCTAAGTGACTGAATCCAGACTTCCCTGTCCACACACATTACCTCCAGCTCTTCCAGGGAGATCCCCAAGCGTTCCCAGGTGCGCCGAGAGACATAGTCCATCTAGCGTGTCCAGGGCCTCCTCCCAGTGGGACAGGCCCAGAACACCTCCCCAGGGAGGCATCCAGGAGGCATCCGAAACAAATGCCCGAGCCACCTTAGCTGGCTCCTTTCGACGTGAAGGAGCAGCAGCTCTACTCTGAGCTCCTTCTGTGTGACTAAGATCCTCACCCTATCTCTAAGGGTGTGCCCAGTCACTCTGCAGAGGAAACTCATTTCAACCACTTGTATTTTGTTCTTTTGGTCATTACCCGGAGCTCATGACCATAGGTGAGGGTAGGAATGTAGATTGACCGATAAATCGAGAGGATGAAGAGTAAAAATAATCCATAGTCCAAAATATAGTGATAATGTATGTTTCTCACAGTTTCCTGATATGGTAGCCTACTGATACAAAGTAAAATTTTTTGGTATCAGTACTTTTATACTGAATATTTGCTTTTCATATAGGTTTATAGTGCTGATTAGTGTCTGGGTATTGATTTTTGACAACCCTATTTATTATGTAAAAAGAACACCAATATGTGTAGTCATCAAAATATACCTTTTGATATGATATGGTCATGAGCAAATTAATAAATTAATGAATTAAATACTTAAAGCTTTATTAGTAATACTGTTTAGTAATATTGTGTCTGTGCAGCACTTTGGAAACTAGAAACTGTGTCATACTAACCTTTTGGCTATTAGATGCAAAACACATAGTCAGTCTTTCATTATGGTGCATTTGTCTGTGATTTCAAACCACAAGAGCTCACCAGAGGAAAACACGCAGAAGTAGAACTATGCCATTTATATAGTCGCTGATTGACAACTGCCTTCCTTTCCGCCCTGTTCCCCATTTGAATGAGAGTGCTCCAGTTACGTGGCAGCCGTGGTAGTGGTGGGGAGGGGTATGGTGTTATAAATAGGACTCACTCAGTCACCACTTAGCCCGGCAATGTGCAGAGCAGATTGTAAATGAGCACAGTGGAGTGTGTGCAGTGAATGGCAGTCCTTGTCATTGGCTCGGTGGGCTCCCTGATACTGGCTGGATGTTAAAGCAGAAACAGACTGGGTACAAACGAACAGCAAATTCATTTATCAAGCTTTGAGGGTAGGAGGTGTGCCAGGCCAGATAAGGACAAGTGGCTCTGATGCTGCAAGTGTTGGAGAGAGTGATTTCATTGTTGGATTGCTTGCTTTAGTTTGTCCTCTAAGCAAGCTATAAGTTGCTGGGAGACAAGCCAGTATAAAAAGGCAAACACCCAATATATACAGAAGGGTCTCACAAGGTCTCAAAGGTCTCACAATAATATCATGGACCATCACAATATATTTAATTGAAGTGTGTTTGCTTAAATTAATAATTATGGTGCAGCAATAGCAAAAAAAAAAATGTAGGGGAATACACATACTATGATCCTTTGCTCCATTTCACTGCAGACTATATGAAGAAATAAATGTTAGAAGCACTTCTAAAACTTAGTTCTTTGGATTAAGGCTTGTCAAGGCATTTTAAGAGAAAAAAGTAGCATAAGTAGCATTTACAGTTTTGTTAGTCTCCACAAAGTTTCACAATAAATATCATACCGTGAGGTTTGGACATCGTTACATCCCTACTGAAAAAATGAGTAAAAATAAACCTTGCTAGAGCATTCTGTATCTTTATTAAGCCTGTCATCCTCATTGTCACTGTGCCATCGGGCAAACCACTGACTGTTAAGTTTTAAAACCAACCACTGGAGTCATAAACCTTACTCTTTATAGACCTGTCACAATAACAAATTTTGAAGGATAATATACTGCTGAAGAAAATATAAACAATACACAAAAATACTGAATGCTATTATACCACTGGTACGATATATAACAGAATTTCTTAACCTCCAAAACAGTAGTCTGTATTATACACAATACTGTTAATAAACATGAACTGCAATAAATTTAACACTTAATGAGTCATAGAAGTGAGTCAACCCTCTGCAGCTAAAATAATATCATGGTAATAGTAGGGTGCTTTTTGTTATTTTTCTGTACTAAAGAAAAAGTACTCATGAGAATACTGACAGTCAAAAATAAATGTTCCATCTATCACATATTGAACAAGTAATTACTGTGACAGGTATAACTCTTTATGCCAGTCCCATGCACGTAAAAAAATCTGAGATTACATACTAGTGTGTTATTCTTCTTATTAAATTCTGATTCTAACCTCTACATATTAGAATACAGATAATTTGCTTTGTCATCTTCTCTAAAAACATACCAAAAAAGAAGTTCAAAAAAACTTTATGTAAAAATGACAGCAGTATTCCTTCTCTCCAACTTGTTGAGGTTCCCACAGGTTCAAACACATTTTTAAAACTTAGAAATGTGATTTACAGACATTCCTGACACCTCCCGAATGCAGCCCCTGACCTCTTCACCCTTTCTCCCTTCTGCATTCTCTCTGTATCACTAAATAATTACCTCCTGCCTATTGCATAACCCATTAGAGCGGCGATCAATACTGTGCTCGGCCTGATTCGTGCTTCATTAAACCCTTCACAGTCGTCACATCGGTGTGGTTTGTAAAATGTGACGGTGCCTCCCTGATGGATGCCAGTCTCCAGGGCAGAGACGGTTCTCACACCACGACTGGCTGATTCACACTAAGTTTTGACCCCCTAAGGAACAAGCAGTGATTAGAGCCCTCAATTATTAATGGTATACAGAAAGGAACAGTACACAGCTCTATATTACAGCAAGGGCTAATGCAATTACTAATCACAAGTGCACAAGTTCATAGGTCCACTGTCTGAACTGTGCGCTTGAGAAATTAAAATGATTAAAATGTGCATTGTGTAACTTTTCTGGTGGAGGGTCTGTCAAATGCTTTTCTTTAAGGAGATGTTATTGCTTTGTCTAGAATGTTTCACAATATGGTATTAAACCTTTCTATCTTCATGGAGACCAAGCCAGACCAAGTTACAGATCAGATCTTTGGAGAAGCAACCCCGCTCACTGTCAGTATGCCTGTTTTTTAGGTGATTTTGAGCTTTAAATGCACCTGTAACTGAATAAGGTAGCACTGTTTAATGTCATATTTTGAAACACTCAAAGCAGAGCAATGACATATTCATAGAAACAAAAAGGTGATGGACCCCATTCAAAAAGTTACACAATACACCTTTAAGCTTCATAAGTATTTTACAATAAGCATTACAGCAGTGCAAGAGTGTGAAGATCTATAAAAGGCTGCCAAGAAAATAGGGCACACAAAGGCCATGAGTCATGACCCTGAGCATGACCGACCCATTAGCTACAGTAGCATGCTTTTTTCTCACCATTAACCCTTAAAGGTGCACTGCACAACTTTTTTGGTGGAGATTCCACTACCTATTTTTCTCCATGGAGATGTTATTGCTTTGCCTGGAATTTTCCATGGTATGACATTAAACATAACCATCTAGCATTTATTCATTACAGGTGTTTCTATTGCTTCAAAACAGAATAATTCCTTTTGTGAATAGGAGCAACTCTCCACAGATCTGAATTGTAATGTAGCATAGTGCTGTAACCTGCTCATCTCCCTTGTGGTAGACAGGTTTAATCTATACTGTGGAACATTCTAGACAAAGCAATAACATTTCCATGGAGACAAGCAGGTGATGGACCCTCCACTAGAAATGTTATGCAGTGGACCTTTAAATGACCAGCATTAATAAACAGAACTGAAAATGATGAGCTGAGCGTATAGCTCTTGTAAAGTTTAGTTTGCTCATAGAACATTTAGTAACACAAATACAATATTGTTATTTTTGCTCCTTCATTTACTTGGCCATGAAAATGTGATTTCAGAAACTTGTTCATTTTGAAAAGAGTCCAATTACAAGCAAAAGGGCGAGGACTAAAATTTTCTGGCATGGAGAATAGTCACTAAAACATAATTTGGAGCAATTATGCAGAGAAAATTGTTGCACTATTTGGACAAAAGAGAATATAAATCCTCTACATTTCAGTATGTTGATGGTTCATTTAACAAGTTGCAATGCATAAGGTGGTCTGGCCTAAGGCTGTGCAATTAATTGAATTTTAAGCACAATTTTGATTTGTGTGTCAAACGATCTTCAAACTCATATAATCAAGTTTAAATGATTTACAATACATGCTGGCGAAATTTAGGGCCAAGGGGAGATTCTGTGCCGGGGAAAGTGAGGATCACCAGAGTGCAACGACCGTAGTTTTGCAAGGATTCACATGGTGTCCCCACAAGCCCTTGGTGCCCTACACGCTGCGCGTAATGTGCGTAATAGGTAGCTATGGCATTGATTGCAGTCATAACCTCACTATTCAATAGTTATTTCTGCCACTGGTCTGATTTTCTCTGCTAAAAGCTTTAGCTCTGCTGCGCAACATGTAAACAAACAGCGCCGTGTGATGACGTCATCAGGCATGGCCCGGTTCTGTTGTGCAGATGTGAGTGCGGAACATAGAGCCCAATGCAATAGTGCTTGAGCACGGCACAGTTTTAAAGTCCTAGTGTGAGTGTGCCCTAAAGCTTAACAAAGTTTATTTTGGGATATTTTTTATATAAATAAGTATATTTATTTTATTTTTTAAATATAGAGATTGTAGAACAGCTGGATATATAGTTTATCTTGGATAATATTTATGCTTTTCTATACCTTATTTCATGTTCAAAGTATACTTAATTCATTTTATGTTTTATACATCACAAAACTGCTCTAAGGTACATATTTGTCCTTAGAGCAGTATATTAATTTTCAATTTGAAAGTTTCGCGTAAATTATACTATATTATTATAGTGTATTATAGTGTTGTTGTTTTTTTGTTTTGTTTTTTGACAGAGAGAATTGCTGAATAAATCGTGCAACTAAAAAATAATCATTTGAATAATCGTGATTTCAATATTGACCAAAATAATAGTGATAATGATTTTTTCCATAATCGAGCAGCCCTAGTCTGGCCTACTACAACACTCAAGTTAAAGTAAATACCGGTAGTTTTTCTGAAAATATGACTCAGGTACTAGATGTAATATTTTGATTTAACATTATGATGTAGAGTTAATGTAATCAGCAGACAAAACCCATGAATACACTAATCTCCCAATCGTGAGAGGAGATGTAAATGAATCTCCCCACATCTGTTTATGAATCTGCATCAACCTTTTATGTGACTAGTCTCTGAGCTTTTTACAGAAGTAGAACTAATGACGTGATCTTTAAGACTTTGTGCTGCACTAAAAGAGGCCACAGGCAGATTTGTCATGGTCAATGTGACCAGCAACACAACGGAACTGTGAATCCTGAGGCAGATGTACTGAAGAGAAAATGCCAAATGCAATGAATTTTGGGTGAGAAGTAGGAAGGGTAAAAAGGGTGTTTAGGGAAAAGGACATGTTGACCATTATGACTGTTATGTTCAGCATAACATCATTAACTTCACACTCTACAGTGTACACTGTTGCAGTCAACCAGAGCATAAACCATTATTTAAATAACTTTTTTACGATTAAAATGACCCATAAATTAGACAAAAAGTACAGTCTTTGAATTAATTAAACTGCATTTTTCATTATATTGTTGCAGTTAATTGCATTAAAGGGTGTGCATGCCATTAGGGCTTATCAGCAGCAGGTTTTAGACAAAAACAACGCAAGTAGTGGCACAAAGTAAGATTAGTGGCATTGCAAAATTGCATTGTGGAGCCAAGGACACCAAAGCAATTCTTCTCTTTTCCATCTTCCCCTGTATATTTGGCACTTGCTTCCTCCAGCTGCCACTGCACCAAATAGGCACTGCTGTCTCACTGCCGTCACTATGCTGCAGAAATGGACATTTTTATAGACACATCAACTCCAATCTGTCAGGACAGGTTTAATGTGACCAGTTTACATGCAGGTAAAACTTAACTATTCGGTCTGTTATTAAAAAGAGTACATAGGATTCCTTTGTTACTTTTCACAATACAGAACTATAGTTTGTGTTGTTGCAGCTTCCTTAAAACAGGTGTACTTTCAAACACTCAGCGGTTTTATTTTTTCCCCTTACTCTTGGGAAACTGCTTGTTAGAACTGTCAAACTATTGCAAACTGAAGATGACATTTCCCTTTTTTTTTCTTACCATAATACAGGTTTGTCATAATTCTCTATGAAGAGTCATCTCACCTACAAATAAATGTAAGGGTGCACTAATAACAAATAAATGTGGGTTAACTGCAACCAGCTAACAGATTTTATTCTCATACAAGCATGCTAAGGTTGCTCAGAGAGGCCCTAGCCACCAAAACCAAAATAAAAGAGTTAGGGAGAGAGAATAAATCCATTTTAGGTCATCAGAACATTATTGTGCAAATGTTTAAGTGCAATGTTAAAGGTGCACTGCACAACTTTTCAGGCTGGAGGTCTACCACCATGGAGATGCTATTGCTTTGCCTGTAATGTTCCACAATATGGTATTAAACTTATATATTCAATTATGGGTGCTTTTATTGCTCAAAAATGCCTTAAAAACATGCATTCTGACTGTGAGTGGAGACGCCTTCACACAGATCTCACCTGCAAATTAGCCTGGTGGCATCTCCTGCTTGTCTCTATGGAGATTGATACATTTAATGCAATACTTTGGTACAGTGCAGGGTAAGGCATAATGTTTTAATGGAAACAAGCAAAAAGTTACATAATGTAGCTTTAAAAAAATGTTTGTTTTTGAATCTTTCAGTAAAAGTATCCAGATAAGTAAAACACATGAACCAAAAGTACACAGTTCAATTACAAAATTAAAAGACCAGATGATAATGAATGATAACTTTCTTTTCTGTTGCACAATATATGATTTTTTGGATAATCTGAACTGACTAATCCCAGGATCTTTAAATGAACCAAACAAAAATCTGGGAGGAAACCTGGATACAAATGTGCCAAGAATAACCCATCACCCTTATACACACAGTCTCAGGAGGAACTTCTCAATTCACACAGTGCAACATTAGCAGAAATATGCTGCTGTTGATAAGAGCTGCTCCCTGAATGATTTCATTAACATAGGGCAAGATGGATTATGCAAGGCAGACACAGCCCCCAGGAACACACGGTAAGGGGGCTAACTCCCAAAGCTGAAGTGAATGCAACGTCTACTCTCTACTATAATATCTAGCAGATGCATAAGATGCAAAAATATCCTACATCAGTGGTTTTCAAGTCATGGTTACAGGCCCCAGTGGTGATGCACAACACACGCATCTATGGTGATGATATGGTGAGTCTTTCGCTAAACACTATATGTGTGATTATGTAGTCATGCTTTGTGCTAATTTAGGCCTTTACTTATAAAATTGTATTATATTATAGTATTATAAATGGAGAATGGTCCAGGTTTGAGTCTGGTTTAGACATGGTATGGTATCATGGTATTATAATTTTATGGCAATAAAAATGAAATCATGAGCTGAACATTTTGTCAGTATTTCAGTAATACTGTGATCAGTGCTTCAGTGCTTCTCTGTTTAATGCAGCTCTGTGGTCAAATACACTTGTCCTCACCCACTCCTCCTGCTGGTCAGCCTCAGCCAGTTAAATGAGTGATCGGTAGATTTAAAAGTGCATTGTGTAACTTTTCTGGTGGAGAGTCCGTCAAATGCTAATGTTATTGCTTTGTCTGGAATGTTTCACAGTATGGTATTAAAACATTTCTATCTTCATGGAGACTAAACCAGACCAACTTACAGGTCAGTTTTGTGGAGAGACAACCCCTGCTCACAGTCAGAATGCCTGTTTCTCTGTGTATTTTTGAGCCATAGTGCTGTTTTTGTTTAGTCTTAGTTATACTGGGTTCATTAGTTTACTGTGTTAATCCCATCTGAGTCACATTTTTGCTTCAGTTCATCGTAGTACATTCATTTAAAAAGCCAGATAATTTGTGACATGTATCATCACTTACAGGCACTACAGTGCAAGCCTGGAAAAGGTTGAAGACAAGTGGATGAAGCCAACAGGAAAAATCAGAGTGACACTGGCTGTCATGTTCTCAGCACACAGAGTAGTGTGGTGCAGATTGTAAAATGGATTGAGGAAAGCACGGAGTATTAAAGCGGGGGAAGGCCTTGGAAAGAGATCGATAAAATAAACTAATTGATATTCACGGGTTACACAGCCTCTTATTCAGACATGCAAAGGCAGGGGGCTAATGCAGAAGTACATTACATCAGATGCATTATTCAGATTCTGTCAAGTGGAGTTAGAAGACTTGAGACAGTCTACAGTTGAGAATCATGACCACTTATGTATTACTGAAATATACTTGTCATAATATTTGTCTGCAATGATTGACTATTACCCTGATATATGTTTTTGGTTGCTTCTTTTGCCTTTTACATATAATACTGTTGTAGCATGAATGTGAATGTGGATTAAAGGATTTGGGAATAGTCACAACAGTATGTTATATGAATAAATTACATACTCTACATTTAAAATTCTCGTTTGAAACAAACGCAACACTGTTAAATATGCAGTAATCTATGGAATAATACACCATATCAATTAACAATATTTTTCTACTATTCTCTCTGAGCAACAACCGAAGAGGTCTTTTTAATCTTGCATTTTAGATTTGAGTCTGACCAAACGGGGAAGCCTAAATTGTGTTCGAAAAAGCACTTAAAGCAAAATGCTCCAACATCAATTACTTTCTGTAAGACCTTTAGTTGCCAAGGTAACAGTGTTTAAATGATGGTGACTAAGGCTGAAGAACAGTGGCTTGAGACAATATATTTTAAGCTGCCATTTACTGAAAGCTGCCATGGTACTTTCGTGGTAGAAGAAAAAGTTATCACCACAGTTTTCTGGCTGTGCACAATCAACTGAATCTTGATTTAAAAACAAAAATGAGAAAATTAATTAGAATTGAATAAAAGATCCAAGTTCATAATACCAACTAATTATTTATGTAGAGTAAACATTGAAACTGGGAACGCAAACTATTTGATTAAACCAAACTTTACTTTACTTATATATATACTATTACTATTACTTTATATTATAGTTCAGTTTAAAGGCTGAAGTATAGTTCTCAGTCAACTCAACACGCACTGCCGCTGTCGCCTTGTCGCTATCTTTTTGATTTATGGATCTGCGTTGAGATCTGTGTGCCATGAAGTAATTCACCGCCAAAACGCTAGGAGGCTAGAATATATGTCCATTCATATATACAGTCTGTGCACATGACCTGCAAACACATAATCTCTGAAAAGTTTAACATGAACCATCTCCAACGCAACAGAAGCACAGAATAAACTCACCATTAGCACAATATCCCTCTGTCACAGAAAGAAGATTCATATTCCACTGAGTCGTGTCATTTTTAAGTCCAACAGAAGCTGACCGCATCAAGGCACAAGGAGCAAGCTGATTTTTGAGCTTAGTTTCTGCAAATTAGCCATGCGGTTTTAAGTTTTTTTCCCTCTAAAACGTAAACACATATGCGCAAAGCTGCATTAAACACATTATTAATCAGTGTATATTAAAAGAACAGAAAGCGGAGTACAGGTAATGTATGTAATGTGGCGATAGGGAGGACCAATCACAGCCCTTATTGTCTGCGTTGCTTCCCCTGCTGTGTGTGTCGTTTCGACACGTAGTTTGAAAATTTCAGAGGAGCACGTCGGTCAACGCAGAGGCTCTGCGTGGGGGGTTCACCTCGACGTAGACTCTCTGCATCGTGACACAGACGATTTGACACTAGACTGTAAATTGGCCTTAAGCCTAAACCTGAGTGTGAAAGGGCCTCTGGTGAACTTGCATTTTTTTTTTACACGTTCACACATTCTTTCGATTTTTAGTACAAGACGATGTCAAGTCAATGTGTGACAATAAAAAGCAACTCTGGCAAGTACTAAACTGGAATTTAGAATGTATTATCAAACTATTTTCATAATAATGCAACTTGTCAGGAATCAAGAATACACATACATTAACATAGGGCAAGATGGATTACGCAAGGCAGACACAGCCAACAGGAACACACGGTAAGGGGCTAACAACTCCCAAAGCTGAAGTGAATGCAACGTCTACTCTCTACTATAATATATTAATAGCAGATTGTAAGATGCAGAAATATCTTACATCAGTGGTTTTCAAGTTGTGTTTACAGGCCCCAGTGGTGATGCACAACACACGCATCTATGGTGATACTATGGTGAGTATGTGTAGATTGTATCGCTTCCTATTACTTTTATATCATAGTTCAGTTTAAGCCTAAACCTGAGTGTAAAAAGGGCCTCTGAGGAACATTTAGTTTTTTACACACCCACACATTCTTTAGCTTTTTCTATGTCAAGGAAGATGAGTGGATCAGTAAATCTTGGCAGTACACAGGTAACAAGTAATCCATCACTCATAGGCAAAACTTTTACTACAACCTCAGATGTCTGGCTGCACAAACACAAACATGAACAAACTCAAATGTACATTTTGACAAAATCATGACAAAATCAATGACAAAAAAAGACGTCACTAAGAACAACCAAATAAACATTCATACACACATCGTAGATTCAGATTGTATGACAGTTCAAGTAGCTTTATGCTATGATTAAGATGTAACTTCTTTTCAGGGTACATGCTTCACATGATGTTATTTCACCTGTCACTCACACAGAGCAGGGCAGAGGCTAGCCAATAGGAGGTGGGTTGGTATACGTGTCTGAGTTTGAGCCAAGCGTACCATTAAAACAGAGAAGCACTGAATCATGACAATTTCACCAATATAGCATCACCACAAGGATCAGATTACAATTTGATTTTTATCATTATGTTGCCCAGACCTAAAAACACAACAAACTCTGGTCTCTGGATCTATTCACAGTGGCAAAATATTAGGCCAAAAATTATGAGAAAGAGCCTGCCTACCACAAATTTAATCATGTATAGTCTGGCGTCAAGAAGTTGTAATAGTTTCTTTCCAGTTTAATGAGGACATCAGGGAAGTATTTACTGATAAAAAAGCACATGATATCAGTGGAGACACTAGGGTTAGTTCAACAAAGTCTGCAGTTCGTGTCAGGTCTGATCACGTCTCCTGGAGTGCAACCAGGTCAATGGAAGAGATAGCAGTGTGCTGGCCAGATTAACTCTATAATAGAAAGTCTCCTAACAGGCACCCAGAAGTCCAGTTTAGGCCCAGCTTGTGATTTAAGTCTTTTACTGCAGGGTCAGGCTTAAGATGGATCACTGCAGACAATTCCCACAAGGCACAAGGAAAAACAAACGGGAAATATCTTCCACTGTTGAGAAGATAAGACTAGATCAAACTTCCTTTTTTCCCCCTCACACCACATGCTGCTAAACTTAACAGCCATTTTGTCCCCAGTCCAACAGATTTATATTTTTTTAACAGACGAGCATTTTATGTTCCGATATCGAATATTAAGATACCAGTGTAGGGATGGAAAATTTAACTTTTGTCCTTAAAGCACAATTTACTTATTACACAAGAGATCCGATTGTGCCGTGTAACTTATTTATCCTTCAAATAACTACTGAATAGCTTTATATTAATAAAAGTTCAACCATTATGAGGAATTCTGGGCCAAAATCAACGTGTACAGAGTCTTATTACATCCAATTATCAGCCAAAATATCAGCTTAACCAGTACTATGGAACTGATACCTGATCTAGCTATTTTTTTCAATATTGGCATGATATTCAATAGCAGTATCAGTATCTGTGCATTTCTACTAAAATGAAAATAGAAGGGCAATTACACAAAAAATACAGCTGTATGTTTACACAATCATGCATAAATACATTTTGTTATTACATTTTACAAAACTGAAAAGTTAATTTGTGAACTTTACTATGACTTAACAATAAGTCGTGGTCCTTGCTACAGAGTTTTAAAAATATTTTTAAATCAGTTTAAAAAAATTCCTATAGGACCATCCCTATTACAAAGCACAGGCATAATCGCCCTGCAGTAGATTCAAAACATTCAGCATTGAAAGCTTCACATCATGTAATGTTTTTTCCTAGAAGTCACAGTTTATCCTTGAGCAACAGCCTTGTCATGTTTTTCACCCAAACAAGGTTAAGAGAAGTGTGACGGTAGCTGAGCCAGATAAGATTCACATATTGTATGTTTAAAGCTGAGATGTGCCAGGATAAACAAACCAGTGAGGAAGAGGAAACCTACAGCAGACAGGAGCAGACAGGAGCAGGGGCTAGGTGTCTGTCAGGGCTGCGGTCAACTACTTCCTTCCCTGCCATAAAGAAGCGTCCACTCATCACATACATCATTACTGTCTGTCACTGTGTGGCATTAAAAAAACAAGTTTGGCAGGCACTAACTGGAATTTACAATATATTATTCAAGTATATTCATAATACTTCAATACTTTACAAAGAGTCTGGTCACTGCTAAATCTCAGTTCTGGCTGCTTCCAAAAAAGAAAAAAAGAAAAAATCCCAGGGGACTGTTATTCTGCGGTGATAGAAATTAGATTTTTTTTCCTACATGACAGATGACCAATGAGCTCCTTCAATTCAAACGAGTCAGTGAAATGTGATTGCGAGGTAATATCTGAACCCGGCTCGAGGCGTAACAAAGGGAGTGGTGATTAGACTGCTATCCCCCATATAAAAAATAGACAGATATTCTGGATTTGTCAAAAAGAAGACCTAATGTGTGGCAAAGGCTTTTGTCATTCTCAGAGGTCTAAGCCTTAGCCTTAAGCCTTAATAATAAATTACCCTACTTTCATAATAAGCTTCTTTAAATGACAACATACATGGTCTGCAAACTAGTTCAGTTGTTCCTCATAAGACTTCCTGTGTGAGGATCCATTAACTTTTGCATACATGGGGCCAATTATTATTAAACTATGAGAGGAAATCAAGCTAGTAAACCTGTTGAAAAGTGCATTCATTTCTATGAAGCCATAATATTGTGACTGTAATATGAAACCTGTTTCTTCTGAGAGACCACTTTTACCATTGCAGAATATCGTGAAACCTATGGACAACGAATTTATAGCCATTGTACACGTTATATGGGTCAGTCCATACGAAATCAGCCGCCTTTTCCTATGAGCCATCTCAGATTTAGCTGAAAAAAATTCTAAACAACTAAAATGACCAAATAAAATAATCTCAAATTTTAGCTTAATCCCTTGAGTAGTTCCTGAGTTATGGCCCATTGAAAATTTGGGGCCATGCCCATTTTTTCACACACCTTAATTTATGAGAGCATTTTTGAGAGACCATAACTTCATAAAAGATAGAGCTAGGAAGATGAAAATTTGTATTATTGTAGATTCTTGGTGGGTCATATATTAAGAATCTGTTGTCAAATATTGGGTATCTTCATTAAGGGGGGTGCTGTGGGCCCCCAAAATCTCAAATTTGGTTGCTGCTCAATTTATTTATTATTTTTTTCAATTTTTGAGGTCCAAGATCTATTTACTCCAAGCAGATATTTACAAACTAACTGTTGAACCTGAATATTTGAGAGAATGACCATTTCCGACAACAATCTCACACTTTTCTGAGCTTTCATGTGGATGGTGTAGAGCCCCAAATATGGTCACAGACCAAATGTAGTCTTTTTGGCCCCTTTTTTGACCCTTGGTTCCCCATGTGGGCATTGTTAGATGTTGATAAAAATTTTACCAGAGAAACTTTGGCATATTCTGATTAGTTTAAAGTAAAACATCTGCTATTAACTTCTTTCATTTCAAATGTAATTTTTGAAAATGAGCTCTCATGGGTCATTATTGGTGGAGCTTAGATACTTTTCCACCTGCTAGAAAGGTTCAGTTACCTTTAATAGCCTTAAACACTAATTGCTTGTTATAAGGGAAGACAATTGGACATTATTTGTGGCACACTGTTTGTGATGGTTTTGGTGGCACAGTAAAAGGCTCAGCTCCTATAACCAGTCTTCAGGCAACTGACAGCAACCAAATATTCACCTCACTCCAGATGTTTGAGTGGGCTTCACAAAACAAAGAATGTAAAGTTTTTCTTTACAAGCTCTAAAGATATTACAAACCATGAACTTACTTCCAAACTAGAAGAGCGCTGTAGAAAGGTAAAGACTGTGAATGGTACTAGATCACACCACACTTTCATTCCGGTGTCAATTGGTAAATTAGAAATGAGGAGAATATCTCAAGATCATTTATGTACTGAAGTGTCGGTTTCTGAAATACAAAATGAGATTGTGCCAGATATCTCTCTGGACCAGCCAGGTCAATACAGTGCATGTATTTATGACATCAGGTGGTTCATTGGGAATACTTCAGAGCGTTCAGATGAACATGGTGATGTCTATGTGAGATTCATGAATGGAGATGACAGAACCCTCATCTGGCCTCCTGAACATCGGCAGAACCATGTTGGGTCCCATTTCAGCACATAACCTGTTGTTCTAAGGTACCAGAAGTTCAGAGAAGAAGAGCATGAAATTATCGTGACACTGCAGATTATGACAGGGTCTAAACATTACTTCTGAAGTTCATTAGTAGTTAGGAACACTTACTGTGCAAGATACCAATACAAATGATCTACAGTAGGTGGCAAAGGGACCAGAATGGGCAGATTTTGTTGGTATTTTCCACTGAGGTTTTTTTTTTCACACAGATTTTTTTAAATGTAATTTCTAGCAGTTGAACAAATAACAGATCAGATTACTGTATTTTGGAAACTTTTGTGTCAATATCAAATTTTTCCTTGTTGATGTTATTGCCTCCTTGAAATATGTTTTGTGCAAATTCATACACATATGGTCATACTGAAAGCCATGGTTATAAAATCAGAGACTTTGAGATTTAACAGGCAATGAGTATTCCAATTGTAATTTGCCTTTGATCAGTTTCCATCAATACTATCTTAACTTTTGTTGCTTTATTTATACACCATGAAAAGTTGTTTCTTTGTGAAATACAAACATACAAATTATTTTTCTCAAATAAAAATAGAATAAATAATGCAAACAAACCTTTTTCATAATTTTGTATGGAGTTAATAGTTAAATTTTTTCAAAGGATTAATGACACTTTTCCAAGCGCCATAGCCATAAATAATCTCCAATTGTCTTCCCTTATAACAAGCAATTAGTGTTTAAGGCTATTAAAGGTAATTTAACCTTTCTGCAGGTGGGAAAGTACCTAAGCTCCACCAAAACTTACCTGTGAGAGCTCATTTTCAAAAATTCTGTTTGAAATGAAGGAAGTTTAAACTAATCAGAATATGCTAAAGTTTCTCTGGTAAAAAAATTATCAACATCTAACAATGCCCACATGGGGAACGGAGGGTCCAAAGAAGGGGCCAGAAAGGTCTAATCTGGTCTGTGACCATATTTGGGACTCAACACCAGTGTGAGATTGCTGTAAGAAATAGTCATTCTCTAAAATATTCAGGTTCAGCAGTTAGTTTGTAAAAATCTGCTTGAAGTAAATAGATCTTGGACCTCAAAAATAAAAAAATAAAAAAATTGAGCAGCAACCAAATTTGGGGGCCCACAGCACTCCCCTTAATAAAGATGCCCAATATTTGACAACAGATTCAGAATCTATGACCAAGAATCTACAATAATACCATCATCTTCCTCACTCTATTTCTTATGAAGTTATGTGCTCTCAAAAATGCTTATAAATTAAGGTGTCTGAAAAATATGTGTGGCCCCAAAATTTCAACAGGCCATAATAACTCAGGAACGACTCAAGGGACTGAGTTAAAATTTGAGATTCTTTCATTTGGTCATTTTAGAAATTTTTTTGAATTTTTTTTCAGCTAAATCTGAGATGGCTCATAGGGGAGATTCCTTGAAAACAGCTGATTTCATATGGACTGACCCATATGTACATTTAATAAAATTGCTAATGAAACTATTTTACTGTTGTGATGACACCTGGTGAGCTTCACTGATCTGTAAATATCTCCTGCTTGGGGTACTGTTAATGCAAAAGATATGGTGTTCAAAGGCAGGTGGGAAAGGTGTGAAATTATAGCATGTGACAGATGTGAAGGATAAGGTCTCGTCCTCATTGAAGTACAAAGCAAACGCACCAAAGCGTAACCGAGCAGAGTCCGACTGGAGCGCAGAAGATCAGTGGCTCAAAAGCTGCAGGGGTCCCCTCACATTTACAGCACAGACAGTCACACATTTGAATGGTAGTAAAAAGATAATGGTGTGAATAAAAGTTAGGACAGATTTTCATTGCTGGATCATTTAACTGTTGTCGCCTTGTTGCAGTGGAGGGGATAGTGTTTCCTCACAGTGTCAATAATGTGTCAGTAAAGTTTTGTTATAATGTATTGAGTGAAGCTAATAATTGAGTCTTAACGCCAAATTAATTATAGTACATAATATAGTCATCTAATTATTGATTACTGATCATTTGCACCACCTCACAGAGGTGACATCCAGTTCATGGAGTGGTCCCATTTTATTTAATTGTCTGTTTAAGTTAAAGTTTACATACTTTAAAATGGGATGGGACCATAGACCATATATATGAATGAACATAACAAATGTGCTAGCCGCCGTGTTTCAAATAAGAAGTGCTCCTGGGGGCTCTTCCAGCTCCTTCTGACGCTGGCTCCAATTGACTTACATTGGGATCTTGTCACTCCTCTCTCTGTAACTGCTTTCATTTCAATATTTTGTCCCTAAATCAAGAAATGAACATAAATATGGGACCAATCAGAGGCCTTCATTCCCCAAGGTCGCTCCCACTAGTGTTAGCAACAGGTCTGAATGACAGCTATGTGTTTCATTGCTAAGTAAGCCCCTTCTTGCTTTCCGGTGAGAAGGGCGGGCACATTTAACAACCTCAATCATGACTCGTGGTCAGATTTCTAAATACGGAGCCTGGCTCCAAATTTGCTCCTGTTTTCAATAAAAATAAATTTTTGTTCTATGTAGTTTCTGTTGTACAGTTTCTGTTGTATCAGTGAGATGTATATCTTATGATCCTGTATTGTATAGTATGAATGCTCTCTGTTGTGTGAATGTTTTCTTTGTGTTATGTTTGTCTTTTGTTCTATTTTGATTAGGTTTTTCTTATTTTCTGTGAACACTATTTTTGTTAATGTATTTAGGACCCCTTTGCAAATGAGATGCTACAACAAAGGAGCTTAAATAAATAAATAGCCGTTAGCATCGGGAGCTTCATTTGAGTTGAGCCAAATGCAATTCGCTTAGTCCAATTCTTTTACATAGTCTATGGATGGAACTCATCAACACCACCCAGCCCGGTGTATGTAATTAGAAACACTGAGACGTAATCACATCTTGCGTGGTGTCACCGACTACTTGAAGTGGCCACTGAAGGCAGCACACACTTAAATGTTTATGTTTGACTAGAAAGCTGCAAATTTGCCTAGTTTGCACCAAATTTTAAACAATAAATAAATGATAATAGATAATGCTATTAAAAACACAGTTTAGTAGTGGGGGAAAAAGGGGGATTGTGTGTTTAGTTCCACGTGTATGATGGTAAAAGTAAGACCTACTAAAATAGCAATACAACTGGTTCTGCTTTTCACCACAAAACAGAAAAAATAAAAACAAAAAGCATTTACGTCTTCCATACATGTTGAACATGTACATTCAGTCTGTAATGTTTCATGGCAGGCAGGTGCACTGTATTTTGGCATTTGAAACTTTTGATGCCCATGGCAGACAGGTCTGGGCCCACTTTAAGCCTCTCATAAAGCCACTCCAGCAGAGGGTGTCAGAGGTATAGAGCTCTGTTTCCACTTATTACCAGTCATGGGCTCCTCCTGGCAAAACTGCACAAAGGGAAACAGGGTGGAGTCGCCACAGAGGGAGAGGCAAGATGGAGGTCGAAATTAAACACACATGTTCCCCAAGAGTTGACTTTCCAAGGAACCAGAGCTTATTCCACTGGTGGGAGGAGAGAGAAAGAGAGAAGGAGAGAGAGATACAGAGAGAGGGAGAAGGAAAGAGAGAGAGACAGAGAAACAAAGAGAGAGAAGGAGAGAGAGGAGAGCGAGAGACAGACAGTGAGACAGAGAGAAGGAGAGACAGACAGCGAGGGAGACAGAGAAGGAGAGCGAGAGACAGAGAGAGATGGAGCGTACAAAACGTTGAAGAAAAAAAGTCAATGCACCTCGTTGTTGCACTTTCCCGCACTTTTCGCCCACACACTGCTGCGCAAAACCTCCACATGGATTCATTTAGCTCACAAGACAAACTTTACTTTAGAAAAAGCTGCAGAAAGAAATACAAAATATAATTGCAATAAAACAGTCATGAGTCACAAAAATGGAAACAAAAAAAATCTTTGGGAAAATAGTCAAGATTTTCTGTGTTTTCATGTAAAACGCCCTTTGGGTACATGACTCATTCTCTTCACCTGTTGTTACAGCTGGTTGAGTTGTGACGAATGACACCAATCAGTCCGTCACATCTTCTACATGTAAATATAGAAGAAACTCCAACAATATCCTCAGAACTAGGCTACATGGTTAATATTTCAAAATAATGTAGAACACCTGTTAGGGGTCCTGCTATAGCAAATGGACATAAAGCATACAGCATGCATATAAATGGAACAGCCAAAAGTGACTTTAGGTAGAGGCTCAAATTTGTATATTATATATTATGTAATGTGTATACCAATAGCCTACCATTCACATTCATATACACCATTGTTTCCCAAAGACTGGGTTGTGACCCTCAGGTGGGTCACAAGAGATTTTTTTTTTTGGGTTGCCTTGTCTGCAATATGCATATACATACAATTTGGCACACCCCCCACTCCTCACTTCTTCTCCGGCCACCCCCCTCACTTCTTCTCCATATGCACTGAGTTATCCCTTTACAAATAATGTCTAATGACTTGGGTCATGAAGATTTATGACTTATAAAATATGGGTCCCCAGAAAACAAATTTCGGTAGACAGTTTATGGTAAGACTTAATAGGAGAACATTTAAAATCATATTCAAAAAGACCAAATAAATGCATTTTCTAAGTCATCTGTTGTTACCTGAGTAGGCTGCAGTCTCTAAACAGCAAAATAACAAAGCACATACAACATGGAGTCAAATCACAGTATCCTAATGAGAGCATGCAAACTACAAAATGGTCTAAATAAAAATATATTGGTTTAAAATTAAAAAATATTAAAATAATAATCAACAATTTGAGCCAAAGCTATGATAAACATAGATGCTGTGCCACAGACGGTCAGGCATTGATCCCCGTAAATGTAATTAAGCCCAGATAAAGCAGAGCTGTTGTAAAGCTGGCATCTCCAGAGAGGCTGTGTGGTCCTGAAGCAGCCTGGCAGCAGCAGTATGTGAGTGCCAAGCAAGAGGATCTGTCAGCATTATCTTAACCTGGTTGTGGAGCAGTGACAGGAAGGCTGGGAGCAATGAGATTATCCAACCTAGCCTTGTTTTCCCAAGCTTCATCGATACTAAGAGAGACAAACTGGAATAGTGTAACTTGAAGCACATGCCTAAGTTTTCTATTATAATTATCATATTGTTAATGTCCTGACACAATTTAAGATATCAAAACTAAAAGGCGGTGTTGAAATCAAATAGAAGTATACTAGTATGTAGTTTTATATTTGTTCTGATACAGCTCAAGAAGTTTTAGCTAAAGCATTTCAGAAAAAGTTAATTTCTGCCCTATGAATGCTTTTTTTCAGTATCGATACCTGCTCAAATTTTCTGTATTGACTGGTATCTGATTTCCAATACTTCTGACAACCTCAATGCACTCAACATTTATTAAGATCATTATCAACACTACATACAGAAATGGGTTATTATATTTTACAGCACTGATTTATTTAAACCCTTTCCCAAATTCCCTGGCTTGAACTAAATTACTTTCTTGAAAACTAGATCAAACCATTTGCCTTGGGATTCTTTCAAGGTCCATAGTGAGATTCCAGACCTCCCCTGTATAAGCCATCTCTCTCCTGAGCTTTTGGTGTGAGGAGTCACAACAGCTGGACATACCTTCACTCTGATAAATAGCACAGCCTGATACCACTGTGGAACCGGTGGTTTCTTTTGTAAGTGTATTTTGGATGTAGTAATAGCAGCTTAATGACTTGCTCCAAACCAAAACGAGTCCCCCAAGTATCATTGACTTGCATTGGAGTATATTAGATGAAGAAATTTGTCTGAAACCCACATTACATCCCATTAGTGTCAAGTAGTCCGTGGCTAAAAATATAAGATGTACATGCTGATGTTTTTTTTTTGTTTTTTTTACTTTTTTCCCATGGTATTGATTTCATTTTCATTAACATTATTATAAACACTAGTACTTACTTCAAATTAAAACTAAGCATATATAATCTAATATATAATTAGAGAGAGAGAAATACTTTGTTGATTCTGAGGGAAATTCAAGTTTTAGTTGTAGTTCAATTTTTTTTTTTTTTTATGTACAGCCACCTTTTCAGCTTTGTTGCTCTTCCATTTCCATTTGAAATCAGAAGTTTTAAAAAGACACACTGAGAATGACACACATACAATAAAAAAATCTCACATATTAGTTTGGTTGATATTGGCACTATTGTCTATCCCCAACTAAAGCGGTAATCTTGGTACTCTCATAGTTTGAAGATATAATGAACAAGCTACAGTGACACTAAACTGTTCTGCACTACTCCCCCTCTTCCTGTCTCACCCAAGTGTCGATAATTTGCACTTGAAGCTGAAATTACAGCCTTATCTAATCCTACAAAGCGGGCCGCTCCACTCTGACCAACTACAGCGATTATCCCAGGTAAGAAATCAAATGCTCCACTTATCTTTAAAAACAGCTGTCGTTTCTGCAGTGGATTTAAAAGCAGACCAATGGGGTGTCTCATTGCTAGTGATTTACTTTTAAGTGTTGTCAGTGGCAACCAAGATTATCTTCATTAAATACACAGTGATTAATAAACAAAGTTGGACAGGGTTTTAGGAAAGTGAGGTCTAGGCCAAGTTTAGTGCAATTGTTTCTTGGTAAATGGTAACATTTTTATATTCTACCTTCAAAGCATTCAAAGTGCTTTACATGAAGGAACCACTCATCCATTCATATACACACGCATACACACGCATACACACGCATACACACGCATATACACACGCATACACACACATACACACATACATGCACACACACACACGCATGCACACACACCAGTGTATGCAGACACTGAGGGCAAGGTGTCTCACCAAAGGACACAAGGACAACATTTATTTATAAGAGTTGGAATCGCACTGCCAAGCTGTGGGTCAGTGGACACACTCTCAACCAACTGAACTACTGTTGCTTATATAATTTCTTTAAAACAAATATTTAAGTATACATTTCATTAACAACACAATACAGACTTTTAATTAGTGTCATTTAACAAAAAAGGTCTGCTTCAAAGTACATGCTTTTATGACTGAATCTCAAATTTGACGAAAAGTCAATTAATTGCACAATATCAATAATACAATAACTCTAACATGGACCATTACTGTTTAATCTTAATGTTCAAACATAATTCTTAGTGGATTTTTGCTACGGGAGTACATTTAAAAGGCTTGTTGTTTAATTTGTAAATTCTCCTTGCATCTTTAAACTAGCATGATATCTACCTAGTGCATTTAAATAAACAAACTAAATCCAAATAAGCCATAATGTCATGGGAGCAATATTAAAAGCAGGCAGCCAAGATGGAGACTCAACTTTGCAAATGTAAACAGAAGGATGACTTAAACCAACAATTCATTTAACTACATCCAAAGGCACAGCACTTCACAGCCACTAATGCCACACAAGAGACCAGCAAACATGTCGCTAATGGACAGTAAAGAAGTGGAGCATTAGTGGGAGCCTGTTTGTCATCTCACTTAAGAAAGACAACAACAATGACATCCTTGATCTTGAATATGACAATGATTAGGAGGAAAACTTTTTCTTAAGATTTTATTTATTATGCAAAATTTACTTTTTAGAGCTTTTAGCCATGTTATAGCGGTTTCCCTTCACCATTTATTCATCCATGTTTGTGTTTGGAGTGATTTGTCATTTAATTGCTTATTTTCAAGACTCTATATTGCCAATCAACCCGTTTTCACCAAAACTGCTCTACTTACTTTCGTTTTCCAGCTTTATTTTCTCAATCTGTGATATGTGCAGGATTTGGTAGCATTGTGTGGTCATTTTGGTTAAAATGAAAAAAATATTCACTGCTCACTAGAGATGATCTGCAGCTATCCATCAGACTTGAGGATTCTTTATTGTGATGATGTTTAAATATGAATATTGCAATTTAAGATGTGCAAATTATAACACAATGATCATCAATCTATGATGGGTGTCGTAGATTATAGCTTGTTAGCAGATACAAGCACAATATATCTTCTTTAGGTTAGAAATTCAAAACATATAACAGTTTCCAAAATGTTGCGTGAAAATGAATAATAGAAAGGCTAAGAAAAAAATTATTACTTGAAAAAAGGTGAAGGGACAGTATCTAAACAGATACAGTATTTCAGAAATTCATCATTAATCATTAATCATAGACTTTATCATTGTGAGATAATATTAAGGTTTTGTGGGTCAATGGTGAGAGTGATTAAAAGATCTTACAAGAAGATCAAAGCACTGGCAGTATATTAAAAAAAAAAGTTTTTTTGGTTTTTTTTGTGGTCTTTTTTGTCTTATTACAAAACAAATGTCTTCCAATATGAATATAGCATTTAAGTAATTGTCATTGAAAACTAAAAGACAGTCATGTTTCAGTTAAACTTCTTTTTCCAGACAATTTTTTTTTCTGTATCAGTGCTTACACACAAATTACCATCTATTACTCTAAGTAAATTGGAACATAGGAAGTATATTTAGTGTATTTACAAAAATCCAAACTATGCACTGATTCTACACAATGCTCTGAGCAGCTCTGTGAATGAAGTTTGATTGAATAGATGTACAGTGAAAAGGAGGAAACAGATGTGGAAGTCCTAGATTGTGACAAGGCTGATTTGCTTGCACTGCACCACTGCAATGTCTGGGAATACATTCACCTCAATGCCAGCCCCTACCCAACATATCATTTAGGACCTAGTGGTATAAACTGCTGAACTGAGGCTTATCCAGATGATCGATTGATAGTTTTCTCACATCTGTCCACAAGGCAAGCACCAGAGAGGGTTTAATAGGCTTGGTATGAGTGATGTGAAACCACCAGGCCTATTTAGCTCCCAAAGTAAAGGTTATTCAGTTGAGGTATTACTAAAGAGATGTTTGAGGGCAGCAGTGCAAATACAGCAGTACAATAAAATAGAATCTAGATGTAAACAGATAAATCAGAGGGAAATTACCTGCTCTGATGGTCTGTTGTGACTGGTTTAGGACCTGGTACAGTGTTCTGGATTAGTCCTGGTGTGACGTGTAAAATGTATGAAGAATTTTGGACCTTGTTCATGCCTGGTGTAGTCCTAATTTGCCTCACAAGTAGGGGGCAACAACGTCGTTCTTTGTTGTGTCCTAAAGCAAGACACGTCACCCACCTTGCGTAGTATGAAAGTGATGTGTGCATGAGTGCTGGTGGTAGTCGGAGGGGCCAGTGGTGCAGATTAACAGCCTAGAATCTGTCAATCTGCCCCTGGGCAGCTGTAGTTACAAGAATATCTTACCACCACCAGTGTGGAGTGAATGAATAATGAACTGTAAAGTGCTTTGGGGACCTTGAAAGACACTATATAAATCCAGTGCATTATTATTAATATGATTTACAATTAGTTTTAGGTTAATCCAAGTTAGATATATTTTTCCCCAGATGGTGTTTATTTGGTCTCAATCCTCTTGGTGAAGTTTAAACCTAATCTAAAAAGAGATCCCTGAAAGCTGTGATGCTGCTTTCGTAGGGATTAGTCCAGGTTGAATGCAATAAAATTATAAAGGCCAGGCTAAAATTATGACGGCTGAACTGAACCATATAAAAAGGCACAATTTACCCAGTGTTCCGTTGTGTGCAAGCAGTTGCAGTCATGCAGCAGAGATATAAATAATTCTCTTCTAATGTGGTCTAATTCTATCTCTGTGGGAAACACAAACTGTCAGGAGTCGGTCGGCCAAATGCACTAACACTATGAACACTGTACTTGCCAACATGGGCTGCCTGGCTCTAAGGTCCATATGACACAAAACTCCCCGCTGTCAACAGTCGCCTGCCATGCCCAAAAACTTTGACCATAGCAAAATCAGGGCAGATTATGTGGTTTGAATTTAATTTGATGTCTTTGTGAGTTTGACATTACTTTTCAATACTATATACAAAATGTCATTGCACTTTTTGATGAGGTAATTGTAACTACTAAATTGCCAGGCACTGTAGGGCTGTGTCAAATGACCTCAAAAGGACTTCTTTACAAGTAATAACTTGTATAAACTCACTGCATCTTAAAATGTAAAATGCCAAAGTACAAAAAGACAAAATATCATTGACCCAAGACCTTAAAGATGCACTATGTAACTTTCTGATTGGGGGACCATCAGCTGCTTGTTTTTATGGATATGTCATTGCTCTGCCTGAAATGTTCCACAGTGTGACATTAAACAGCTCTAGCTTACATTTATTCAATTAGAGATGGCTTTATAGCTCAAAAATACTGAGAACAGCAGGCACTCTAACTGTGAGCGTGGTTGCCTCTCCACAGACCTGACCTGTAACTTGGTCTGGTTTGTTCTCCATGAAGGTAAAAAGGTTTAATACCATACTGTGAAAAGTTCCAGACAAAGCAATGGCAACATGGAGAAAAGCATTTGATGGCCCTTCAACAGAAAAAATACATAATGCACCTTTAAACCTTGAAATTCATTAATTTAAAAGCATCTTAACATTTACATTTAACATCATCCAACATCTATATATCTAAAGTATGTCACATTTTTTTGCTATACTGGTCAAATCCAGCATGAAATCATAATAATGGACAGGGTTTATGATGAGAGATGGCCTAGTTTGGAATTGGACGTGCACTCCTCCCTGGGGGGCTCCATTATACATGACTCAATCCTTTGGGCGATTTTTTACTGAAACGATATAGAAACAAAGTCCTAATCCCCAACCTTGAACCATCTGCTGGGGATGAACCTTAAAACACAGATTAGACGATACAAAGCCCAGCAAATAAAGGACTAACAATAGTAAATGGGATTTGAAGCACGCTGCTGTCAGAACCAATGACCTTTAAGCTTGAATCACAAATCTTGCTATAAATTGGAACACCATTATTGTGGATGTGGTAAATCAGGGCATTTGGTTATGCAAAGCTCAACAACGAACTCAAGGGAGAGTTAAGATTTAGGCAGCCTACGAAAGCAACCCACAGCCATATGTTATCTTCAGTCTGAGTCACCTGACTGTGCAAGTCCACGCAGTGTTGTGATTTAGCTGTTTAGATCTATGGATGCAAAGTCATGTCATGAGTGGGTACTACAGTACACACATACCTCTGCAATGTTTAGGGCAGCTAGTCAAAACTGATATATCATTTCATCATTTTATTATTATTTTACCATTTGTAACATTTTGTAGTAATAATAGTACAAGTTTAAGTGATTGCCAACTTTTTGTGGTGCTTTGGCAAGAGCTTCAAGTCCATATCTCCAGTCAATACTTTATTTTATTATCACAAGACATCTTGGTTTAAAGTGTGCATTATATCTTTCACTTCACACACTGAAAAATCTTTGTAAAATATGACTTTTGGTCTCCTTTCTTGGTCAAAGGTTCCAAATCTTCACAGTCCTTGGGGACACACTGCCTGTACTGATGATTTCAGTGAGAATCCATTTACCTTTTAACAAGACCAGAATATATGTGCAAATAATTATTCACACCATATACATCACTTTCAAGGCTCTATCTATCTAAGGCCAGATCTCTGGACAGAATCAGCAATGAAGGTGCTAAATTCCCCATTTGACAAAGAAGGATAGGTTAAGTGATTTTTCAAAATGGGCTTTCACTTGTGTGCAGTAGGTGTAGATAATATATGAAATGGCAGATTGAAAAATGCTTGTAGGTGATGTAACATGTCCATTAACTTGTCTTATCACATTTCCAAGCAAGATGCCATTTAGACACCCCATGATTGCGCACATGCACCATAGCAGAAAATACCTTAATTATAACAACCCCTCAGCAGATTCATTACGCATAAAGTATCAACTTGTGGTCTAAACTTAACATTGAATCTCCTGCAAGAGTTAAGCCTCGTTAAACTCACATGTTGGAAGTTTGCCTCGCAGCTACAGCACATAATGGTTTGTCTGGGGCAGCGTAGAGGCAACAAATGGCTATAGTACCGCTATGTGACAGACCACAGGAATACTCGTAACCTAAAATCACATATCCTTCTCCTGAGTGACTAAATTTATCCATGCAAACTTGGCGTCTCAATCTTCTCATGTCAAATGTGTGCAACGCGAGGACGCATAAAACACCTTTTCAACCAACCGTGCAGCGAAAAGACAAGAAGCAAACTTACGTGAAGACGAAGAATAAAGTGGTCGACCCCACAAGAAGCGTGGCAGCTGTGGATACTGGGATGTATTTCGTGGGTTTAAATCTCTTTCCAGTGCTGTCGGGCATTCTGTAATTTCCACATTCCTCAATTAGTTATTCCGATAGCAGTCGCATGTAGAAAAGAGGTCCTTGGGTACAGCAGCGCCGTATGGCAGGCCTGATTTGCGGCTATTGGAAATACCGCCAGCCCCGTTTTTTTCTCTATCGGTGAAGCCGCATAGATCCGAAGATAGAGGCTGCAGGAATACATTGAGCTCTGTGAAAGCCTGGAAATCCCACCCTTCCAAACCAGCCCACTAGTGAGGTCACTGAACCGCTCAAAAAGGTGGAGCCTCGCCGCAAAGCCTGCTGCATGTGTCTTCAAGACCAGTCACTGCCAGTAGCCTTTGGACAAATAATGTATCACGGGTTCTTGGAGGATGGTTGTCCAGCACAGTGCATAAGCAAGGGTGCTGCTTATCCCAGGCAAAAAACTGCCCCAAACATTTAAGCAATTAAGGCTTCAATTGCCACCCCCCACTTAACAACCAATACAAAATATAATAGCCCTATGAATATTTTTTTTACAGTGTACTTACTGTGCCCAAAGCCATTTATTAAATGCACCTGGTTGTCTCAATGGAAATGTTACTGTTTTGCCTGGAAGATTCCACGGTATAGCGTCCATCATGCCTATCTCCATGGAAACAAGCAGATCGTGCCACCTGGCCAAGTTACAGGTCGGTTCTGAAGAAATTGTTTTATCACCTGTAATTGAATTGTCTGACCAGCCAGTCTCTTCTACAGTCTGATCGTCTTTGTAAAGTTTTGTCAAAGCGTGTAGTTCTGGCTGGCCAGGTAAGATTTATTCATGCAAGACAGATAAGTTAATGCCATACTGTGGAACATTTCAGACAAAGCAATAGCGACAACTAGCTTCCACGAGAAAAAATACAAAATGCACCTTTAAAATACCCTTGGGTAATAAAATGATTGGCTAAATTGATTCTGAAGCGTGCAATAATCTAGGATGGTCTAGAGCGCCTCCAAGTGTTCACGTTCAGTAAATTGTGCATTTATGTCTCATATCGGCCACCGTAATGTTTGTAGGAAGCAGCTCAGATTAGCCGCTAGTGTGCACAGAGGATGTATTTTTAGTTACGCCTCTCAGTAGTTTATCTACACGGATATCCTGGAGTGACTTTGTGAACTCCATTCGGAAATAACATCAACAGACAGTAGGAACAAACGCATCTGATACTTTGAGCTGTTGCATAATATTTGTTTAATAGTGTGGCTAATTAGCTAGCCGTAGCAGTCTTTCTTCCATTCCCTATGGCATATAGACGGACTGTGAAACTTCTATGTGGCCTGGCCGGAGGATCAGCCGCGCTCGCTGTCGCTGCTGTCGCTGCTGCCGCTGCAGACTCCCACGGCTATTTTGGAGGAGGACAACCGGGAGATGGGACGAGTCGCTGGATATTGACCGTGATTAAGGCTGCGCAGCCGGCGTGGACTCCCTCCAGCCACACGCCTGCTCCCTCCGGACACGCCTGGGATTCCAACTGGGACAAGTATGTCTCTTGCATCTTTGTATCACTGTACACTCGTATTTAGATATTATTTGTACTGCGAGGTATTTTTAGTGATACTCTGTGGTGACTAAAGAACTATGGATTAAAGGTGCACCGTGTAACTTTTTAGTTGTGGGTCCGTCGCCTTATGTTTCTATGGATATGTCATTGCTCTGCTTCGAATATTCCACAGTATGACATTAATCAGAAATACCTTACATTTATTCAGTTACAGGTGGTTTTATTGCTCAAAAATACCTAGAAAAACTAATATTACGGTTATGAGTGTGGTTGGCTCTCCAGAGATCTGACCAGTAACTCTGTCTGCTTTGGTCTCCACGATGATAGAAAAGTTTAATGCCATACTGTGAAGCATTTCAGAAATTGCAGTAACATCTACATGGAGAAAAGCAGATGGCAGACCCTCCACTATAAAATTTACACAATGCAACTGTAGCAGGTATTGAGCCGGCACAACCACTGCTGGCAGTTTAAAATATTTGTGTTGGGAGAGTTTGGTTCTGAAATAAACAAATGGAGACGGAGACGTTATTAGCTGTGGCCTCTGCTTTCTGCTACCGCCGAGAAACTTTAATTATACAAATGTAAAATACAAAACAATAAGTTACAATTTACACAAAAATTTCTCTTTCAATCCAAGTCTCTAATTTTCTTGGTAAACAAAACCCTGACTATTCATAGATAGTATTTATTTCGTAATCTTAATGATGTCCACTCAGAGGCCAGTTACGTCGCCCGGATTGGCGTCACCGGGGCCTCACCCTGGAGCCAGGCCTGGGGTGGGTGCTCGTCAGCGAGCGCCTGGTGGCCGGGCCTTCCCCCACGGGGCCCGGGCGGGCTTAGCCCGAAGGAGCGACGTAGGGCCGTCCTCACGTGGGCCCACCACCCGCGGGAGGAGCCATATGGGGCCGGTGCAGAGAGATCTGGGCGGCAGTCGACGGCGGGGGCCTCAACGACCGGATCTCCGGACATGGAGACTAGCTCTGGGGACATGGAATGTCACCTCGCTGGGGGGGAAGGAGCCTGAGCTTGTGCGGGAGGTTGAGCGTTACCGACTAGATATAGTCGGCCTCACCTCCACGCACAGTTTGGGCTCTGGAACCCAACTCCTTGAGAGGGGCTGGACTCTCCATTTCTCTGGCGTTGGCTGCGGGGAGCGGCGGCGGGCTGGTGTGGGCCTGCTCATTGCCCCACAGCTCAGCCACTGTGTGTTGGAGTTCACCCCGGTGAACAAGAGGGTCGCGTCTCTGCGCCTTCGGGTCGGGGACAGGTCTCTCACTGTGGTGTCGGCCTACGGGCCGAACAGCAGTGCTGAGTACCCGGCCTTCTTGGAGTCCTTGGGAGGGGTACTAGACAGTGCGCCGACCGGGGACTCCGTTGTTCTCCTGGGGGACTTCAACGCCCACGTGGGCAACGACAGTGACACTTGGAGAGGGGTGATTGGGAGGAATGGCCTCCCTGATCTGAACCCGAGCGGTGTTTTGTTATTGGACTTCTGTGCTAGTCACGGTTTGTCCATAACAAACACCATGTTCGAGCACAAGGGTGTCCATAAGTGCACGTGGCACCAGGACACCCTAGGCCGGAGGTCGATGATCGACTTTGTCGTCGTGTCATCTGATCTCCGGCCGCGTGTCTTGGACACTTGGGTGAAGAGAGGGGCTGAGCTGTCAACTGATCACCACCTGGTTGTGAGTTGGGTTCGCTGGCGGAGGAGGAAGCCGGAAAGACCTGGCAGGCCCAACTCGCACGTCCGGGAGGACTTCTTCGGATTCCGGGGGAGGCTGGAGATATGGAGTCAGAGTGGGCTTCATTCTCGGCCTCTATTGTCGATGCGGCTGCTCGGAGCTGTGGGCGTAAGGTCTGTGGTGCCTGTCGTGGCGGCATTCCCCGAACCCGGTGGTGGACACCAGAAGTAAGGGATGCCGTCAAGCTGAAGAAGGAGTCCTATCGGGGGACTCCTGAAGCAGCTGACGGGTACCGGCAGGCCAAGCGTGCTGCAGCCCGTGCGGTTGCGGAGGCAAAAACTCTGAGCTGGGAGGAGTTCGGGGAGGCCATGGAGAAGGACTATCGGATGGCCTCAAAGAGATTCTGGCAAACCGTCCGGCGCCTCAGGAGGGGGAAGCAGTTCTTCGCCAACACTGTTTACAGTGCGGGGGGAGAGCTGCTGACCTCGACTGGGGACGTTGTCCGGCGGTGGAAGGAATACTTTGAGGATCTCGTCAATCCCACCGTCACGTCTTCCGAGGAGGAGGCCGAGGCTGGGGACTCGGAGACGGACTCATCCATCACCCTGGCTGAAGTCACTGAGGTGGTTGGAAAGCTCCTTGGTGGCAAGGCTCCGGGGTTGGATGAGATCCGTCCTGAGTACCTTAAGTCTCTGGATGTTGTGGGGCTGTCTTGGCTGACACGCCTCTTCAACATCGCGTGGCGGTCGGGGACAGTACCTCTGGACTGGCAAACCGGGGTGGTGGTCCCTCTGTATAAGAAGGGGGACTGGAGGGTGTGCTCCAACTATAGGGGGATCACACTCCTCAGCCTTCCCGGTAAGGTCTATGCCAGGGTACTGGAGGGGAGAATCCGGCCGATAGTCGAACCTCAGATCCAGGAAGAGCAGTGTGGTTTTCGTCCTGGCCGTGGAACACTGGACCAGCTCTACACTCTCCATACGGTGCTCGAGGGTTCATGGGAGTTTGCCCAACCAGTCCACATGTGCTTTGTGGACTTGGAGAAGGCATTCGACCGTGTCCCTCGTGGTGTCCTGTGGGGGGTGCTCTGGGAGTATGGGGTCCGGGGCCCTTTGCTAAGGGCTGTCCGGTCCCTGTATGACCGGAGCAGGAGCTGTGTTCGCATTGCCGGCAGTAAGTCAGACCTGTTCCCGGTGTATGTTGGACTCCGCCAGGGCTGCCCTTTGTCACCGGTTCTGTTCATTGTGTTTATGGACAGAATTTCTAGGCGCATCCAGGGGCCGGAGGGGGTCCGGTTTGGGGACCACAGGATCTCATCTCTGCTGTTTGCGGATGATGTTGTCCTGTTGGCTTCATCGAACCAGGACCTGCAATGTGCACTGGGGCGGTTTGCAGCCGAGTGTGAAGCGGCTGGGATGAAGATCAGCTCTTCTAAGTCTGAGGCCATGGTTCTCGACCGGAAAAAGGTGGCTTGCCCTCTCCGGGTGGGTGGGGAGTCTTTGCCTCAAGTGGAGGAGTTCAAGTATCTCAGGGTCTTGTTCACGAGTGAGGGGAGGACGGAACGTGAGATTGACAGGCGGATCGGTGCAGCTTCGGCAGTGATGCGGTCGCTGTATCGGACCGTTGTGGTGAAGAGGGAGCTGAGCCAAAAGGCGAAGCTCTCGATTTACCGGTCAGTCTTCGTTCCTACTCTCACCTATGGTCATGAGCTTTGGGTAGTGACCGAAAGGACGAGATCGCGGATACAAGCGCTTGAGGTTTCCTCCGCAGGGTGGCTGGGCGCTCCCTTAGAGATAGGGTGAGGAGCTCAGTCACACGAGAGGAGCTTGGAGTAGAGCCACTGCTCCTCCACGTCGAGAGGAGCCAGTTGAGGTGGCTCGGGCATCTGTTCCGGATGCCTCCTGGGCACCTCCCTCGGGAGGTGTTCCGGGCATGTCCCACCAGGAGGAGGCCCTGGGGAAGACCCAGGACACGCTGGAGGGACTATGTCTCTCGGCTGGCCTGGGAACGCCTTGGGGTCCCCCCGGAGGAGCTGGAGGATGTGTCTGGGGTGAAGGAAGTCTGGGAGTCCCTGCTTAGGTTGCTGCCCCCGCGACCCGGCCCCGGATAAGCGGACGAAAATGGATGGATGGATGTAATCTTAATTTTACAGTTGATCTCCAATTCAAAGATGTCATAAAATGACTTAACTCTAGCAGGTTAGCATATTGACTGTGACACAACTTTTATAACTGTAGCTTTGTTTGAACTTAACTTTCATTCACAAAATACCATACAATACAATATCAACAACGAATAACAAAAATGTAATATGTGGCTGGAGCGGGGCAAAATTACAAGTTCTAGGCTAATGCTAGCGCGGCAGTTAGTATAGCGCGTTAATAAGGAAACAAATAAAACAGACGTTTAGCTATCGCTACCGGGTATTACAACTAAGTTGTATGTTTATATGACTTCATATGGCATTGTATTGTGATTTTGGGACTGTACCAACCTGAAATAAACAAATGGAGACGGAGACGTTCTTTCTGCTACCGCCGAGTAACAGGAAACAGAGGCCAGAGCGCCCGCAAACCGTCTCACTGCATGGTCTGCCATCTGGTGGACAAAATTGAAATTGCAATTGCTTCCCAAAATTAAAACACCACTATTCCTTATATACAGAATTTCATGACATTAAATAAAAACAATGTGACCACACATTGTGGGCATCACACACCTTTGACATAAATGACTTGTTATTTACATCTAGATTAATTTAAAACATGATAATTTAAATAATAAATAGTCTCATAGTCAATTGCACATAGGATTGATAACAGAAATGTCTCTTATGTAAGGTGCCAAGAGTCATACTTCAACCCTTTAACCAACATGACCTAGTTTTCCTCTCCTTCCCTTAACAATTTGAGACAAAGCCATTAAAGCTTCTGTTTTTTTTAACCTTGTGCAGGAGAGACCCATCTTCACTGATCAATGGGAGAAAAAAAGAGAGTCTGACAGAAGACCCCAGCTCTGAGCAGGAAAATAGCAAACCTAAAGCTACACGCAACATTCTTCTCATCAGGCACTCCCAGTACAACCTGAGTGGTACTACTGACAAGGAGAGGTTTCTTACTCCTTTAGGTAAGTCTCTTTAAATGCAAATACTAGGAGGGAAGAGCTATAACTTCTTAATGATATCCAGCCCTACTGATTACTGCCTACTTTTGACACTGAACATCTCTTAATGTTTGCTTTGCTACATTGCTTTCACATTGCATTCTAGTATTAAAGTATTGTTCTTGAGGGCCGGGCACGTTAACGCGTTAATTTTGCATTAACTAATTAATTCATTTTCGCCGACCAAATATTTAATATATTTTAACGCCATTAACACAGTTTTTATCATTTTTTATTTTTTTATTTTTTTTTTATTGTAAACGTCTGTTGCTCACCGGCTTTTATTTTGAAAAAGTCCACCGCAAGCTTTTCTTTAAGTTTGACATCTTTTCTTTACGCTTTTTTCACTCCGAGCCCTCGAAATCATGCGATTAATGCAATTAATATTTTTTTTTTTTTGGCCAGCACTATTCTTGACTTTTTTTATATGTATATTGTTTTTAAGGTCGTGAACAAGCTGAGCTAACAGGACAACGATTGGCAGCACTAGGACTGAAATATGATCTTCTGATACACTCAAGTATGACAAGAGCAACTGAGACAGCTAACATAATTAGCAAACATCTTCCAGGTCTGGACACATAAAACATCCATGTTATCAGTCACACATTATTAGAAGTAGGTAAAATTCCTTTCTTTTCTGTTATGTCTGTAGGAGTGGACTTGGTGAGCTGTGATTTATTAAGAGAGGGAGCACCTATTGAGCCAGTTCCCCCTGTCACACACTGGAAACCTGATGCTGTGGTGAGAATGTTACTCTGACACACTGGGATTTACATGACTATGTGTTTGCTTCCAAAGATGCTTAAGCAAATGTCATGACACCATCTAGGATATTGCTGAAAATTTTATTATATTGTAATTATTAATTAATAACATAAATTAAAAGCATTTAGTTGTGACACAGCATAATGAGTCACATTTTGGACCAACACAAATTACAAAATTACATTTTCTCCATCCTGAAGAGCAGAGAGATTAGCTGAACACACTCCAATGACATTGCTGAAAGGAGGTCAGGCAAGGAAATATCCATGGCTCTTCTCAGGGCTTCAGTTTGAACATGTCACATGATACATATTCAGCTAGTTTCTCTGTTCTTGATAAACCTTAAAGGTGCACATTACAATGCAACTTTTCTGGTGGATGGGTCTCTATGGAGATGGTATTGTATCACCGGGAATCCATTGTCATCCATTGTGTGATACTGAACTTGTCTAACTTGCATTTAATCCATTTCAGGGGATTGCTTAAAAATAGACTGAAAAGCTTGTTAGGTTAGTTTGTCATTTGTTGTAAAAAAAACCCCAAAAACACTAGAATATGTAGCTCTCAAGCTCTCACAGATTTGACCTGCACCTTATCCTGACTGCATCGCCTGCTTGTAGTCATGTGGATAAGTTTAATGCGTTATGTTGGAATATTCCTGGCAATGCAATAACTTAAATGGAGACAAGCCAATGGTGGACTTTTCTATGTCAGAAAAGTTACATAGTGCATCTTTACATTCCTTGAAGAGAACCTGTGTTTTTACATTTTTAAGCACTCACCTTTGTTGCCATACTTGCTTCATGTTTTGTCTCTATACTGTCTGGGGTTCAAAAAGAAACCCTTTATTTGGCTTTCATCTTCTGTGCCGTCCTCCAGCAGTACCACGAAGATGGAGCTCGCATTGAGGCTGCCTTTCGCCGCTACATCCACCGTGCTGACCCCAAGCAGAAAGAGGACAGCTATGAGATCATTGTGTGTCATGCCAATGTCATCCGCTATTTTGTGTGCAGGTTTGTGTGGCCCACCGCCTTCAGATAAATATGCATGTCGATAGATTACACAATGATTACACAAAAGACATTACCTCACCTGTCTGTAGTTGTCCATATCTACCAATAGTAGACTGAGGTTTCACAAGTGGGGAACCAGTCGGTCTGTGTGGTCTGAACCACGGGTTGTAACATCTTTTATACCAAGTACCACTCAAGAATATTGTGGTGTTTCCAGGACTACAAATCTAAAGTATGTCTAGATGTTTAAAATGAGCTTACCTCTGGTGTCTCGGGTTACTAAAGTAGTTTACAAATGAGGCACAAAGGTGGAAACATTTGACTAGAAGAAGCTAGAGTACTACTCTTGGTGCCCATACCACAGTTTGCCAACCACTAGTTTATTGAACACAACACTTAAACTCAAATTTCTGAAGTTAATGTCTTTTTTTGTGATCAGTTTTTTTATTTTCATTTTGTACATGAGGGGAAACCGATGTATTTGACAAAAATAAAGGATACAAAAAATAGAAATCATCACAAATCAACAGTAACTAAACATAGTAGTTCTTAACACAGCCATATAAATAAAATGATGCATACCACATCCGAAGAGAGCATAACAAAAATAGTGCTCCTTCTGTACGCCAGGTTATCTCCAACCTCACCCCTCTCATCCCTCCCAGGCCACTTCACCCTCCCTGCACACCCCCTTTAGGACCCTTTGACCTTTATGCTAGTTAAAGAAAAAAAGATTACATTTTTTTTCTGTTGTTTTGTTTCTATCCATATTTTCTTTTTCTTTTTTTGGGAGTATGAGTTCTTATGGAAAGTGTTTTTGTTTTTTTTAAGGATTCAGTGACTAAAGGCAGTGTGCTTCGATGTGTTTCTCAATTGCTTTTTCCAGTCTGATTTGTTTCTAGTGTTTATGGAGACTGAAGTCTTTAACTACAACTTTTAACAGTAATTAATATCTAACCTACATAAAGTTAATTCAAATGCTGCCTTCTTTTGTCATCTCAGAGCTCTCCAGTTTCCTCCAGAGGGCTGGTTGCGGATGGGCCTGAACAATGGCAGTATAACGTGGCTGACTATTCGTCCTAGCGGAAGAGTGGCCCTGCGGACTCTAGGAGACTCAGGGTTCATGCCCCCAGACAAACTCACCCGGACCTGATGTTTTAATCAGTTTTCTTCATAAGTGTCTTGAAAATTAATTATTTTGTAATTTAAAACCATAACTCTTGTGGTGTGGTGGTCGACATGTGCCATATGATGCCAGCAAAGTAAAAAAAAAAAAAAGCTGTCCTCTTGAATGTAGAATTTTTACAGATTTTTTTAAGAGAACCAAAACTTCACGTGGTATTGCAAATACTAACTTGGTTTACATGAGGTGTGACAAAATTGTATACTTCTTGTGTATTAAAATTAAATGAACATTGTTGAAATTTTTGTATTAAAACAACATAAGCATCAGAGTAAAGTAGGAGTGATGTTTTATTAATCAGTTGAAAGCAAATGATGTCCAGACATACAGAAAGAATACACCATGAGCTACCCTTTAATAAAGCACAAAATGATAAAAGCACAAGAAGCATGTTTGACATTTTTAGGTGCATTTTCCACATTCATGAACATTCATAGACCAGAATAAAATTGACTGTGAGAGCACAAGGTTGACGTTACAATCATTTGAGTGAAGGTTAGCGCTCTCAGATAAAATTTTAGTTCACAACAAATTTACATTCAGAACAGCTGTTTTGGAACCTGACCAGAGTGGAAAACTGAATTTCGTGTTTTGTCCTAACTAGCCCCATTCATGGTTGTATTGAACAAAGCAAATTAAGCTAACAATAAAAAATGTATTCTAGTCAGTTAGGTTTTAACAATGTACAAACAACTAAATGTAAATCAAATGACTACTATAATTAGTTCAGTACCATAAGTACTATTAACCTGTATAAACACTTTAGATGTATTTAAGGCAATTTCAGCAAAAACTCAGTGACAAAAACAAAGCAGCCCATTTTAAATGGTTCTTGAAATTTAACGTTAGATAATGTGGCAATTTGAACAGTGCTAACATTTTGAAAATTTATAGGTTTTCCACAAAACTTAAATGTTAAGGTACTATGTTCAGTGTATGTTTTGGGCTCCTGACCAATAAATATACAATTAAAAGGAGAAGGAATTGCACGTCTAAGGCCATCAGTAGTGGCAGAAAAAAGTCAACATGTCCAAGTCAACTGAGAAAAATGTAAATGTATACATTTATTGAATAACAAAATAAAAACATGGAAGAGCTCAGTCTGTTTTTGAGGTTTGCCATAATCTACTGCCACAGATCCAATCATTGACTAGTCACCTCCAAGTGTTTGTGTCAAACTGATGAGACATGACCCATCTCAGAAAATTAAGGCAATTTCTGAACTGAGGAGAACTTAAAAAATGGCAGTCGGTTTTACACCACTTATATAAAACATTTTGTGCTACTGACCAACATACAAAAAATATTTTTAAATATTAACATTAGATTTTTTTTTAAAAGATGCATCAGTGTCAGAAACCTCTTGAGGACTTCACACTAACATTTTAGTGACTTACTTTGGGGAGTGTTCCTTTTTACCACAATATTCAGAGAGTTGACTCAGGCTATGACACAGGTGCTCCTCACTTGCCACAAGACTACTGTCAACTTAAACACATCCACACCCATACCGTACATACAGATCTTTTTTCCTTTTATATCGAGTACATCACAACCCAATGCAATGAGAATTCCCATTCCACGTAGTACATCAGCTTTAGTACAAAACTTCAAGACATTTGTGCATATTTTTGTTAGATTTGTGAGCTCCATCTGTCAGAGCCACTGGTGCAGCTGAATTGGTAACTGGAGGAAAAGCAGGGCATGACCACACTGGTTGGCAGGAGTTATACCGATGGGTCATTTAAGTGCTTGAGGCGGATTCTCTGAAAGTAGCTAGCATTGGCAGGGCTGTAGCGGCTGGGGCTGAAGTCTGGTGAGGCAGCGTGCCGAGCCGGAGACATCAGGCCGCTCACTGGAGAGCCGGGGGTTTGGGGCATCCTGAGTCGCGGTTTAACCACAGCGGGACTAGGCCACCTGCAACATACACCATAGCAGGGGGAGGAAACATTTGATTGTTGAACAGCCTAAATATACATTACAATTATTAATTTAACTGCCAAATAGGTTCAAATCAATTCAAAATAAAGACCTCAATAATAGATAATAACGGAGTTCCTAACAATATTTTTTAGTTTTGTTGCTTACCTCTGCATGTCTGATGTAGAAAATAATTTCATTGTGCTCTTCCATTTATGAATGCTGGGGTACTTCTGAGGGTCAATGTCCAAGCCTTCAATGGCTGACAAAACTTGACTATCCAACTTTGTAGGTGAATTTCTAAAGAAATTGAAAATATATTCAGTATTTTGTGTAGAAAAACTTATTTACCAAAAAAGTTCATCAAATTTTTTTACAGATAAAATTAAATGTGCATCTTACCCTTCAATAAAAAGTCCTTTTCTTATGGGTGGTGGCGTCCGTGGTAAGAATTCATGGGAGTTGTCTAAAGACTTGTACGAGGAGCTGGAGGAACCAGAGCTGCTCAGGTCCCTCCCTCCATGGTCCCATGATTTCGACCTTGCACAGAAATTGCGTGCCCCTGAAAATGACCCCCTAGTCCTGCCCAGCAAATCCAAGCTCTCCTCTGCCTCAAAGTATTCCTCTGAGCTGCCACTGCTGCGCCTTTCTTCAGCCCCTGCCTCAGCGCTCCAGCTGGGCCCCTCCACAGCCTCACTGTCCTGTTTGGGACTGAGACACAGGCGGTGCAGCCCAGAGCTCAGCTCTGCAGCTGAGGAGAAACTGTGTGAATCTCTGCTCCTGCCTCCACTACTCCTCCTCTCCCTGCAGCTTGGGGAGGAGTCTATAGGCTCCTGGAGCGACATGCGCTCGAACTCCACCATCAGGTTTGAAACAGGGGACAGCAGACAGGAGGGGGATGGGGAGGTACGCTGGGACACTTTGTCTCCATTATGAGTCCTATCTCTGGAGGAGGAGCATGCCCCGTTTTTACAGACAGTGCTGGGTGACAGGAGACCGTCATCACAGCGGCACAGCATGTCCTGCTCAGCTGCTGTTTCAATCAGATCAGGTCTGGGCAGGATGTGAAAGTCTAGGCCCCCCACTGCACCCTTGAGTCCATCTTTGGCTGCAGCAGATGAGGTGATGCTGGTAAGTGCTGCATTCTGTCGATTCTTTATCTCTTCAAGGCTAATGTCGTCACCTTCATCCAGAAAAGCACCCACAGAGATTGAGTTGCAAAACTTCTTGAGTTTACCTGCAATCACAACAGAAGTCTTAAGTTTAAGTTGACATTACGGTCTGACCTACATGTGGTAAAACACATGCATGTGCTGTACCTGGAGAGGGAGTCCTAAATCTATTACAGGTCTCATTTTCCCCAGCCTCCTCATAAACACGAGAACTAAAGTCTTTTTTGCCTAGATATTCTTCAAGTTTACGTAAACCCTCGGTTGATGACAAATCCACAAAACTGTCCAGAAAGTCCCAGTACTCAGCCCAGGGATGGCCCATTTCATGGGCCAGGTCTCTGCAAAGAAAAAAAAGTCAGTAAGTAATGGATTTAAAAAAAAAAAAAAAAACGGTAGCCGTAACTACAGTAGGCTCATGGACGTTGGGATGTACCTGCCCACTTTCTCTGCTCCACGTTCTGGGTCAGACTTGAGGATGTCAACACGTTCTCGAGGAGGTGTTTTCCAAGACCGTCTGAAGTCATCTGCCTGCAAGAGGCAATGCGGTCTGTAAATTACCTGTCTGAGTTTTCTCACACTTAACTTTCAAAGACTTGCCTTAGAGGGACTCAATGGTCCAGCAAAGGCTGTTACAGTCATCATTGGATCCATCGGACTTCTCATGTGACGCTGGATCAAAGTGAGACTTTCTGACGACTCAGGTGACCAGGGAGTACCAATAATAGGCTGAGATGTGTTATCTGCTGCCCTCAGCAAAGGAATATAGCAGCGATCTAAAAAATGTAACAGTAAGGGTTAATTAAAGTGAAGGTCTATTGAATATCTGTATGATATGTATTGACGATTTGAATAAAGTCGAATTACCTTCCAAGTAATCAATAATCTTCTGTTTAATCTCCTGTGTTTTATTTTTTCGGCTACAAATAACCTGCAGAAAAGGTGAAACAACCATTATTATTAATAGACATAATACAGCGCAACTGTTGCTGCACTGAGCATTGAGAATCCACAGGGGAAGAAATTAGCTCATGGGCATCTAATTTTAACTCTCAATGTGGAGTTGTGGCCAGAGATTTGAATAGCAAACGATAAGGTCACGACTACAAGCAGACAAGTACGAACAAGAACAGGTTTGTGCTGCATGTGGCATGTCCCATACTCACATCACATGGTCTCTGGCCATCCTTGTTTTTGCAATGTTTGTCTATGTCAGGGTGCGAACATAGAACATTGACAACCTCTGGGCACCCAAATTTACAGGCAAAGTGAAGGGGAGTTTCAAAGCCCTAAAAGAAATTATTACTTTCAATTCAGCCCTTGGACATGATTTTCTCTAATAATGCATTGTCATAAAACTCACAGCTTTATCAGGAGTATTGAGGTATAGATCTACAATGTAGCGGATACGTTTCTGTAGCATCGCATCCTGGTCATCTGGGTACATAAGGCGCATGAACTCTGGGTTCTCCAAAATGTCCAAGAGCTGCTGGCTGATCCCTGCCTGGTTTTCCTTGGCTGCTACATGCATTACATTGTACCGGCATCCCTCCTAAATAGACAAAACAGAACAGATTTCTATCTATAGACCAGACACAATCCAACAAACTATCTTTAATGAACAGATTTTCTAATTATTTGGTATGTTACCTGCACAATTGTTGGATTATCCCCTGAACCAATGAGATAGCGGGGGTTGCTCCAGACTAGCTCACTAAAGGCAGCTTCGTCACCCTTCTCAACAGCCTTCCTTAATTTGGCTGTCAGGTCTTGTGTGCGAGGACTCTTATAACTATTGGCCTTTTCCCGATTAATGGTATCAACCTCCATGTTGTCTGCTGTGGAGCAAATAGTCAAAGTTGACAGTAGGATGTTTTCACTTGTCTTTTAATACTACTAAATAGCACCCACCTTTACCAAGAGTCATTCCAGGTTTTACAGGTGAGACACATGGTGTGGATTTGCTTGGAGAAGGACAGTAGTCACAAATGCCCTTTGCAAACTTCTCAGCAGCTTCACGATTAGGAAATGCCTTAAAGCGGGCACCCTTCATCAGCTTAACAGCCTGAAGTGCTTCTTTCTTGTCTGTGTACACATGTGCTCTTTCTAAAGATCCGAAAACAAACTATAAGGACTTCGAATTTCATTTTACCACCGAGATTGCAAACATGAAATACAAAATTTTGCATATATCTTTTCTGTTGCCGGTTCAGCAGAGTTCATATAATATTGCAATATCATTGCTAAAATAGCTTAAACTATGGTAAATTAATACTTTGTTTGTAATGTATGCTCAAAGTCTGCCCGTGTATAAGATAGACATTTGAACGTCGTTTAAAAAATTGGGGCTTACCATTTCTAGTTAAAACATCTTCCCAAGGTGGGCATACCCCATAAAAGCATGTTGGGGATGTTTGTGCAGGCCGGGATGGAGTTTCACTCAGAGACTTTGATTGAAAGACATTTGAGTTGTTTGAGTTCTGCAGCACAGAGATCTCCTCTTCTTCTGGTGGGTTCAGACCCACACCATAGCCAAAGTCCAGCTCCTCTCGAGCAGCCTCACTTTTGCTGCTGGTTATTGTAGGTGTAGCCGCTGTAGTAGCACTTTGCACAGATGTGGCATGTTTAGTGGCATTGCTGGAAATCTCAGCTGATGCTGTGCCTGTATCAGACTCACTAGTCTCTGGACCTGCAAGGGCTCGAGCTAGCTTCCTTTCAAATATGGCCCGGGTTGTAGCGGTGATGGGGCCACACTTGAGGTTCGCTCGAGCAAACTCTTCTCGCAGTTCATCAGCACTCAGCCCCTTCAGCCTGTTCAGAACAGCCTCCATACTTTAGCCCTATGGCACAAAGTAAGACACAAGGTAAGTGACAGTAATACATACAGTGTACATACCCCACATATTAAACAAATGTTAAGTCTGATTATGATTAGGACACAAACGTTGGGTTTTCATGTTTTTGGGGACATTTATTGCATTAATTTTAATCCATAATAGTCACTACTTAACTAACATAAACCCAGTCCATAACTTTAAATCATGCTCCCCCCCACACATGCACTCAAACACACAGAAAACAGTTTGTCGTGAGAAAGGAATTATATTTAAAAGAGCTTTTATAAATGCATGTATGACACAAACTAACACAGCTAAGTTGCTAGCTAAATGGCACTTCACTTCGCAGACTCGTTACAGGAAGAACAGTAGCAGGAAGATTGCACCCTGGAAAGTGTAGTAGGACTGAGTAGAAGTAGTGTGGCCTTTATAATGAGACCACTTTGCCCCATGAAATTGTTTAAGTAAGAAAATCTTTATTCCCATGCTGTCACGCCCAAATATGTCAATCGAGGTTGGTTTTCGAGCTGCAACGTAACAAATTGATACGTCTTCGTGTTGATGATGCGGACAAAAATCGTGGTGTACGTGATGACATCTGATAAATTGCGTTCCTGTACTCACCATGTAACATGTTATATGCATTATAAGTAGATCAAATGAAAACTGACGTTAGTTTATACCAGATTAACTGTAGGATAGACAAAAAGCTAGGCTCGATCTGGAATAGCCCCATTGTTTACAACATACTGCGCGCATGCGCAGTTTCTAGGGAGGGCACACGCTGCTTTTAAGTACTGTAGGAAATTGTACAACGTCGGGCAAGGTGTACACGAAGTTCACCATTGATATTTAAACATTTAGCTATTTCGGTTACGTTGTTTAGAGTGTCTCATAACACAGCGAGTTAGATTAGATTCGATGTACCCACTTCTAAGGAAGCATCAAAGCAGTATCCTGAGCTCATCCGGCAAACATGATCAGTTTCAGGGAAACAAAACCAAATCCCAAATAAAGCATATTCCCATTTAGTCTCAGAGCAGAGCACACATGCTCTAAAATAACTTTATAATTTGTCGGTCTTCAGGTGGTGTAAAAGTATCACATGATATCTGAAACTACTATTTCATGTAGGCCACCTTGGACATTACGATATGCACTCGGGCAAGCCCAAAAGAAGGACCTTGAATTTGTTATTTGTTTAGCTAAGCTACTTAACAACCGATTACAGATAGGCGAAATAGGTTAAGCCATCTGTATACACCCAATGACAGTTTAGAAATGTATGTTTATTTACCACTAGCAGTCTACAATGCTAACGTTAACGCTAGCCAGCCACTCAGCAAAGCAAGGCTAATTTACTCATGTCTCCGGTAGATCCAAACACTCCTATACATGTAATTAATGACCGGATTAATTAGCAATTGATTTAACAATGCTCAGCACTTGCATAAACAATTAAAAGATTAAAATATTACCTCCACCTCCTCCACTCTCCCCCGGCGGCTGCTGCTGCTAGGTGTCACACCGCGACGGTTTCAAAATGCAGCGACCAAGGACCCAGTATCGTCCGAGTAAATGCCTTGGCAAAAATAATTTCATTAAAAAATAAATAAATAAATAAATAAAAAAAACACCACTTTCACAAGTCCATATACTTTTTTGGCTAGGTCAGTATATCAGTTATGCACACAGTATAAATAGTCACAGTCAAATATCCTAAAAAAATAGTCATTACGTTGTAAGTATTTTCTTACATTTTATTGTGAAGATTAATAAATCTCATGAGTTTTATTTCAAAAGTAGGCCCGTATATGTAAAAAATGACATCATCTGTGCCACACACATAGATTTAAAAGTTTCTCTTGTCTGCGGTCTTCCCATTTGTACCATTATTAGTAATAACATACTAAACTGGTATTGACATTGAATCACTGACAAGCCATTTCAGATGAATAGTGCAACTTTTATGATAAATACAGTCACATCTCCAAACACAAATGTTAAAACAATGGAATGACTGAATTCCAAATGAGAGGAACTGCAGATACAACAGTTACAGAACAGAGTAAAAATGTCCCAAATGTTATCAGAGTACCAAAATACAGGGACTCCAAATGTGAGTCGAAAGAAACATGTTCAGAGTATGGATTAATTAATAGCCCATTCAGTTATCGCAAAATGTCCCTTTCAAAATACATACAGGTTAAGATTTCTTTACCAAGCAAATGGCAAGGGTATGGCTGCATAACAGTTGTGTCGAGAGCAAAGGAAATTCCAGTTTGAGTAATAACTACTGTACCAGAATTAATTACCAATTTCGTTTAGTTTCTTATTTAGACACTTTATACACCATTAATTAACAGTTATTATGAATACACAATAATACAAAAGAAAGCATATTTATATATTAACTTCTGGAAACCATTAACTTAATCCTTAACTCAGCCCCACATCAAACTGTGTGTTTGAGGAGTCAACTAATGTAAATACAGTATATACTTATTGTAACCAGAATATGTAAAGTCTCATTGCACAGTTGTAGGAGTAGCAGTAGTAACATAACTGTCTCATTGTACAGTGTCCTTGTCCTTAAATGTCCACAAATGTGCAGTAATATTAATGATCATTGCTATGAACTCTTCTAAACTGTACATGGAAATCATCAGAAACAAGAGAGTAGTCAGACACCACCCTAGTCCTTTTAAAACATTGCATTTAAGGCTATTAAAGGTACTGATTACTGCAATTCATGCTGGAGCAATCTCAATACATAACTGAGATCATTAAGTATTATTAAGCAATTCATTTAAACCTAGTCAGTTTAAAGATAAATGAGTAATTTCTCATGTACAGGCACAGGCAACCTGGAAGAACAATTTTCAGACGTAAACTTTTTTGAGCAAAATAATTGGGTTAGGACATTTATCATTTTACATGTCAGTAAATGCTTTTTAGTGACCCAGTTCAGTTAGTCAGAAAACTCAGAACATATTGTGTGTTATAAGTGTGAACTGTGATAAGGGGTCTTCTTAAAATATATTTCAAACTCCAAATAAATAAATCTCAGATATTTTAACAAAAATATAAACAACCAGCGAAGAAAGCATAAAGCTATAGTATAGAAAGTAGTAATGTCAGAAAGCACCTCTGTGCTGATGGGAAATTGCCAAATGTTGGCAGCAAGTAAAGAGAACACAGAGCTCAAAGTGCCTTGTGGATAAAACTCCACTCTCCCTCTTTCAGCCTGAGGTAAATACTTTTTATTAGGATTGTTGTGGTTCTGCATCATTATTATTATCTACCAGCATATTTGTGAGCGGTGAAGATTTGGATCCATTTTTCTGAAGTTCTAGCTGAGCTTGTCCATCCTCACTGTTTGGCCATGAGTTTATTGATTCGTGAACAGTTACCGTGTGCTCCTCCATCTGTCTTTGAAGGCTGTCCATCTCCTCCCTAAAAACACCAGGTATGACAACAATGATAATTTCTGCCAATATATAATGCCTAAAATAACAGCAATTTGACCCTTACTTGAGTTGCCGTAGACAGTTGTGCAGGTTGTTGAGCGGCTCTTTGTTTACAGAGGTGGATGGTTTCAGTAGTTCATCCAGGAGAGAAGCAGGTACGGGACAGTCTGGGATTTTGACTGGCGTCACTGGGTTAGATGGGTTTCCTTCACTCTTCAGCTCAATACGCTGGTACAACAAAAAAGGGTATCAATATTAACTATTGGTTGAGTATCTCTTTCCTTAAATTTCCCATAACAAAGCAAGATTTTATCCACAGTATAGCTGTATTACTTGCTTAATTACAGCAACATTATACAACAGTCTATGTGGGTGCAAAACCTGTTGTACATTGATCCAGTGTCCACAGTATTAAATTGTGTCTTACCTTTCTAATACGGTTCTGTTTGAGATCCTGTTTGAGCTGCTGGTTTTGCAGGAGCAGAGTTTTCATGCTATTCCTCAGCTCTCCCACTTTGGCCTGTAGCATAAACTTGTCTTTTCTGGCACTGTTCAGATCCTCCTGAACAGTCTCAAGCTCCACTTTTATGCTCTGTCACAAAGACAACTATTGGTTAGACCTGACGCATAGCAAGTGTCACCAGAGATGCTGACACTTCTGCTGTAAACTGTATGCAGCATAAGTGAATGTCAAAATATAGACCTAGAATCCTCACTGAGGGGACAATGGTCCCTCTTTGTAGAAGTATTTTTGCAATTGAAGTTGTGATTTAGTTAATTATGGAGTCATTTCTAAACTTTCATGAGGGGATTTAAATTCTTATTTAGACTTTTTTTTATCCTGATTTTAATCTCAGGATTCTGAAAATATGTTCATATGTGTAAATTAAGTCTCTGTAAGCATAGAGTACTGGCAAAGTCATAATTTTTTTTTTATATCCCAATGAAGCATTAGGCTAAGGTGACACAAATGTTTGGGTTGCATATTTAAAAAAACTCATATATAGATATATAATTGTTAATGGCATTTAGACATTCACTAATATTGTGTAGACAGTACAGTACATACATGCAGAGCTGTCTGTAGATTTTCCAGCTCCCTTTGATGGCACTGTTCCATCATTTCCACCTGCTGTTTCTGAGCCTCAATCTCCCTCTGTTTTTGCTCCACCTCCCACTTCAAATCTTCAACCTGAGTGAGAAGAATGATATCACAAATAAACATGCTCGGTAACACACATATATACCTTCTTCACTGTAAAAATTGCAAGTACAAAGTGGCTTACTTCTTGGTTTGTCAGGGGTTGTTTTGCCAGTTCCTCATCTAGACGTTTCTGGAGAATCTGAATCTGTGACTGAGCCTCGGCCAAGTCTTCCTGGAACTTTGAAACCTCCTGAGCATGTTGTTCATCCTGAGCCCTGCAAAAATAGGGACAGTAATTAAGTTAATTTTCCTTATATAGTGGTATAAAAATAGTATAAATGTAATGAAATAGAAATTTGCACATACTGTAATTTTTGGGCTTCATTTTGCAGGACTTTCACCAAATCTTCTTTGGCTTGTAGCTCCTTCTTTATCTCTGACAGTTCCAACATGGCTGCCCTATAGTGCCTTCTGTTATGGGCTGCTTCTGCTTTTGCTGCTGCCACCTGGAGAGCAAGTACATCATTAAATATATACAGTATAGTATATATAGTTACATTAATTGTGTGGGGGGTACAAACCTGTTCTTTGAGATCATTCACTTTGGATTTTTCTTTTTCCAATGCAAGCTGTAGTGTCTGGACCACCTGTCTCATCTGCTGATCCTCCTCCTCTTTTCGTTTTAAAACAGCTTGAACCTGCAATTGAAAAACACAATGAGTCTATAATTATCGTCTTGCATAACAGTTATTAATTAAGATAACATATAGACAAGGTAAAATGACCACATACAATCAAAAAGATAAAAGACACAACAAAGAGCATACCTGTAAGTTTAGTTGCACTAGATCCGCTTCTCTCTTTGCTAGCGCTGTTTCTAAAATGTTGGAATGTTCCCGCAAGGCATTATGGGACTGTGCCAATCCAGCCAATTTCCCTTTTTCATGTTCCAACTCTAAAGCTAGTTTTTTGTTGGCATCCTCTAATTTCCGAATCCTTTTCTTGAAGCATCTTGACTCTTGTAGCTAAGGAAAGGAAGCACACATGTAATCTCAACTGTAAATTAAATTTCCATCTGTCAAACCAATAAAAATGAAGAGAATGTGTCAATAAAATAACTATAGTTGTCAGATGGCTCACCTCATCCTCCAACTCAAGTACTTTCTCCTGGTATTCCTCCAACTCTGTAGATGTGAGGGTAATCACTTCTTGCAGCTCTTTCTCCAACATAGACTTGCTATTGTTCACAGCCTTTAGCTCAGATTGGAGAGCTTCAATCTTTTCCTGGAGAGGAAGACATACATTTGTTTTTTTACCATTTGCCAAAATTGTATTTATAATATAGGCATCTGTAAATTACCTGTAAGGCCTGACTGTTTCCTCCATCTGAAACTTGTGCTTTTAGTTTGACCAGCTCTGCCTCAGCTGTCTCCTTTTCTGTGAGAGCTTCTTGAAGTCTTCTGCTCAGGATACCCACCGCGTTTTCATAGGCCTTGTGTTTGGCTTTCATCTCCTTCTGTGCACTGGTCAAATCTGTGCCCAGCCGCTTCATACGCACTTTCTGCTCGGAGATGGCCCTATTTATAAAAAATATGAGCCAGCTGATAATAACAATATCATAAAAAGACAAATGTCTGTTCATCTGGAGCCACAGCCAACAGAAATAATCTATATACACACATTTCTAAACAGGCTCATCAAAGTCCAAGTCATTCCTTTTGGCTTGTGTTGAATTTCTCACATTTCTATTGAAAACATAACTCACTTTTTGGCCTCAGCTTCCATCTGCTCCACCTGTTTCCTCAGGCCCTCGTTTTCCTCTGTCACTGATGCAAGCTGACTTCGATCAAGCTGTAAAGACTGCAATGAAATCAAGCATTAATACATTTAGACTTTTTGGTTTCACACAGATTGACTGAAAAAGGTCTTGAACTATACCTGTACTTGATTTTCCAGCTCGTCTCGTTCTTTCTGAATGGCTACCAGATGAGCCTCCATGTTTGTCATTTGTTCTTGTACTCTGACCACCTCCTTCTGCAGGCGGCTCTGCTCCATCTCTGCCCTCTGTTTCTCCTCCTGGACTCCTTGCAGCTCCTCTTTGAGATTCTTCACTTCTGACATCAGACGCTTCTTGGTCGACTTGAGCTCATTGATCAGCTGGTCTTTGGAGCTAGTGTCCCGACGGTAGGCTTCAACCATTACCTAGAAATTTCAACATGGAATGGGTGATGGCGTTGCAATTTTTTGTTGGAGAGTTTAAATTCAGACACAAGAGGACTACATACAAGTTAAAATGGTAAGGCTGGACCTTTTAAATGCACTAATTGCTTAGCAGAACTTTTGATATTCACAATCACAATTCAATCAACATTAAAATCCTGCATACAAAACTATAAATAACATAGCAGTTCACATTTTGTCATCTTGTCATCAAAATCCACCCACTTTCTGACAGCATGTGCAAAAAGCCTCTTTTCAGTACATCACTTTTGGAGATGACAGGCTACAGACTTCACAATGTAACTCCCACAATAAACACTACAGCATCACTGTATTGCTGTTAATTTCATAATAATACTTGATGAAAATTGTTACCTTTTGTTGCATGAACTGCTCTTTTAATTTCTGAGCTTGTTTCTTCAAAGAGTTATTCTCTTGTTGTAGTGTTTCAATCTAAAATATAAGTTACAAATTATTAGAGATCATTATATTTTTGGATGATTAAGTATGGATGGAACTGTAGGCTTGTTTGCATACTTGGCTGGTTTTGACTTGGACTTCTTGTCTAAGCTGATCCAAGATGTCTGAGGCCACAAGGACCTCTTCTCCAAGTTTTTCTGCCCCTTCATCAAGCTGACTTTTGTCGGCGCGCGCTGCCTGCAGCGCCACCTCAAGAACAATCTTCTCATTTTGGAGGAACTGAATATTATCGTCCTTTGCGTTGCTCTCTGTCTGCAGTTCGGCCAGTTGTGCCTCTAGCTCCAGGTAGCGGGCTTCCAGCTGGTTAATGGACTGCTCTTTGGTTTGTAGGTTCTCCTGAGTCACGGTGAGCTGCCGCATCAGCTCCAGATGTTCCTTCTGGAGTGACTGTAGCTGCACATCCTTCTGTGAGAGAGTCAGCTTCACCTACAAATAAAATATCAAAATTATACTTTTCATTAATTAATGGTTAGTCTGATATTATGTCATTTTAAGTTGCAATTTATACCTGTTCTAATTCTCTTTCCAGTGTGCTGGCTGTGTTGGCAAGTTTCAGTAATTCCTCTCGCTCTGCTTCAAACTCCTCCAGTTTGTGCTGCAGGTCATCCTCCACCATTGTCTTTGCGTCCTGGATCTGCTTATATGCCGCTTCTTGGGTCAACATGTCAACCTTTACAAAAAAGCAAAACAATTGTAAGTTTGTGTACATAAATTTTAAATGTACTCTCACCATACAACAGACCTCAATGCTCTGTAGCTGAACAGCAATGCGCTCCTTTTCTTTGATGGATCGATGTTGAGTCTCACTCAGTTGGTGGGACAATGTCACATTCTCCAGTTTCAGATGTTCAAGCACCCCGGACTGAGTCATCTGCCCTGCCTTTAAAACAAGATACACCGATGGACCAAAATGCACAAATGTTTTAAAAACAGGCATTCTAAAAAACACCCCAGTTTTACCTGCATGTTTGCCATCTCACTTTGCAGCCGTACTCTTGCCTCCTGGGCTATAGCAAGCTGCTGTTGGTACCACTGCCTGACTTGCTGCAGTGAGTCTATTTCAGCCTGAGATGTTTTGAGTCGGCTCTGTAACGTATTACGCTCCAGCTGCACCTGCTGAAGCTGGCCCTGCAGACCACTCATCTGTTGACGTAACTCTTGAACTGCAATATTCACATTAAACATAAATAAGCATTATAGTTAAACACTGTGTACAAAGAATGCTTTTGTTTCATACCAGTGCCATCCCTTGATGTTACGGTTTGTTGCATCTCCTCAACTTTTCCCATCAGTCTGTTGTACTGGTCTTCAGCCACTTGCAGGTCATTGCTCAAAGAGGCCAGATTGGCATTCTTGCCCTCTAAATGTCCCTGTAGTTCCACCATAGCCTTCTCCAGCTGGCTGCAATTGTCCTTTAGGGAGTTCACTTCTTTAGTGAGGGTACTCTGCTTCTGCTGGCTGACCTGAGCCTCCTCACTTTTGGCTTGTAATTGCGCATTAACCGTAGCGAGCTGGGCCTGGAGTTCTGTCTTTTCTTTGAGAGCCTAAGGAGGAGACCACTTCCCATTAGCAATTGGTTTACATTATTTCTGAGTACAGATTTGTGATGCCAAAACAGAATGCAGATGTACCTGATTGGCCTCAGATGATAAGGACTCCAGTTGGCCCTCAAGCCTCATTTTCTCTTTCAGAACTTGTAGCATTTCATCATGGCCCATTACAGAGCTCTCTACAGAAATACTGAAAAGTGTAAAACATCAAACTTAGCACTGATATACTACATCTTCCACAGATATGTTGTGTAAGGTGCTGCACCAGCATTTGATTGTGAATGAATGCCACTAATTTGTTGTATGTATGTCTGTATGTTTATATGTTAGTCCTGCAAACAATTGAATAAAACCAAAGTAATAAAAGTGAATATAGTATGCAAATGTAATACAGGAACATCATTATGAATTGCCCATATTAATTTGTAATCCCTATATATTGTATATACCTGCTTGAGAAGCTGTCTCTGCGGCTCCGTGGCTCAGCTGTACTTTCCTGATCTTGCTCCAGCTCTAGCAGATGCTGCTCTTCACTTGCGGCTTGTAGCACCTCTTTAAGTGAGGGGAACTGACCCATGGCCTCTGCAGCGATCTGTCTCCCTTCCACCATATAGGGCCCTTGTTGTCTGTCCACTGCAGCTGCGAGCATGCCATAGGTACCTCTAGTCGACACGCTGCTGTAGGATGAACTGTCACTGTCATTCCCATCATTCCCTGGTCTTGTCCCAGACTCACTGCCATCAATCTCCGATACATTATCAGTGGGAAGAGGAGAAGCACCAAGTTGTCTATCTACTTCACTGACGCTCCGCTCAGATATAATGCTCACCTCCGACACTGTTGACACTGAGCTAATACTGGTTTGAAGTGATCCCACAGTGCTATCCGCTGACCTGGCACCACCACCTGTTCCGCCACCTCCATCATTTTCTGTCTTATAGTCAGCCAAAGAATGAATTTTATTTGGGCGAGGAGACCTGGACTTTTTTTCTTTGGGAGGTGGGATACCCAGGCTGCCCAGTTTGGGACCACGGGGGACACTAGTTCTCAGGAAAGAATACTCTGTGGTCATGGCAACAGTGCTGGCCCGAGGAAGGGCTTCAGGATGCAGCATAAGCTCAGGATCTAAAGTACTGAACGGTCTGTTCTTAGGATTGGAGCGATGAGACTAAGGACAAAAACAAAAATTAAGATAACGATTACTTCTGTGTAAATTGCTTGGTCTAGAATAAACATCCAGTAATATAAAACAAACTGATTACTTACTCTCTCCTTATGTCTCTGCACTCTGTATTGTTTGAGCTGCTCCTCCAGACGTCTACGAGCCTCATAGCGGATCTTTTCTTCATTTTCCATCTCCAATGAAGGCTTCTTATTGGCTGATATATTTATTATAGTAGGAAATCAACAAGCAAGCAAATTAGAAAATTAATCAATATGAGTTTTAGCTTTTGTCAAGATCATCCATAAAACCCATACAAACATTAATGGTAATGCTCGTACTGGATTTTGTGTAGTCTGTACAGGGCTCAGACATTTCTACATTAGTAATCAGAAACAAAACATTCAAATCTCAAAAGGCAGGCCTTCACTCAACAGATAACCAGAGCCGCCACACCTTTGGATTTGACTGTGGAGAATCATGTACAGGCTATAAGGTTTGCACAAACTGATAGCTATATGGTTTTCACCAACTGATAGTTATTACATGACACATGCAAGTGAATGTCATGCTCAATCCACACTCAGAGGTCATTAAAGTAAAATGAATAGACATCTTGTACCCATGCATTTAAAGCAAAGCAAACCACAAATCTACTGTATATTCTACCAGTTGTACCAAACCGTAAATGCAATGCGGGGTTAGTTTCAAAATGATCCCAACTGATCCATAATGGTACAAAGAAAAGCACACCAAAATTTCAACTATCAAAAGAATGACTATTTAATGTAATTTGAAAGGAATTAAAGCATAATTACGGGCAGGGAGGGACATTTACTTCACACAGTTTATGCTTACACAATTCAGTCTCCTGCATGGGCATACTGAGTCTCAGTGACTGCAGTGCATCACCCGTGTGACCTGTGAGCTCAGTACTATCTCCCTCAGACTTCTCTAGCGTCATGGATGGGAAAACGGCCACACCTGGAGAGGGCTCTTGACTGGAGTTGACCGGGGAACTGGTACTCTGAGGAGGAGCTGTAGGAGGCACAGGGCCATTCATATGGACACCACAGCCCTCGGCCAGTCTGTCTCCATTTGGCATTGCATCTGAACTGACAGGACCTGAAAGCAAAGAGAGAAGAGAGAGCCCTAAGGAGCGAACTCAACATCAAAGTGAAAATGTTAATCAACTGGGCAAACAGGCTGGACAACCTTAGTAAGAGGATTTGAAAATGTGAAAAGAAGGTGATAAGACTAAAAACTAAGGGAATAACATAAATGAAAGCCATGTGATACTTAATATGATAACTTTGTAAAATATTAAATGGTGTATTTTGTAGCGTTAGCTTTAAACCACCAGCATTACAATAACAAACATTCAAAATATGTAAGTCAGTTAATGTAAACTGTCACATTTTTATTTAGCAGTTTTTAATAGTTCAGTGCTAAATAGTAGACAAGAATGATACTGATATTTTGACAGAATTACATACACATTTGCTTAAAGTTTACAAAAGGGTAATAGCCAATAAGCACTCACCATTAGGCAGATTCCCATTGGGGGTTTTCCCTTGTTCTGGTTGAATAAATTGTGATTTTGTTTCAGCGTCTGTCTGATCCATAGCTTGCGGTTCAGAAATGACATTGCTCTTTAGATTCAGTTCTTCATATTTGTCTGTCTTCACTGTTTCCATGGTTTCCATTGGTAAAATCCTGCCAGTGACTCTTTGGAAAGAAACTCTCACAGAGGCATCTCAGTGGGTGGGTCAGCTGTGGGCAGGACGTCTGTCAAAGGAAAAAAAAAAAAAAACATGTTTCTTCACTGTGTTCAATTATTCCTGCGCCTTACATCAACCTTCTATCCTGCTAACTGACATGTCCGCTCCATGTGACTTATGAAAAGCCTGCTTGGTATAATATATGGAGTAAGCAAGTGTAAAAGGTTTAAAAGCTGAGGGGAAGTGAATATAGGCGTGGTCATTTATTTGAAGAGAAATGCTTGTTTATCATATAAATCAACTAAACAGGCAACGTGGCGTTGCAATGTATTTTGGTCTCTTCGAGCTTTAAAAAAGGAGAGATCAGTGCGGCATTTGCGATGACACAAAACTGCTGATGAGTCCTACTAGTCTGCAGTGTCTAGTAACCGTGCAAACAAACGTCTGCATGTTGACAGTCGTAGCAATGAGATACAGCTAACTAACTATAAAGATTATTTTATAGTCTCATTGGTATTTGGTGGAGACTACGAACGATGAATTCTAACATTTTAATGATATAACATGATCATCTTAACTACACAATTGTAGCAGACGCATGGAAATGTAGGGAGCAAGATATTTATGAAGGCTGCATTATGAGGACACATTATTTTCTTTTTTATGCACTTTAATGCTCTGTGATGTTAGCTTGACAGCTAGCTACGAATGTTTACGATGATCCTGTGTTAGCTTAACGTGCTAGGTTACCAGCTTTAATCGCACAAATCCCTGCAAATCTCCGTCCTACCAACTAAATAAAGACAGAATGTGAGTCTATTGAAACGGATTCCAATGATCATGTGCAATGCTAAGCATGACAGACGTGTTAGACGTTTTAAAACACAATTTAACTAACCTTTGACGAGCTTCGCCTTTTACTACGTGGCTGTTTAGGTTCCGGTTCTTTTTACTGTCCGATGGGAAACGGGTTTCTCACAGGGTTCCATATAATCTCCGCATACTATTGCGTTTATTTCAAAGTGTAATGTGGTCAAATATTTGTAATAGTCTATAGCTAGTTGAAATGACAGCACAGTTCAGCTGAGGATAATTTGGGAATATGTTGCCAACAAGAAAGTATATTTTATATAATTCAATGTTTAGATATATTAAATACATTTCTTTAAAATATATATATATATTTCATATTTATATTTTGAACATTTTAAAAGTAAATTTTTATTGATAGAAATAACATCAGCTCTACATCTCCATCTAATCCCCATGATCTGATCTCGGTGAATGACTTCACTTAATTTGTGTTAAATTTAGAGTCTTGTACCATCTACTGGAACTGTTAAGAATTACACTGACACAGATGTACAGGCCTTAAATGTGTAGCTGCTACTTTATAAGTAGGAGACGTACGCTACCTGTATGTGCCTTATCGTGAAACACTATTTAAAAAAATATATATATAATTTACATACATACACTAACCCGTCACATTTATGTGTAGGGCTCTATATTTTTTTTTTGTTGTTTAACAAAAACTTTACCTTTTTAGGTATTTTTGTTATGACAATTATAGATTTAGCCTTTTTAGCATCTAAACTTTTTCTGTGTACAATAGCAGCAAAAGTTTTCCAATGCCTATAGGATAAGAGGGGGACTCCCACAGGAAACAAATAGACTTAACTTTATCGTGCCAAGGTGACCCAAAGCAAGAAAAATATTTATTTATTTTGCCACTGCAGTGCACAAACAGCAGCCTACTCAAAAATACAATGTTGTCGTGTAGACATGAAGACTAGGATATCATCAGCCTCTGCTAATTTCTTGGAATTCGTCCTTCTGTAGAAAAAACAAAACAAAACAAAACATTCCAACACAATTTAGCTACATCTTAAAAAAAAAAAAAAAAAAAAAAAAAAAAAAAAAAAAAAGGTCTTTTAGAGGCAATCCTCAAGCCTTGCCATGTGTTAAGCTCTCCAATTGTGGTGGAGGCTGAATGTAAACTATAGGAGGGGTTCACTGGGGCTGTTTGCGAGTTCACGCATGAACGATGGAAGCGCGCTCCCGATACTTCAGGTGAATGAGAGGGAAGAAGAGGAGCTTGACACGGTTCACTGTACTTCGCACCAAAACGGAACAATTAGTGGAAAATGAGTAGTGTTGCGTCGCTCGGGGCGCCTGCTTTTATGACAACATACCTACTCTTCGTGGTGGGATGCGTCGCGCAGAAAGTAAGTTGATTATATTTTATTGGCTGCAAATAAAAGATTCACGCTTCACCTCTAGCCTTGTGGAGTTTCGAGCACACTTCTCCAAAACACGTTTGCTTCCTAACAGATACCGAATGCGCTCTAAAATCTAGACCTTTAGGAGTTGTTTTTGTCGCGCATTTACGCAATGTATGCTTGTTAACTTCAGAGAGTTGTTTAAAACCCATGTCAGATCTTTATGCGATTGATGTCATGTGTACGCGGCCAGTGTTTTGTCATTCCACTTTGTTGACGTTTTTGGGTCGTTTTCTTGCATACAAAGATGATTATTGTAGTGGCATGGATTTTAACGCAAATGTGCTCCACTCCATCCATGTTTTTCATTTCCTGGGACTAGATTTCATGTTAAATTTAATTTCGTTAACATTCATGCCGAATTCAGAATACATTTTTTTAAATTTTCCACAATAACCAATAACTTTTCACTATTTTAGTGAAGTATACTTTCAATTAAATAAATAAACTGTATTATTAACTGAGTTTTGCGTTCAGTTGTTTGTTAACCCCCATAGACAGACATATTGTTTGGTTGTACAATTTTGCCTTTGATCTTCTATACAATAAATGTTGTGCCTAACAACGCAGTGTAAATGTATTTCTGTAACATTTTGTGCACGTTTTGCACACTTCTTACAGTCTGACGCAATATGCGTTCAAAGAGATGTTTTGATGGCACAGGCATGTTTTGATGTTACTGCACTTCAGAGTTAGAGAATGGCATGCAGAGTCCAAACTAGTGAAATGAGAACCACATTGGGAGCATGTTAACCTTATGTTGAGCTTTTATACTCACAGAGGAGTATTCCGAAGCTCTGGCCTCTGACAACCCAGAGGTTCCTGATCAAAAGTTGGCTCTGATGAACAAGAACACAAACATACACAGGGTTGATCTGTGGGACATGTTTTCCATTGATTTGGCTTGTCACCTCTGTCTGTTTTGTGATTTGTGTTTTATCTTCTTGAGTTGGAAGTTTTTGTCATGTTAATAAGAGACTTGCAGCTGTCACAAAAACTTAGGCATATATTAAATTATGTGTAGAACTAGAGAATACATTTTTTCACATCCAAAAACAACTTAAGTTATTCCAGTGAAGTATTCAAGTATACAAATTAAAGAACTAAACTATGAACAACTGTACAGTCTGAGCAATATCTGTGTTTGTAAAAATGTTTTTACTCCTTACTAGGTAAATAAACAAGAGTTAGATTGAAATTGGACAAAATAAATATTGCATAAGCTTCCCGTTAAAATGTTATATTAAATGCATGGCTAGTGAATGCATCTTCAGCCAGAAAAGGCTGGTGTCATAAAGGCTGGTGTCATAGCATTACTTAGTGAAGGTCTCCCCTGTGACATCAAACCACATTGTCAAAAGCACATTTCCATCCCTGTAGAAGCTCTGCGGCTTTAACCTGTCACAAATCGTCCCCTTCCACCGATGGAGAATGATGCCTCAGCAGCACAGTTCTTAGAAAGAGACAACAAAAGATCTTAATATATTGAATCGTCAGCATCTCCAGTCTTAGTTCCTGTGTGCATAGGGTGTTCACTATCTGTGCAATTATATGCCTCAGGGGGCATGGTAAATGATTGCTTTGTCCTCTTCTCCTCTTTTGTATTAAGTTGATTTTTGGAACAGCATAAACAAGTTCGGAATTTATTCTATCCCCTTTTCAAGCCATCCAAGTTTATCAGTTCACAATTGACAGACAGGCAATTTGGATCATTGTTGTGTTATTCTGGTTTGTATTTTGGATGATATGATGACAGGGACAGTTATCTCTAATTGAATTGAACATTAGAATCCCACTGAACTCTTGTGCATTATTGAACTAATGTGAATTATCTGAATGCATACAGTGACACTATTAATAATAATAATAATAATACTATTATTATGAGTTACAGTTGTACTTATTTACAGAGAAATTCATTGTTTTCTTAGGTATTGCATATATATCTGTATTTTTTACATAAGTGAAAAAAAATTGTAAATACAAATACATCGGCAAAGCTTGCAAAAAAGTAGCTGGCGTAGTTCACTTATCTACATAGCTATAACCAGAAATCCATGCCTATACTGTAAATGTTAATAAAAGTATATTATATTTTGGTGTCCTCTTTTAAAGAATATGCTATATCAAAATCATAGATCAATATTTGTGTGAAAAAAAAGGTTGTATCCACTGTCACACTGATTTAACTACACTTTCTTGTCATTACTGTACAGCCTTACAGAACTGGGCTTCTCACTGAGGTGCTGCCGAGAAACTAATTATCACAGATACGTTCACAGCAACACATTCCAAAATCTGGGAATAATTTCTCTAAACTAGTTTCCACCACTGTGGAGATAAGGTCACGATTCACCACAGGGACCCGCTAGCTCTGTGTAACAGTAAGCACAGTGGCAGAGAAAGGCTTTACATCACACACATACAATTATAAAGCTCAAATCTGTCTCTGTCCGTCTCTGTCCGGGTGCTCCCCAGGCTTCTCAGTTAACCCCTCAGTTTAATGTGGCCTACAGTTAACGTATTATTTGGGTCTGTCAAAATAATTACATATATATATATATATATATATATATATATATATATATATATATATATATATATATACATACACATATACACATATATATATATATATATATATAAATACATTTTAGATGGAACTGTATTTTTGCAATGTTTCTTTTTGTTGTGAGGAAATGGTTATAACTGTTTGTAGTACAAGTAGTCATAAGTATGCTCAAAGCCACTTTTCATGAACTATGAAGAATATGCTGAGACAGCATAATAGTCACTAGCCCGTGTGCTTAATCAAGCCATGCACCGGTTGTTTATAAATGACCTGAATATGCAGTGTCCAACATGAGCCAGTTAGAGAGGGCTGACATCACACAGGAGATATGTGATAAATCTGAGGCTCAGATATCAGTGCTGTCCACAGCTGTGAGAGTGACCTCAGGAAGCCCCTTTTCAGCCTCCAATTTGGGATTTCATTCAAGCAGTTGTCCTGCACACAATTTTATTTTCCCTGTGAATGTAGCAATTGTTATTGTCAAAATGAAATGAGAGGCATAATTGCACCCAATACTTGTTGTTTCAGATTATTGTTGTTATTGTTTATCATTTTGCAGAAGCCGAAGAGTTGAGTAAACTTGGAACCGTGCTCCCAGGGCAGCCGTGTGGACTCTGTGCGGTTGGAACTGGACTGGTGTGAGCCTGTGAAGTAGTGTCACTTTTCTCCTCAGTAAACAGGGCTGGGAGGATTCCTGCCCCTTTCTGAGGGGCCCGCCTGCCTCTTTATGAGCCTTTCCGGACTGTTTTTGCATGAGAGCACTATGCTGTTTGTGTGTTAACAGTAATTCAGTTGGAGGCAGCTCATGTTGCTGGGCTTTTCACAATCGTATTGTTGGCTTCATTTAATAGATACACGTTTTAACATACTGACCAACTAAACCTAATTTACAGAATAATAGTTATGATTCTGTTGAAGCCCCAACCCCTGCATGGCTTTCTAATGGCTATTTGTGATTTATGCAATTTTCATATTTTTGTATTTCATTTGGATTACTGATTTATTTTTGTCTTCACTTATATAACATATTTTGTACCATATGGTCATTTTCTGAAGCAGAATGTAAAAGTTAAAACAATAGTGTTTACTGCATTTGTTTGCTGTTTGACTGAACAAGTCATTTTTAAACAATGATGCACTCAGTTGATCCACTTCTGTTCAGAAAGGCTTCTGTCAATAACACAACTGGGGCACCAAGTCTTATGTAAACTATGAGCTTGCCCCATTACAAATATCATCTGCACAAACCACACTCAGGCCCATTGTTTTGTCATGAGAAAAGGCATCCTTGAATAATTAGCGTGTGGCCAGTGAGCGGCCTGTGATGTAACTGAATGGAGATGTTTGGCATTATAAGAATGTCCCATTTCCATTGGACATTGTGGCACAGTGGAGCCTTTTCATGTGTAGTGTAGTATGCACATCCACATCCACAGTGCTGTGGTATTTCTTCTGATTATTATTGGTATCTCTACTGTTCATGAAGCCATTGTCTTATATGTAGTATACATTTACAGTAATGGTTTGATCTTTATCTGATTTTGCATATTTACACTACAATAGCTTAATAATAAATTGTGTGTCTAAATTATTATAAATTATTATAGAAGAATCTGTCTCCCATATGCACGTGCTCTCTCCATCACTTGTGCTTGAGTCGGGACACAATGTCCTTTTCGAGCCCCTGTCATGGCCCACATGGTAAAGGGGTTCCTGCATTGCGCAACATTTGCAGCAAACACTATGAAGTGAACCCCCAATCAGTTACTCGCCCCATCCTCTGCTGAAGTGGCAAAGATATATCCCATATCTATATCTAATTTCAAAATTATTTTGTCTTTAAAATTAGACTCTGTTTCATTGAATATGTTGATATGAAAAAAGAAATACAATTACCATGGGCCCAAGTTAAAGAGAACATGAAAATAAAACAGAGATATATTGTGACTCAAAGAGCTTGACAGCTGTCTTCAGAGAGTCTTAGCTGAAGACAGAAATTTCCAGAAAAGGAGCATTGTCCTTTATTTAAAAAAAATCACCATCTGGTCTTTGAAGTATAAATTTGACCCCTCAAAGTGCCTTAAAGGAGAACAAAAGAAGTTTATTTCAAAAATGCAGAATGGGCACTTTGTGTTTCTGCTTTTGTTTTGGGTTAGTGAAACATGTTTCAACCCAGGTGGTGGAAGTCTACAGATCTACAATATTTGTATTTGTGCAGCCATAATATTTTTCTTCGGTCTGCTTGTTTACTAGCCCCATACCACCCAGCAGGACCCAAGCATAGTAGCTTTTCCATGATTCCTCAGCCCTAATGCCCTGCTCTTGTCTGGGCCCAGATGAGTGTAATAAGCAATGGACCTGGCTGTGACCTCGTCAGCTGTATCAGCCCTGGAGGGAAGCTCATGCCTCCGGGCTTAGTCAGTGGTACTCTCTCAACTCATGAATGAATATCTGGAAGTGGATGCTGTACATATAGAGCAAGAGAATGTTTTTTTAAAAGAATGTGTTTAGTTTGAGATTTATGATTTATGGAGCTATCAAAGGACATGTCTGAGTTTAAAGACCCTTTTGTCCCTGATGGCTTTGTGTCTTTCCACAATATTACATTTTGTTATGATTTTAGGCAGGGCGAGGGTCCAGTCTATGTCCTGGGGTGTTACCATGTTACCTGTCCTTCACGGGGATATTGAGTTCAGTCCAAGCGCTGCAGCCAGGAAAGCTCATAAACACACAGCCCCCCTACAATGGTCTGGTCTGAACCGCCCGGCCAGCTACACATCTGCCTCTACTTATGCCCCAGGTCTGCTGCCTCTCCATGCACCTGGGACGCATTATACCCAGCATGTTTGAAGAAATGCCCCCGCCAAAGGTTATTCAAAAAGGCAGCAACACAAGCTGTGTATCTAGCTTGAACAAGACATCGTTTCCCATGATAAAGAAAGGACATATATTAAAGGTGGCAGATACCTCAAAAAATGCAGAATATTGCATTTGTTGTTTTAAATACTGAGAATATAAAAATAAATAAAATAGTTATACATGACATTAAGATGAGACCAATACATCAGTGTGCAACATTCTATGCAAGTGGAAGAGATATTTCAATCCTTTTGTGTTTAATTTAATGGTCCATTTCCTTTTTGTGCTTGAATCACAACCATTTGTTTTCTCCAGTTATTTTTGTGAATATATTGCCCATCACTACAGTGTATCTAGGAGCTTTCTATAGCACAACTCCTTAACTGAAACAAAATGATCGTGTACGAAAAACATAGGTCAAGAAAAGTGTCAAAACAGAAGCTATTTTCTGATATTTTCTATGTTATAATGTTGTTTCCTCATCAAAAACTCATTCACACGTTTAACAAACAAACTCTACATATTTAGGCCAAGTTCTTCTCTCAAACAGAAAACACTCCATGTTGTGATGTCATGTGGTCATCCAGGAAGTGCTCCATTATTTTAGTCTTCACTAGAATCATTTTAATGCTTTCAGTCCTGGAATTGCCAACCTACTGAACAAAAGATAAAAGCTGGTTGTTAACTTGAAAACTACAACTACATGACATCACAAGGTGGAACAGAGCATTTTGAGCTTTGGAGATGTGGACTGACTAATAATAAAAGATTACTCAAACAAGTATGATTAAAAAGGATTGTTTTTGATGAGCTAACAACATTCAAACATGGATTAAAGAATATAGGGCCTTTTAAATAAAATATGCAAATTAAGAAATCCATCATAATGACAACCAAACAAGAAAGCAAGAAAAATCCTACTTGAACTGAAGCAAAACGCACAACAATGAGATTTGTAAGGAGACCCAGGCAACATTACTCTGCCAGAGAAATGCCATACAAAGGTCACCCACAATGCAGCAATACAAACTCTGAGGTCATGTGATCCATAACCAGATAACTCTGTAACTTAATACCATCAACAATGCTCCGGATACGAGTGCTTGTGTGATGCCTTGCCTGTGCCATTGTAAATCCATGCATCAGTGGGTGTTTGCTAGCCTCTAACTTAAAGCTCGTGATGATACAGGAAGCTCGGATTTCAAAGTTGCGACATGTTTAACTTGATGTATTGTTGTTACAGGTGTATTTTGACTGTGGTGCCAAGGTGGATGTGGTAGATGCCCAAGGCCTTATTCTTTCACCTGGATTCCCATACAACTACTCCTCTGGGACTCATTGTGTTTGGCAGTTCTTTGTGCCCGTTGACTACCAGCTTGTTCTGGAGATATTTGACTTTGACGTATTTGAAAGCCATGATGCTGCCAGTCAGTACACGAATATGGCTAATTTTGATGAGGAAGATACAGATGAAGAAGTGATGTTTAGCCAAGGGAGCTCATTCGCGGATGAAACGTCAAAAGAGGTGATGCAACAACGTGAAAGGGATGTCACTAAGAATCAGCAGCTTTTCCGAGGTGAACAAGTCAAGCAGGTAGTTGTCCAAGAGCAGTCTACTAAAATGGAGCTCACGAAAGTTTCAAATTCTGCCAAAAGATCTACTGATTTAAGTTCAAACTCTGCACCCCCACCATCTCTTGTTGTAATACCTGATAGTCTATCTCCTAACAGCAAACCCTCAAACGCTCCAGTGACAACAATGGAAACTACAACAATTTTATCAACCCTTTTCACCGAAACTTCATCCATCACTCCAGAAACACAGCAGTCCATCCTGGATGCTTGCCCCCACGATGTCTTGTACATTTCGGATCTTATTACTTTCTCCTCTCGGTTCTGTGGCTCAAACAGGCCTCCGAGCAGCCAGTTGGTTTTCGGCTCAAATCAGGAAATGGTGGAAGTTATTATGGAGTTGATCACAACAACGCACTGGGGTCGTGGTTTTGCTCTGCTCTTTCATTATCACAACCGGACGGAACCAGCGGGCACGAGGAGGAATGTGGCGTTCGCATCCAACAAGGTGGACTCTATGCTGGCTGCTGTGAGCGGAGCGGCGTTCCTGGCTATGATCCTGACCAGTGCCCTTTGCATCATATTCAGGTGAGTAGGTTTATTTGGGTGTAGTTGTGAAAAATGGGTCTGATGATATAGTTTGAGAAATTTAATTTAAATGATTATTTTCCTATGTGTTTGTATAGCTTTTTTAGTTTGGCCTTAAATGGAGGTAGAGGGCAGTGAGCAGACTGTTTATACAATATGCAGAGAGCTCCAGTCTGGCTGCTAGGCTTACTTATGTTTATAATGACTGAGCTATATGTCATGTCATCTTCACCATGTTTTATTTTTGTATTATTTTGACATAACTTAATACAGCTCATACCATTTGCAAATACTTTAAACTTCTTATGAAATGTTTATGCTGTTGTCAAATACAGACTAAGATAAAAGTATTCTTTTTCATTTTTTTGTTTTTTGGAGTGTATTTAATGCATTGCAAATGCATAATGCAAAAACTTACAAAAGCTTGATCTGCTCAAACCTAACTCATATTCAGCACTTTGAGAGACTTTGACTTCTGTTTGTTTTCATGGAAATGTTGTTCTTTTTGGCTATAATATCCACAGTATGGCATAAAATATGTCTGCATGAAAAATTAAGTGTGACTTTACCAGCATTCCATGGAAATAAAAAAAGTAATGTGCCACAACCAGAAATGATGATGTTGATACTGTACCTTTTAATATTTTAGTTTTACAGTCAATAAAACTGATTAAGAGTATGTTTTATATAGTACATAATCAGTTCTTGGACCACAAGGAAGTAGGCCTATACCATTTAAGGCCCATAGTTTCTGGTTGTAGACATAGTTGATCCACATCCCCATCACTGCAAATGGTAGTGATGCAGTAATGTAGCTAAGTTTAACATTTTGCCTGTTAACCGTCCACGTTAAGTGAGTGTACAGTAAATATTCCCTGTGAATGACTCTAAATGCCCACATTAGTGTCCACATGCGTGTCAACATTCACCCCTCTGTGATGTTGACACAGCTGGAGGCCTCTGCTCTTGAAGTGGTCACCCTCCATGGTGACTTGGGCTTGGCTGTGACCACCAGGCTTCCTTCATGTGGCCTGTTCTCACCAAAGACAGTGGGGCATTCAAGGTGCGGCAGCTGGCATTGATTCTACACAAAATACAAGCCTGGACAGAGCATAGATCAGTCTGTGAGATGGGTTCTTTAGACTACTGGCTCTGGTCTTAACATGATTCACATAAAAGCGATGTAAAGCACAAGGACAGAACATGTTTTTGTAATATTGTCCTAATAAATAACATGAAGACACCTCTAGATGTAAACCCACAGCTTTTTTCAGTTTTATTATAAATGTCCATATGTTGGGTCTTGAGCATCTGCTTGTACCTGCTGTTGATTTGCAACTGGTGAACATACATATAAACTTAAAAGAACTGCATCCTTAATATCCACTATTATTAGTGCACTTATTATAGATCTTGGGATGGAATGTCAACAAATGTCCTTTACCATGGAAATCCACCATGTTTGTGATGGTGGTGCAAAATGTCCAAAGAGATACATTTACTGTGAGAATACTTTTGATGAAGTCTGTATTTAACATCTCCAGGTTTAACATTAAGCTTAATGAAAATTCTATGAGCTCTGTTGAGGACTATGAAACATACAAATAACTGTTTACAATAACTGAAATGTGATGCTTACAAATAATAATGAATGACTGATTGTGTAGAAGAAAAAAAAGAATGTTTCACCAATATATATATATATATATATATATATATATATATATATATATATATATATATATATATATATATATATATATATATATATATATATATATATATATATATATATATATATATATATATATATATATATATATATATATATATATATATATATATATATATATATATATATATATATATATATATATATATATATATATATATATATATATATATATATATATATATATATATATATATATATATATTAGAGATAGATATATTTGCTATTTTCTGAAGACCTACCAATAAACTAAATTCTAGTAAATTCATAGATCCAATACACAGTTGTGCATTTTATTTTACATTACATTTTTAATAAACCTTCCTTTTGAACCAGAAAAGTAAGCAGCCCAAATAGACGTATCATTAAAAAGCGCATTGAGTTTGTGACAGGCTGTGTTCCTCATGCTGTGGGAACCACCACAGTTTATTATGATTTGTGTTAATTTCCATCGCAGCTCAGTGTCTCCAGCCAATCCGACAGGCACAATAACTCCACGGGTTCTCACTCTTAATGACGGGGAAATTGGAAGCATGTGTTCAATAAAACGAAAGTGCAATTGGCAAGAACAACAACACAAGTCATTTGGAAGCCAGGAAACGCATTACCATGAAACGTCAAACCTTGGAAAAGTCTTTGTACTTTTTTCTCTTTACATATTAATTTAGTTCACTGAAAACATTGAGAAACAACTGAGTGGGTAAACTAGAGCAAACTTTTCCAGTAAGACCCTACAGTGAGATTAACTTCCACATTCAGTACGATCCAAAAATCTGCCAAAGGTGGCTAGGAGTCGCAGCGGGGGATGCCCTCATTTGACCGATAGCTTGTTATGAACTCATTCATGTAAGATTAATGTTTTAATAAGTGAGTATTTCAAGTATATTAACATGCTTCATTGAGTCATATAACTTAATCTGACAAGATGAAAATGCATGGATGAGCAGATATTATAGAATGAAAAATTATAGGATTTATTAACATCAATTAATCTGCCTTCTGTTGAAATTTGAAACTGTTTTTCGTATTACTGCCCATTTGAAGCCTAATAACCTGAACAATGGACACGCACTTAACAGAATTTGAAATTACAGATTCCATTTACAGGGAAATAAACACGGGCTGAATAGAAACCACAATGTTAGACCATGTAGTTGTGGTGTAAGTGTGAATTGTGTGTGAAGGTTCTTGTCTCCAAATAATCCAATGGGTCTTTTTTAAAGAGGAGAATGACCACTGGTATTTTGGACTTCTGTACTATTCCTGATCTTGTGGTTTTTTTCAATGAATCAAATTTCAGTGTAGTCATTGAGTTAGCCATGCATTTATTCATTCCCTGAAGCTGAGTCTGCATTAGTTAAATTGCACTGTAAAGAAATGGTAAAGAAGTAATTATTGGCAGTTTGCCAGGGAGCAGATTGTTTGTGTGGAGAATTTACATCCTTGAAATGAGATGGGAAATGAAAATATTTAAAAATTGGTTTGACTCATTTTGTACAATATAATAACTTATATTTACTTATATACTTATATTTTTTAAGCATTGAAAATTATGGCATACACTGAAGTAGAGTTACGTGCTTATTTGATTTGTTGGCAAAATGTCCAATGTTGTCTTTAATTGCTCTCTAATTTGATGGGGGGGGGGTTGTTTGTGTTTTTTTTCTTTTGCAGACCCAAATTGTGTCCAAAAAGAGCCAATTCCAGTACATCTAACAGCCCTGAGGTAAAAAGACTTCTTCTACTAAGTTTGTGAAGCATACCTCTGTATTTCCTTTTACTTTGCCACTCTTTGTTCTTGCTTTTGTAGAGCCGTCTTTCTCATCTATTCACCTACTTACTCACTTTTAGGGTCACGTGAATGAACACACTATACTGTAGTAGAGTAGAACAGGTTGATCAAGATGTGAGGTTAACTAGGTGAAAACTCATGTCACAGTTTGTACTTCCAGTTTATAACCTGTTTATTTAGTCAAGCGCATGATTTAACATGTACCTAGTATTATATGATTAGGGATAACTATTGTCTTTATCATATTGTTTTGGACAATCCCACTGTGGATAGATATTGTCCAAGGATGTGATGTTATTAGTCAGCATAATATTATTTCTGACCATATGTGGCTAGGGTTTACAAAAAGCAGGAGTGGAAGTAACAATTTACAAATACAAATTTTATTGTAAATATAAAATACCGATCTAAAATGCTACAAAAAAATCTGTTAAAAAGTAACTCTTATTCAGAGTAGTATTTTTTTACATTACATTACATTAGTACAGGTTTTGTATTTGATGACAATATGGATACTAAGTCATTATTAAGTTACTTTTTTGGGAAAAAGTCTGATTTAAAGGTGCATTGTGTAACTTTTCTGGTGGAGTGTCCATCATATATTTTTTCATAGGGAATGTCTGGAATGTTTCACAGTATGGCATTTGCCTTTCTATCTTCAAGGAGACCAAACCAGACCAAGTTACAGGTCAGATCTGTGGAGAGGCAGACGCTCACTGTCAGAATCAGTTTTTCTAGGTATTTTTGAGCAATAAAACCACCTGTGAAAAAACTGTAACTGAATAATGTAAACTAGAGCTGTTTAATTTCATATTGTGGAACAGTCTAAGCAGAACAATGACATATCCCTTGAACCAAGAATGTAACGGACCCCCAACTGAAAAGTTACACAGTGCACCTTTAAGTTGGTTTAAACTACTGCAAGCAGTGACATTTCTTTTAAAACTAATTAGTAAGTGTTAGTGAATAAATACTAACCTTCACCAACCCAGTTTACTGTGCCTGTAAATATCTTTAGTATATTTTATTTTGAAGGTACCAGAGGGAGTCCCTAACGTTGTGTCTGAGGTGAGTGAACTGCAGCTGATCACAGAGAATCAGACCAACCTGGAGACCACCAGAGCACAAAAAAACAAGAAGGACACCTCACCACACACAGGTGCATAACACACAATGTACAAATAATAGAGAACTACTTTTGATAACATAATCTATTGCCATTTGTTTTACCAAAAGGACCGAATTTTACCCAGTGGTCTGTTTTTAGCAGCAGTTGACTCAAGTTTGCTGCTTCACTACAAATACAAATACTAGAGCAAAATATACTCAAGTACAAGTAAAAATATCACATGAAAAAAAATCTACTTAAGTAAAAGTATTAAAGTAAAAATATTTTATGCAGATTTTGAGATCTTGTATGGCTTAAAAAGCAGTGATTTTAAAAAAGTAACCCCTTGGTCTCAGATTATAATAAAAAATACTTTTACTTTTCAGTCCTGTTTAAAAATGTAGTGGAGTAAAAAGTACAGATACCTGCTCTCAAATGTAGTGAAGTAAAAGTAAAAAAAAGTATCCACATTAAAATGTACTTAAGTAAAATAGAAATACCTAAAATGTTTACTTAAGTACTTTTACTTTGTTACATTCCACCACTGGTTTTTAGATAGTTTTATTTTTTTTAATTTTATACACAGGTATTTTTTTCTTTTTCGGAAAGGCTAAGGGAGTATTAAATTCTTCTAAGGGGGTTCTCACATAACATAGTATTTAGAGATTTTTTTATTTGGGAATCTAGATTACCCACGCAAACGTCTCAGCAAAAGGCTCAACTTATTATTATTGGACATCCTGTATAATCCATCAAATGTGTTCATAGATGAAAAACCATTATCCCTTTTGCTTTGACTCTTTGTGCAGTCAATGCGGGTGGAGACCTGTCCCAGAGCACAGAGGTGGATCTTTCCAGTGGTCTGACAGAGCTCGAACTTGGACCAGACGAAGTGTTCCTCACATCTCCAGCACTCAGCGCCGTCAGCGGCCGTCTCCCACTCACTCCATATACAGTAAGAAGTCTGCTTTTGTCATAATCAATATCAACAATATTTATCTGGAAATCCACACAGGTATACACATTAGGAATGTCAAAAGTATTGAAAATCAGAGCAGATACTACTCAATACTGAAACTAAATTGTTTTATAGTTTAGTATAAACAGGCACTCATTTAAGCAAGTATCGATACTAACACAGCCACATTTCACAGGACAAAAATTTACCTTTCTTGGATAGCTTTAAAATGATCTTGAGCTGTATCAGAACAAGTATAAACCCACATACTGTAGATGGACCACTATGGAACCTACCTGGCCGACTGAGGCATTATACAGATATGAGACTGAATGGTAATATAAAAGAAAGTATTGCTATATAATCACAATCTATTGTGTGTTATCTTTGTGGTATTGGATTCAGTATTGAGTATCAAGTCTATTCCTTAGTACTGAGTTTAAATTTTTATTATCGTGACAGATACACATGGCTTTTTACTCTAGCCAACTCATGTGAATGCCACAGAAATGTAGGAATGTAATGGCACATTGTAAGGCACAAAGCACTAAGTTCTCCATGGAGATAAGCATTTGGTAGACACCTTTAAAAAAAATTGCATTGTGCACCTATAAATCAGACAGTACACCATAAAATATTGTAACTGGAATAAGGAGGCATAAATGCATTTTGTTATTCCCATGTTTCCATGTTTCATGGTCTTTGTATTGGGTTATGGTTTGGGTTACATTTAAACATATTACCATGAAATAAATTAGAATGATGCACGTGTCCAGTAGTTACCATGTAATTGTCATAATTAGACTTTAGCAATTATACACCAATCTACACAGTGCACTAAATCATTGCAGAGACGAACAATTAAAGACATTATAGGCCATTAGACCTCAGTAACTATGTGTGACTCTTCATATTGAATTATTATATGGTCATTATATTTACGTCGCCATTGCAAAGTGTTGATGTTACAGACAGGACACATAGTTCTCATTGGGTGATCTTCCCACCCGCGAGAGATGGTCCCTCCTGAATATCTGAGGTGACAGCGCTTTGAATGGCTTGAATTGACCCAGTGTTCCTAATAGGCCTGACACCATTCTGCCAGCAAACGCGTGGTACAGACTGTAGCTATGAAATGTACGAGGACATAACTTGGAAACAGGGATAATTAAAAGATGGGAGGAAAGTTGGGGAGGAAGCGTCTCGACTAAGTATTTTCTCTGCTCTCTTTTGTATTCCCTCAGAGAGTTGGCATCAAACCGCTCTGGCAGCTTTTTGAAGGACTGGCAAGCGTTTGTGCTGCCTGGGCTAATGGAGAATTATCTACAGCGCCAGATTCCCAGCTCCAATTGTGCGTCTGTTTGTGTGTGTTATGCACACTTTGGCACTCACTGTGTGGTCTGCCTGTGTGTGTCCTCCATACAGACTTTCATGTACATAATTATTGACAAATGGGCTAATGGCGGGCAATAGCAATCAGAGGATCAAACATTTCAGCCAATCTTCATGTCTAAAACATGTTTGATAAGACATTGTTGCAATAGACCATTTTAAAGAGGCTTAATTTATGCCAGTGAGATTTCCAAATTAGAGGTTAAGATTAGAAAATTGTGAACAAAAGTGAAGAGTGACTATTCTTTGTGACACAACAGGACCACTGTTACTAAGAGCCGTGCTGGGTGGCTCATATCAAACTGCGTGTGTCCACTCTCAAAGTTGCCATTGTGCTTTTGGGCTTTAAATAACGAAAGGAACACTTTTATTTAAACCCCTTTTAATTCTTGTCTAGACAAAGTTAGCTGCTAGTGACTCTGTGAGGAGGATTATCTGGTTCTCACTCTCTCCGATGGGTGCAACCCCTAAAACCTTCGCCCTCCCTTTATCAGCTGCACGTCCCACCTGCCATGTACGATTAGTGCCAGAAGACTGTTAACCATTTCCTTACCTAGTGAAAATTCACACCTTTTGCCATAACCCAAACCAATGCCACTTTCAATTTCGGCCAATGTTGTTTATAGTTCCTTTAAAGGGCCCATACTATGTTATTTTCTGACCTATGTTATAATGCTGTTTCTTCATCATACCTGGAGTTGTGTTTTGTTTCAAACCCTGCATATTTAGGTTGAGTTCTTCTCTCAAACTGAAAACACTATTCCACTTTGTGATGTCATATGGTAATACATAAAGTGCTCTACTGTGTTTTTACATTCCATTCATCCTCACTAGAATCATTTGGACAATTCCAACCCTGGAACTGCCAATCTAAAGGTAAAAGGTAGCTGTTAACTTGAAAACTACTGTCACAAGGTGAAACAGAGCATTTTGAGCTTTGGAGATGTAGACAGGCTAATAATCAAGGGTTACTCCAACATTTGTGAATGAAACACAACAGAACCAACATACAAGCAACCAATGTTTCCTTTTCTTAAATACTTGACATACAAATTACTGAAGAAATTTGTTCTTCACACCTGCTCAGTTGGCTGACTGTTGAGCCAAAGCTAATCAGAACCGTTCCTTTTCATTAACCCATGAATTTACCACTTAACACAGTTTGCAATGAGATGTTTCAAAAGTCAGGTGAAAAATGTTTTTAAGACTAATTAAATGTATCAATACCACTAATGCTAGAGGTTTTGTAAATGTAAATATATGAATTACAGGGATTTAGCGTAATATATACTTGCATTTTTTTTGTCCATTATCAGAAATGCGTGCATGTTTCAATACAAGGCTGTTAGTCTATGCAGGTCAGTAACCATTGGAGCTGCAGTTGAGTGCCTGAGTATAATGGGAGCATAAATGCGCTGTAGCCATCTACATTTTAATTAGTTTGTTTTACCCTTTGTCTCTAAGCTTTGTTCCTATGTTAACATTGTGTTAGCTGAACATGGTTTTGCTTTTTGTCCCAGCTTTTTCTAGGGTTGCAGAGTTTGATGTATAGTTTTTATAAGTAAGTTTCTTTAGCCTTCAGTTGTAGTTAGTAGGGCTGGATATCATTAAGAAGTTTGCCAATACGATACATACTTCGATTCATAGGCCACAATACGATACATCTCAATACAGTGCACTTTCAGTTCAATACGATATATTTCAAATCAATTTGATTCAAAAATAAAAGCTAACTCATGGCTGTGAAACTACAAGTCTTTGTTAAATTTACTCTTTAAAACAGTGAAAATGTCAAATGTGTTACATAAATGAGTTTCCTCTAAACAAGCAACAAAACTGTAGTGCTGTAACAAAATCAATGAGTAAAATATACAAAAAAAATACTCTTGGTGATATATCAATACAGTCGTCCCCGATATGGATACTGTATCATCACATTAAATGATATGATATATCGATATTTCAATATTTTTGCACACCCCTAGTAGTTAGAGGTGAGCAATTTATATGAAAAAACACTGACTATACCAACATTGTTCTTTTGAAGTAATGCCAAGACTATCAAATGCCAAGTAGCCGATATTGCTCATAATAAAGACCCCAAACATATTTGTTAAAAGAAACATGCACTGTATCCCTTCTCATGTATGGTAGTTTTACTTTATTAACATCTGTGCATGATTTAAACCTCAACAAAGACAAAGAAATTGTGCATGTTTTAGTATATTTCTGATGAATTGCAAAAATATCTAGAAAACAGAGATTGATATATTCATAGTCACTAGTTCACCTAGTACAAGTCCAGGATTTTGACTTTAAAATGTAAAATGTCAGCCTACTTATTACAATTAGACCGAACATAGATGCTTCTCTTTGTTTAGAATTAGCCTATGCCTCAGTATGTTTTGTCTTTTTCGTCTTTAGCAGCGTGAGAGGTTTCTTCGCCTCAGTGACACCGGTCCGGGCCCTTCTGGAGACTGGCCCTCTCCAGACTCGTCTGGGACCAGGTCTAAATCTGGGAGCGGCTCCAGACCCAGAGCCTGGAGCGTACGCACCTTTCAGGACTTCCTGCCTCCTCTGCCACAACTGCACAAGAAGTGGTGCAGCTGGAACTCAACCAGTCCCTTTACAAAGCTGGTGGACACAGTCAGTATTACAGTCTTCACTTTTCATCTTTTAATAAACAGTATAATTTAGTGGAGTTATTAGCTAGTACTCTCTTTGTGCTAGTGATAAACCTAAATATGTATGCTTATCAGTGCATATTAGAAGGCAGGTCAGGCTGTGATGACCCCAAAAGCAAAGGACCATAAAATATGTTAACAAGTACGTTCAAACTGTACAAATCATTTCAACTACCAAAATCTATTAAAATCTGTGGTTGATAGAGGTAGGCCTGTGTTTTTCAGTACTATTTTGAGAAAGACATTGAATAGGCTACATTACATTTAGCAATGTTTTACCCTACCACTATAAAAATCCATGGCTTGGTAAATTTTATCCACACAGTACACTATTATGTGTGTAGCCTTCCTACGCCTGGAAAATTTGTATACCCAATCACAAGGAAGAAAAAAATGCTGTAGGAATCCCAGTAGGAAAATGTCAAAAGAAATTATTGATCACAAAAAGATATTTCTTGTCTCTTCCAACTTAGGCTACATCCAGCCTGGCTGCAGATGGCAGAGGAAACAATGGCCGGGAGGTATTTTCCGAAGTGAATTTGGCAAAAGGAGGCACGAGCACCATCTCTGACTCCTCCATTAGCAACGCCTCTTATCCTCTCACTCAACCCGCCCAAAGACAGCGCCGTCTCAACTCAACCAGCAACCTGCGGCGCTCCCGATTCACTGGCCCCTGTTTCGGCATGCTCTCTGGGACAACTGACCCAACAAAGGCTTCTACAGCTCAGGTTCCCACCTCTGAGCCTGTGCCTGGTTCTGTTTCATCCACCATAGAGAGCAGCCAGCCGGGGAAGAAGCGAGGGGAGATCCAAGCTGAAGGGGAGCATGTGAGTGTACAGGTTTTTGCCATTTCGGAAGAGGAAGACCGGCAGCCGTTGGTCCCAGCAGAGCACTTGGACCACCCAGCAGCCCCCCAAGCGCTGAATGGACTTGTGAGAGGGGTCTATGAGGGGAAAAGGTCAACTGGAGGTAGTCCCAAGAGCCAGAGGGCAAGAGGAGAGTGGAGGCCGTGGGGTAGCCAGGCATCGGGAGGGGTTATAGCAGGCTCCAAAACGCCCCACACGATTTGTGACAGCCAGGTGCCAATCAGCCCGTCAACAGCTCTGTGCAGTGTGGTCAATCAGATGTGACCAATTGAAGAATTTTATAAAGACTTGGACTTTGTGTTAGTTCCACTTAATGACATAATGGCTTAATTTCTTAAGTATATTTTCACCTGACTGTAGATTGTAGCTTGTTGGAAATACAGTACTGCGCAAGAGTTATTTTTGTTTTGTTTTTAAAGGTTGAGATCAAAATGAATCAATGTGAAGTTGTATAAAAGAAGGTGATATTTCACGCAAAAAGCCATAAATTGAATATATTAAGTAAGTGCCAAAAATATCATGATGTCTAACTGTAAAGAATCAAGTCATTGGTTCGGTTGAGTTGAGAGAGCATTCCTGACTAATATGTCAAAATCATAAAATCCTTATCCTGGATGAGGGACTACACAGACAGAAAATTCTTAAAAATGTGTGTCCTTTCTAATCACTAGATTTCTATTAAGCTGTATTTGAATGAGGAAAAGAATATGCCAAGGTCCTGACTGCCACTGTAGAGAATATGAAAATAGATTTTTTTTTTCCTACTGCCCAACGGTTAGCAGCATTTCAAAGTAAGACAGCAGCTATTGCACTTTGACGCTCAGTTATATCTTTGGATTTTGCTCACACCTTTTGTGGAACATATGTAGATTTGTACTTTAAATTACTGTGTTACGGAACAGTGTTACAGAATAGATTAAATAAATGTTACAGCCTTGTGTATATATATATATATATATATATATATATATATATATATATATATATATATATATATATATATATATATATATATATATATATATATATATATATATATATATATATATATATATATATATATATATATATATATATATATATATATATATATATATATATATATATATATATATATATATATATATATATATATATTATATATATATACGGACTGGATTGTAAAGGGAATTTAAGAGTGTTAAAAATGTTAAAAATGTAGATTATAGATGTAGAAATAGTATTTAAATGTACTGAATTATTGTAAATTTTTAATAAAGAAGACATTTCAAGGCCACAGATGTCTGTGTTCAAGAGTAACATTCATGGACTGTAATAGGTTTATAACCACTTTTCAAGGATTGGAGGCCTCTAGTCAATGGTGACCATCTTAGGGAATCTCCAAACTGCAGTGATTAGTGTATATAAAGACAAGGCACTGGTCAGGGATAATATGTATATAGTTTGAATTGTCCTTAAACTAGAGTATATAAGCAAGGCCGGGCCTGGTTAGTACTTGGATGGGAGACCACTGGGAAAATCAGGTGCCACAGTGGGGCGCCAGTGGGAATAACTGTCATTGTGTCCTTAGAGATGCTTCACCCATGTTGCCTAGTATGAAAGTGGTGTGTGCGTGAGTGAAGGTGGTGGTCGGAGGGGCCGATGGCTCTGATTGGCATGGCAGCCGCAATTCTGTCAGTCTGCCCCAGGGCAGCTGTGGCTACTATAGTAGCTTACGATCACCAGGTATAGAGTGAATGAATAATACTGAATAATGCCCTGTAAAGCGTCTTTGTGACAAAAATGTCTGTGAAAGCACTATATAAATACTTATTTACTTAGCTTATGTGCGCTCCAAGAAAGGAACAGTGCTGAACTGACAGGTGCCAACTGCTGACAGGTGGGGAATGTGGGAAGTAAGAGCTGACCAGTAAAGGGCAATAAAACTTACAAATGACTAACTGTACTGTAGTAATTGCTTCAAGTTAATGAAAATAGTTTCTGATAAAATTATAAACTTGATTTATTACCTAATTAATTTCTCACTATTCACTGTATTCAGGGCATTCTCAAGTGTTAGCCTACATCAGATCAGACAAGGAAAACGTTATGCAAGATATCAAGACACACAACTAGTAGTCAGTCACAGGCAAATATTTTATTTCTTTTATAAAGAGGGAAAAAAATGGGTAAATACATTTTTTTTTTGCAAAATCAAGTAAAAATAAGTCTGCATATTCCTAAACTACAACATAATCATCTGAACAATTTAATAGTGCATTGATTGAATAGTTTTCATGGCATCCATATTTTCACAGGATGCATACAATAAGAGTAAATATTTGCTTTAGTATACAACATGAACCCTATTCCCTCACGTTGGGGAGAATGCATAAAGCCTCTTTAGACCTGGTGCCTGATTGGAGCGGCGTGGGACTGTTGTTGGCTTATAGTGCCCAGACCTCCTGTAGGGAATCATTAAAACTGAGCCACTACATTGAGGGGATCGGCTCGGGCTTGTGCTCTGGACCTGAGCTGCTAAGGAATGCCACTGTGGACCCACTAAGATAGAATGGGAAAAACCTAGATTGAGCTTACACTGCAAATCTGTAATTCGACTACAACTTGAGACAGGGCAGTGAAGGGCCAGTTAGAAAGGACATCTTCAAGTTAACTCCTCAAAGTAATGTCTAATATACTAACAAAATACTATACATACTAAATTTCTAATAAAGATTTAATTTCTTATGTTATTGACCAAAAACAATAAAAAAAAGGTGGGTTTTCCTGCCGGTTTGCTACAAATCACTTGCAATTATTCCCATACCCTCTAACATTAAACAAAAATGTAATTTAAAAAAAAAAAAAAAATACTAAGATGAATAAAATAAGGAAATATATGACATTATGAAAATAATGCCAGCGTTTCAAGGCTGATCGTACATATTTCTTGTCTGACACTTGATGATAGTCTAAGTTGTATGTATGGCTCTTCAAAATGCATTTTTCTATGTCAAAGGACCAAATGATCAGTCCCACAAGTGTAAAATCAAGATATGGATGACAATTCTGCTAAAGAGTTATTACCTTTAAAAAGAGATGTGTAGCAGCATTCAAACAAGTCAATACTGTCAACTGATCCCCAGAGGCCACAGGGAGTCAGTGCTTTGCGTCACAACTGTGCCTACTTAACCATGAGTTTTCTGAGAAAGTGTTCCCTTAACACTTCTTTAATCACCTTGAAGATGATTATCCAGAGTAAAGAATATAACAGAGGCCCCATTCCCTCTTACAGCATTACCACACAGTGGTCCCCTTCCTGCAGACATGAAATCCTTTACAAACATCACATGGGATTATGAATCTACTTGAGTATGTATAGGCTTTGACATTGCTTTTTGCTCCTGCATGGGAACACAGTAATGCCCTGGAAAAACTAAGGAAACTGAAGATTTTTTTTCAGCAGGATCACATAACTGAAAAAAAAAGCTATCATGAAATCGAGACGTTTTAACTAAGACAGTAATTTTCAGTCTGAAGGAAATGGTCTGATAAACTAGAATTAATTGAGGATATACACTGACAAACTGAAAAAAGTGTTATTTAAAGAAACTTGCCTTAAAAAGAGCTGTACTGGTAGGCAGAAGAATCCGTTTTTTACACAATTTTTGACCCAGTGATGCACTCGCATCCCTACCAGTCCTCTAAGCACTTAATTTAAAGCACTGCATGTTCATTTGCATTTTTTATGCAAAAAGATAACATGAATGTTACTGCTTGTTCACCAATGAGGAATAATTATCATTTTAATTATAATAACACATCTATTGGAAAAAATAATCTTCCTACAATATCATATTAAAATATGATTAGCAATGCTCTTAGAATTATCCCAGAAAACCACCTGTATAGGCTATCAGATTTTAAGGATGAAGGACAAATTTTGATACAGTGTTTTAAAACTCTTAAAGGAGGTAGTTTTAGTCAAAACTGACGCTACCTGAACAAGGCTGATGTGCAGATGTTTAACAAATAAAGTTTACATTTTTGTGCGTAGAAATATTCTATACAACCCAATGTCAAATAAAACAATAGACATTCAAAGTGAGTTACAAATGAGCACTGATTGTAGCTGCATAAGGTTTTGCATGACATAAGACTAACTACTCAAAAGTAAGAACACAATAAAATCATTGCATAACATACAACATCAAAGTAATAATGGAAGACATTGAACTCCTTCAGTTTTTAAATCGTGTCTGCTCACAAATGTGGTTAAATTTCCTGGAAAACAAGAATGAGACCCAGATAATGTAAAGTTTATACAATGGCTCCTCCTAGTGACCATGAAAATAAAGAGCATATACACAATAAATGGTAGAAACAATACAGTGGTTTTGTCATGATTTGGGTACTGGAAATCCAAGAAGGAACAAGCTGGTGAGAATTTCAGTGAATTGGATATGAAATACTTACATTGCATGATGAGCTTTCACCTGCGTACGGCAGTTACGACCCCAGTAACAATCAGGGCGAGACGTTACAGCAGCTGAAGTAAGAAGAACATTAGTCCGTATAAAATCCACACACATACACATTACACAGTGTTGATGCACAGAACTATATCTTAGAAAAGGTTTCTGTACCGGGGAGATCAGATTGAGGGATGTTTTGTCTGTACTTGTAGGCCAGCTCCTTGAAGGTACGCAGACCACAGCAGTAGCATATTACAGTGTTCGCAGAGATCCGTCGATCTGAAAACATGATGACAAACAAATTGTAAGCACTGCCCTCACCGTCTCTTCAGTGTTGACGGGTGTCACCTGTCAGAGTGTAGCTGCCCTGCTGCAGACCCTGCAGAGACTCCTGCAGCACATCTCTCCATGTCTTTCCTCTTACAGACAGGTAATTCTGGAGTACATGAACAAAAAGGTATATCAATAGCCATAGCACCTCGTAAAACTTATTTAAAACAAAGTTCAGTAAATACCTGAAGTACTTCTGATTCATAATTATTGTTGTTCAGTACACCATCCAAAGATTTATCTGTCAGATTCAGATCTGCAAAAATTTCAATAAAAAAAAAAATATATATATCGTGAGATTGTCTCCAAGGCCATTTAGTTGTAGATACATACCACTGAATCGGGCCAGGCAGCCCTGACAGCCAACCCTCGGACACCCCCAGTACATGTGACAAAAGTAGCGCAGACAAATGGAACCTTCAGAGTAAACACATTTATAAATGTTAAAAGTGCATGTCCACAGCACACAAGCCATTTTGTTTGTAATAATTGTTCTTTTCCAAAGTAACTCACATTGCTGAGCAAACAACTTCTGTTGGTTTTGTGTATTTTGCCTATCTGGCATTGGCTGGAGGCAGCAGGTACAGATCAGATGTGAGGCATAAGGGGGACAGGAATACTGCTGAGAAGCCACAGGATCTGTAGAGAAAGCAGAGTACATGTCTACAACTAGAAAAATGTAAACGATAAAATAAATAGTAGTTAAATTTACCTGATGACGCATCAGCAGATGTAGAGGGCTGCTCACAGCTACTATTTGTCAGCCCTTCCTGGAGAGGGGGCTTGGGCACAGTGGGTAAGGGCAAAGGAGTGAGTGGAACAGACAAACCTGGGAGCCAGTAGCTGGAACCTGGGGTCAGCAGCACCTGACTGACCTCACTCCTGTATCCAGGACACTGTCTGCACATCACTAAAGGCTGGCTGTGGATAGAAAGCACATCCAAATTCATCAGAATGGGTCTGTACTTTGATGGACTATTTGGGATTACATAGTTGGTCTCCATTAATCTAATCCATAAATCTAATCAAATAAGCAACTCCTGGCATCCTGTGATTTTCATGTTTTTGTTCTTTTTATTTTATTCTATACTAATTTAAATCTTATCCATTCAAGTAGCCGTCTGCATTTTATCCATAAGTGATTAATAAATATGAAACTAAGGCCTTACCTGTTATCTGAAGAATCACTGTCATTGTCAGAAAAATCATAAAGGTAATCTGAGCTGCCCTCCTCATCAGAAAAAGAGCGCTCCACTTTGGGCTGCCACATGTCCTGAGTAATCTTATTACGACTGTCCATGCTTTTTAGGTCCTCTTCACTGCGGTTCTTCTCTGTGGAAGAACTGCACTGATTATTCAGTCAATTTATTAGTGCAGATTATCATCCACCAAAATCCTAAAAAAAAGTAATACAAAATTCATACAAACCTGGGTGCTGACTGAGGTATGCTTCCACCAAATTGTTGAGGATGTGGTTTTTGCAGATCCTCTCCACAGGACAGCGACAGGTGGGGCAAAGAGAAGAACGCTCCATCCAACCCGAGTAGCAGGCAGCACAAAATGTGTGCATACAAGGCTGTAAACTGGGAAATAAAGAGTTTTGAATTCATCACCTTCTTCATAAAAAAAAAAAAAAAATAAATGCTTATACAATGTACAAGGTCTTGACAGTACAAATGAATAACTTAATGAGTTATTATTACTTATTAATATGTTTGTATGAGTATATTTAAAACATTTACATTTTCTCCATAAAGACAAGCATGTGACGGAGCCTCCAACAGAAAGGTTATGTAATAACCTTTAAGTATTTCAAACTGGTTTGAATACAGTGCCAATACCAAGTGCATGAGGTGAGAAATGTCACATAATATAGAAAATCGAAGCCTATTTTATCTCAACATGTCAAATTTATATAAAGATTTATATTACAAAGAATTCACTAAATGAACTCATGGAAATATTCACTCTTTGCAGTGAACAATTAGACAAACTCACGAGTCTCACCTAATACAGTCGTATAATATGTCTTGGCAAATAATACAAGTCAGTGATTCTTCCATTATATCAGTCTTCTTTGCTTGTGCTTGTGGTTTAGACCCAACATCAGCATTCCCTTGTGTGCTTGGTCCTGATACTTCAGCCCTTTGCAGTGAGCCTGCATAATGTTGTTTGTAAATAAGTGTGTTACAATAGAAAAAATATATTATAAATGAATACTGAGCATTTACCATGATTAGTTTTCCTCCTTTTGCATTCAGGCTCCAAGTGGTCATTGTTATTATCTTGTGCTGAGACAGGGTCCTCCTTTTGTTGACCTTGTGAATGGAAATAGACATAATTATGAAGACTATAAAGATTTCTTACAAAACCTGTTGACACAGGCCTTTCTGTGAATATACATCGGTTACCACAATCACAATCATTCCTTTATTATAAAGGCAAAATTTAAGTCTCTTGCCAAATGAGAACCACTTTTTCTGAAAACTGTAATATTCCAACTCTGAAATAATACTTAGTACCATTTCAACAACAAAAACAGAATGGGAAATGTAACCTTACCAGTGCCGGTGTGGGAGGTTGAACCCTGCACAGATGCAGTGCTCCTGATGCAGTACTGAGACGTGGAGGTAGAAGGCAGTTGCTCTTCTTGGGTCAAACCCTGTGGAGGTTTTGTGAGTAACACAGGTGGAACAGAGAGGGTCACGTCGGAGTGTGGGACAGGAGCTGAGAGATCTGTAAAATAAGTAAATACAATTGTTAGAAATTTACAAAATTAAACAGTGCAAGTTTGATAGTCATTGTCTATTTACCAGATGTATTGTGGGAAGCTTCTTGCTCTGAATTAATTAAGTGAAAGGCATACGCAACATCTAGAAGAGTAGTAGTTACAATTGTAAGTAAAACATTTGGGTTTTGAGTTAAAACTTTAAGCAAAAATGGCTACTCAAATGTAATGTACTTGTAATATATACTTGATAACTCACTTTCTTGTGGTTCACTTTTTCTGTACACAAAGTGGATGATATCTCCATGTTGCAGAACATGGGTTTGTTTTCTAACCAGTTTTGACATGTTGATCACAGTGCCATTAGTGCTACAAGAAGCAATGTCACCCATTAAGTTTAAGTTACAAAATATGTGTAAATAGACACTCAGAATTTGATATTATATATATATAATACTGAGTACATGTTAGCATACCTTGTGTCTTCAAGCCAAACTAAACCTGAGCTTTCGTCAAGAGCTATCTTGCAGTGCTCGCCTGACACCAGCTTATTTGATGGAAATGACAGATCACAGCCTGTGAAACAATCAGAAATCATTTAAAAAAAATTTCTTTGGTTGATTGGAATATGTAAAATCACACAAAACTAAAACGCCTCTGAACTCTTTAAATCTTAAACTGCCCTGACGCACTAATTAAATCTCCTCACTTTGCATATAAGGTAGACTGCAAAGTACTGAACAAAGCCGACTGGTGGGGAAATATAGGCCTAGACTTTTCTTAGGCATAGCCATACAAAAAACTACTTAATATTCTGCACACATGTTCTCAATGGGCGCCTTTTGTTATCATCACAAGGGGCTGTCTAAGATTGGAGCACTAAAGAAAGCTTTGTGTTTTAAAGGGGGAGGCTGGTCCAGACACTGACAGTCATGTCTACACAGCACACACTTTTTGCTTTGTCTCTGACATAGCTGATCAGCAGGGAAATTTCACATGTAGCCACGTAATAGACACATTTTAAAATCTTATACCTCTTTTACGGCCAACTGTGTTCTCCCTGTTGATCAGCAGAACTTCATCACTGGTGTCCACTTTAATAAGCTTCCCCCACGGTCGACCTGTTTCCACATGGTTAGCTCGACAGACTGGGACTCCTTTTATATCATCAAATATTTTGTCACTTTCGTCCATCTTCAATTGTCTTCCAGACAGTGGAATTCCTGAAGTAAAAAAAAGTGAAACTTGTAAAATAATTATAGACACGTGATAATCATTTAGCATCCATTCTTCATTTAGATCTGAAACAAACTCAACCTAAAAGATATGTTAATGTTACCAACCAAGCACCATCGCTTAAATCAAATAACCGTTTCTTGCCACTGGGACATCGGCGCTCTCCTGAGCCAAACTTTGTTCAATACAAAGTAATGCAGCCACGGAGCCAGTGCTAACGGTGCGTTAGCCGCTAAATGTGCATCCCGAAATACACTGGAATAACGCGTTTTTCTTCACTGATCACACATTTAAATTGACCACATCAAATACACTTGCCTTGTCGTCAAACTCTGTCGTTTTTGCTACAATAACAGTGTACGTAAAGAGTTGTTTTCCTCATGTTTCAGCTCGCTCCAGACACACTTCCTGCTTTGACATTATTTACCGTCATCAGCTGATGGAGGAGGGGCATGTCCCAGCCTGGACCATTCAAGTCACACCACAACTTTTATTCTGATTAAGTTACTAGTATTCATAATTTTCAGACTGTTCAAGACTGTCTCAAACTCTTTGTATAAATAAAATAAGAGAGATCCTACCCTGTTACAGACGCTCTGTGCCGTAGCTGTAGAATCCAGGCGTCTGAGAGCCTAAATAAGGGTCCCCAAAAGCGTCATAGGTCCTTTCGGCTTTTTAACAGTCCAGACCCGACGAACATTACCCTAATGTTTATACGTTTATAAAACTGCCATTCATTTAAGCTATAACCTACATTAAGCCTAATATTAGCAATTAATTGTTATAAATGGACAAAATAGCCTATCATCATGGGGAATAGATTGTTTTGGTAGGTCATTTTGTACCTTACAGACAATTTAATCACAATTTCTTTGAAAATGCACATGCAAAACATAGTCATGTTGCAAACAGTAATGGCTGTTGTTTGTTTATTAGGGAACATAGTGCCTGGAAAGCCCACACTGGGCTGCACAATTCAAGGTCTAAAATTATTCAAATCATACTAGTTAAGGTGTATGGAGTTGTGTATAGAGCACTTCCAGTGGGCTATCACCACATGACATTACAAGGTGGTACAGAGCATTTTCTGTTTGTTAGAATAACTCAGCCTGAATATGCAGGCTTTGTGTGTTAAACATTTCTGAATGAACATACCAATCGGGGTATCTTTTTGATGCGGAAACAACATTATAAGATCAGAAAATAGCCTAATATGGGCCCTTTAAAAGAGTGTGAAAGAAAATTAATTGCATTTAACAAAGGTGTATAGACCGTAGGACCATGTCTTATCTTCACAAGTTCTGATGGGAGTGATTGATGGATTAACCAATCAGAGGAAGCCTGTCATGTCTGTATCATGGCGGCTAAAACACAGAGAAGTTAACAAAGCAGACACAGAGGATCAACAGGTGAAGGCCAAAACACCGCTAAACTGAGGTAAAAGAAGTTATAGTTTGTTCTGAATGATGCAAATAGTCTTCCTCTATTAAGATACATGCTACAGCGTAAAGGCTGTTATTGGCTCTTACAATGGACGAGACACTCCATTCCCTTTCCCTAAAATAAAACCCTGGTTTTATCCCCTGCAAGCACTGCTTTCTGGTTACTCTGTAACACAGTAACTGTGAAGCACAGCCTACTTCATTTACAATGACTCTGTATTGACTGCATGTTTATTGATCTCAAAAGCCGCCCTTTACTGGTCACAATTTAAAAACTATTTCATAATCAACAATCATAATCATGTGAAACCGCTACGCTCTACTGTGGCCTATACAGTTAACATTATATGATTTTCAGTTATTTTCTATAGACAATAATGGTCTTTGTCAAAGTTACAATGCAAATCACAATTGTACACAATGTACAACAAATTCTTTAGGAAATACTGTGAAAAAGAGCTCATCAGGCTGCTCATTAGAAGAACAGTGACAGATCAGTCACTTCTGATGCTATGAATCACCACAGTCTCTTATGATACTTCACTTAGATTTGTCATTTTCTGTTGAAGTTTTAACTGGACTCAGAATAGCCCAGTTGTAAATAAGTAATGTTTATTTTTGTTCATACTGTTTGCCCAATAAAGTCAGTCATCTGTCATCATGTAATTTTTGTGGAGTACACCACCCATCTCCATGGAGATGTCATTACTGAGAATGTTCTACAGATTGACATTAAATAAATCTTTCTTGCATTTATTCAATGATAGGTGTTTTTAATATTATAATACTTTGAAAAATATGCATTCTTACAGTGAGTGAGGTTTATCTCCACAGATCACACATGCTTGCCAATATAGAGATAGAAGTTTAATGCCATACTTTGGAACAATCCAGGCAAAGCAGTGATATCTCCATTGAGACAAGCAGGTGGCTTGCCCTCCAAAAACACATATAGTGCAGCTTTAATTAAGATAATATGATAAAATGAATCCAACTCTGGATTCATGGGTTTTGAAGACAATAATGTAGATCCATGTTGGTGGTTTTTAAAATGAATAAAGTGCATTGTGTTTCTCTAACAGAAATAGCAGAAGAGTCCTTAATGCAGGACTAATCTGAGCGTTGCCTCGTCTATCCCCAGCAGTGCATCATTAATGGGCAGTGTGCGGGCTACTGAGGTCAGGGGCCTCTCCTCGCTAATGCGTCCATTCCTCATTCTTGGGTGTCTGCAGAGAAAAGGTATACACACATATTCAAGCACACAGGCTCACAACTACACAGAGATGTGCCATCCATGCAGAATCTACTCTTAAGGGAAATTATGATATTTTTAGTTGGCATTCAATGGTGAGAGCATAGTCCTCTGCAGATGCTTTGATAAGGTCACAACGGCAAATTGAATGTGGCTTATTGAATCCCACACCAGCTCTGTCAATCAGCATGTCCTAATTGGATCAAAGATTACTTGTGGCAGCTGTATAAAACATCAAACGAGTAATTAAATGAAATAATGAGAAAATAAACCTTAATGTTGCCAAGTGGGAATGGAGGCAAGCGGAGGAACGTGATTCCGCTGCGCTCTGTGAAATTATCTCTCTCCGGCTCGGGCTAATTGCTGGAGGATGTCCTCTTAACTGAGTGTGAAAAGCTGTGTCTAATTACTGCAACATTAATCAGGCATTAGCATGTTATCACAAGGTTAACTTATCAGGAGGGGCCCAGAAGCAGCTGGAGGTGCCACTTACCAGCACTGCATTCCACCAAAGGGGCCACAAGGGGTCGTGCTTGTTCTTTCTGTCAAACACCCACTGCAGAGCTCCCCTTCGAAGACGCAAGAGCCACAATGAAAAGGCGACCATGTTGAATTTGCTTTGTGTGCATTAGCCTGTGCAGATTGAGGATGTCCGAATCCAATATGCAGCTATTTCCTGCATGTTGTGCATTACAAATCATTGCAGTTGCATTGAGGACAATAACACACATGCAGATATAATTTTGTAACATCTTCCCTTATGCTGGCGCCTACCAAAGGGTATCTTCTCAATGGGGACTTAGAAGAATTACATGGACTGAATCTGTGAAATCAATGCTAAACAATTGTGTGCTTAGGGAAGCGGCTGATTGTTCATGGTGTAATGAAGATTGACTGGATTGTGATTGCAAATTACCCACTGCTGAAACGTGTTTACAGACAAAACACTACATCTTAAATGTCAAATATGAGCAGTATAATTATTGGATCTTGCCCCAAGCTGGTGTTATAAAAATAGGCCTATTAAAGACTTGCATATCCTCCTACCAGCCAGAATAATAAATAAACCACAGAAAGGGACACACTGACTTACATACATAATCAAATTAATATAGGGCCCAATAAAACTGTAAAGAGCTATACAAATACTAAAAATTCTATATAAATATTCAAACTATACTCAAATTGACTCTGGCACCTACGTTACAAATGTTTTATGTTAATCTATGTATGACAATTTAAAGAAAAGACACACACATCCAAAAAATCTCAGCAGTGTACATGACTCAAAAAGCAAAAAATCTATACAGCAAGAAAACACATTTATGTATAGTGTTGTCAAAAGCATCGAAAATGAGATTCTAATCAGTACCTTAATTAAAGTATCAAAACTACAGACTCATTTAAACAAGTATTGATATTGAAAAAAATCACATAACTGGATGACATTTCACACTTCCTGAACAGCTTCATTTTGAGTTTTATCAGAGTAAAAGTAAGACCATATGGAATAATAAACAAAAATGTCTCTGTTGAAAATGACTGTATTGTCTAAGAAAATAGTTCATAAAATGATCATTTGGGTATCAAAATCAGTATAGAGTTTCAAGTCTATTCTTTAAAAATCAAAAAATCAAGTTTGACATGTATCTTGACAACACTTTTTAGGTATGACAAAAATGTCTAAAATATACATTTTCAAAAACAACAGTAAGGTTTGATCGATATCCTATCACATTGTCTTGCCCTTTTATCTTTGGCAAGTTCATTGACTGATGTTTTCATTGATTACCTCTGCTGTGCCTTTTGAGTATAATTATAAGTCATATATTTTCCTATATTCTGATAACAAACTGTATAAAAAGTGAACTTCACCCATAGCATTCATCTCCAGTCAACTGAAGCTCCCTGTTATAGGAGCGAATTTAGAGCCAGGTCCTTAATTGGAATAGGAATTCATGTTCAAAATAACAAAATAAAAACGGCAGCATCATGTAGAGCGGGTTAATACAAACATTTTAAGACCAAAAGGATGAGGCTCACTACAGCAGTTACAGAAAGAGGGGTGACGATTTCTCAATGTAAAGTGAATTGGAAATGGAGCTGAAAGAATCCCTGAAGCGCCCTCATGAACACTTCCTATCTGGAACATGGCGGCTAGTGGGTTAGTTATGTCTGTTTATATATACAGACTATGATTCTAAAGGCCAGTTCAAGAGCGACTAGTGTCTGCTCCATAGCTTGTCTTTTTCTGAATAACCTCCACTCTATATATGTTGTGCATATTATACCATGTGATGCACTGATCTGGCAGCACCCTGACTTCATTACCATTCACTCTCATCAGAATTCTGTACTAAAGGCAGCAGCAGCAGCACCTCCAGCAGCAGAAACCTCGCCAAAGGCACTCATTTGTCAGAGAGGCACGCAGATCACAGGCCGACAAATCTCCCACGTCTCCCAGACTGTCAAGCTCTTTGCCTGCATATCAAAGACAAAAGAACAGAGCCGGAGCAGAGGAGAGCAGCCATGGCGTTCAGAAATGCTTGGCTGTGTGAACCCCCTCTTTGAAAACGCCTATTAGCCTGGGTGAGAGAGATTACAAGCAAATAAAATTACACTCATTGTGATATTTGATTTCATAATACCTCCTGAATTATAATTACACCGCACTGGCACTTTTGATTTAAAACCCATTTGGCGACAACAAAGAGTGGTAGATTGGAATAAGCAGGTTGTGTAACGAGCGGCTGCAGTGCATATTATTAGGTCTGTTTCACCAGAAGTAACATTTATGGAGGAGAATAGATCGACTAATAGGATTGCAATCAGGTGAGAGAGATTCAATTAGATGCATAACAGTGGTTTGGGTTTGCCTGTCAATCAATAAAAGGGGCAAGGAAACCAGTTATCAGCCACATCAGTTTGACTACACACAGGTGTTTTCATCCATTTGCAGTTAAATAAGACATAAGCTAATATTTTTTTCTGGTGCTTTGTATTAAATTAAAACATACCTAGATTAGTATTTGACATTTTGTTGATTCTATATTTAAGGTCAAAAATATTTAAGTAATCATTTATTATTAGTCTATCTACATCTCTAAAGTTTAAAGGGACTGTTTGGAATTTTGGACATGATTTCCTAGTGAGCCAGAGAGTTGGAAGCGTGTGGAGACATTCCATCTAGTCCTTGTATTTGCAGAGATTGCTGGTACTAGGCTAGTGCATGTCAGTGGCCATAGTTAAAACCATTTTTAGCCAATCCACAAAGCACCCAAAGCAAATCTGTTATTACGCCAAACTATCGATGTAAATATCTGTGTTGATAGAATAATGTTTGAAATAAAAACTAACCTTGCATCGCATGAACATCGCATGTGGAGGGACTATTTTCTCATATATCAGTCTGCCACTGCCAAGATTTCTATCAGGAAGTACAACCCACTGCTGCTGCTCAGACATAAATCCTTCAAATGCGAGGTTGGTTTCTTCTTCTACTTCTGAAATTATTCTATCAACACAGACATTCATATCGATAGTCTGGTATAATAATAGATTTGCTTCGGGTGCTTTGTGGAGTGGGAAAGACTGTTTTTAGTGGCAGGCTAACTATGGTCATTGACATGCGCTAGTCTAGCTCCAGCAACACTCTGGAAATACAAGGAGTGGATGGAATATTTTAAAAAGTGTCTCCACACGTCTCCAAAACTCCGGCTAACTAACAAATGAGGTCATATGTCTAAATTTCTGAACTGTCCCTTTAAAATGCTCTCTTCCACCTTGTGATGTCATGAAGTGGTAATTTTCAAGTTCAGCAGAACCTGGCAATTCTAGAAAATTATCCAAATGATTCTAATGAAGCTGTTTGGAGTTTAAAAACACAGTCGAGCAATTCCTGTATTACCACGTGACATCAGGGTTTTCTGTTTGAGAGAAGAACTGAGACAAAATATACAGGATTTGTGTGTTAAACATGTTTCAATTTCTGATGAGGAAACGGCACAGATAGGAAATAATATTATAACATAGATCAGAAAATAGGTCATATGGTCCGTTTAACAGTTAAAGACAATATAAGCGAATGTTTTTTTCTGGCGCTTTATAATAAATGAAAACATATCTACATCAGAATTTCACATTTTGTTGATTGTATATTAATAATGGAAATTATTTTTCAAAACTGCTGAGGCCCTGTCCTCCCATGGCCTTTAACCATAGCAAGCAGATTTGTTTTATATGTTTTTTCTTTTTGGAGAAATTGCTATCAAAATAATGATGAGGGGGGAACCATTCACAAAAGTTGATAATGCATAATATGTCTTCTTTAGTAAATGTTCTCAGAACGTTTTATGTGTTGGAGCACACAGCAGATCAATGATGATGAAAATGTGGTTAAATATGGAAAATATTTAGTTATCATTATGCATTTTACGAGTGGGTCATTCTTACTGACAGAAAAGATAAACTAACTCACACTAACCCTGCACAGCAAGACAGATTCTCACAATATTTGTGAATTCACAAACTCACATGAACGAGCGGACCAATCACAGAGCAGCACTGGGGTTTGTGCGAAGCCAATGGTGAAGAGCCCAAACCAACCAAAACAAACATGGTGACAACGACAGACGTATTTTGTTTGTGAAAAAAAGGTACCTGCTTTATGCATTTGTGGACAGGGAAGATGTCTGTGCTTTTCTCTCAACTGAATGTAACAAACGTTTGATTTTTCTGCTTGTTTCGTTGTTGTGACACTGTCGACCATATTCATCCTTAAGATCTGCATTTTCCAATCATTTTCAGTGAAAGCCCTTTCCGATTGATAATATGTAGAACTTAATTCAGAGTGTTAAATGCACATATCAATCTGGCATGAGAAAGCAAAAATCAAAATTAGAATCAACAATTTTGGGAAGTTTGCAAAAAAATTTATTAAAACTTAAATCAATAGTTTAACAAAGCTATTGACAAACAACCCTAAAAAATATGAATAAAAACATAAAGTACTCTGGCTTATTGCAGGGAGAGTTTAGCCTGTTGTTGAATGGACAGATAGACAGGCAGACAGAGCAAAGGGAGGAGATAAGAGACATTCTTGGGCGGCATAGAGACCAGGCATGAGAAGAGGCAGCCTGATAGCAGTACTTGTTGTTCTGATGTGTTAAATAGCTGGCCTTCAACACTCCAATCAATGTCTGAGAGCCACTGTGTAGCCAAGGGTTGTGTGAGATAGCACAGATGGCTCAAGTCAGTGGTCTTGCCTGCTCTCTTGAGCTGTGTTTGAGGGATCAAGGTGAATAACAAAATGGACAGAGTTATTTTGGCTGCAAAACACTGTGAAAAATTATGAAGTTTGCCTTGTTTTATGCATTCCTGTCTTTTCTGATGTTAACTCTCAAAATTAGCTCTTAAAGGAACCACATTCCACAATTTTCTGTTCCATATTATCATGTTGTTTCCTCATTAAAAACATACCCCATTTTGTGTTTTACACATGATTACATGTAAATCCTGCATATGTAGGCTACATTCTTCTTTCAAACAAACAAACAAACAAAAACCCCACTCTGTTCCACATTGTGATGTCATGTGATAATACAGGTGCTCCACTGTTTTTTAAACTCCATACACCTTCATTAGAATCATTTGGATAATTTCAGTGTATTTCTGTCTTTACTAAACAAAAGATAAAAGGCAGCTGTTAATTTGAAAACTACCACTTAATGACATCACAAAGTGAAACCAAGCATTTTGAGTTTTAGAGATGTAAGTGGGTGGCTGGCCCATTTGCCCATTTGTCTTCGACCAACACTCAAGCTGTACTCCACCTTAAAAAGATGAATATAATAATAAAATACAAACAGCCTTTAAATTGTAATAGTTTTGTAGTCATCTTTCTATATATGCAGTCATCTTCTTTTAGTGGATTGGCATTAGATGTTAATGAGCAGTGACAGCACTTTTGGCTCACATCTAGAAGGTTCCTGGTTTTATTCCTTAATTTGCAGATGTAAGTATGCCATTGGTGTTTATGAGTAGGTTTCAAATATTTCTGTTCCAACATAAAAAATAGACATTTTGAGACTTCTTGACTGACAGAGCCATATAAAAAAGTGTTATTTTCAAATGCGTATGATCTAAGGGAGTGGAATGGTCTTCTATATCTTGAGAGTTAATCAGTGCGCACATGAAACCTTTACAGTGGGACATGATAGGCATTTTGAGTGAGTTCCAGGACCTCCAGAGGCTGTGTTGACTAATCTGCAAACTATCCTCTGTTGTAAGTGGGTGGACAGGTCCCTTAAGCTATAACATTATTAACGAACATGCTGCGATAAGATAGAGTTGGTTATCTTGGCATATGGAACTTCTGCTCAGATAGGAGATAAGGACCTTTCAGAGCTGTTAGCTGCCAAACACATTTCCAAAGAAAAAAAGCTGCAGAGAGACCGGAAAGTTGACATGTCAGGCTTGTGGCAAAAGAAGAAGAAGAAGAAGAAAGTTATTGGAACCTATGTGGAATAAACAAAACTTTTGGGTACCGATGAAATATTTATTGCACTGGTAATTTTGCTAAAGTTGAAGTACAGTAATCAAAAATAAATAAAAATAAGAATAAATACCAAATAAAAAATGTAATTAAAAATGGACTTGCAGAAAAACTAGAGGTTCCTTTCAACATGTGGGTGTTTTTCAGGCCTATTAAGAGCTATTACTCATGACTACATTTTGTAACCTGCCACAAAGAAATCAATATATTGATATCAACATATATTTGGCTGACTGACAATATACGTTTGGCAGCTATGAATGACTTAACATTGTCTACTGGTCATCTACTTAGTTTCACCCTCACGTTTTCTTTATTGATCGCCAATATTTTATATGCGTAGTGGCCTATATAAGTAAGTATTTTTTTAACCCAAATATTCTCTGAATCCTATAAATCCTATTACACATGGGCTAAAAGATTAAACATGTATTTCTCCCAACACCCACTTAAATGTTTGCCTCAGAAATCAATTCTAATCTATTGATTTTTTTTCCGGCTTTCATTTTAACGGGGAAGCTACAAAAGCATGGAGCATAAAAGTTGTTATGAGATGTAGAGCACTAATAGGCTATCCAGACCACACAGCATAGGTGGTCTAATATATGACTGGAGTCTGGAGTTCAAACTAATAAAAGCATAAAAAACTTTTATTCAACATGTGACAAGATCATTTTACATGGATTTTACTTTCCAATTAATTCATTTCAAACTTTAAAAAATAACCCCCTGACAATTTAAGGATTTTTATGTTGGAAAGGAAATCCTCACACACTGATGCCAAGAGTGCTAGGTGCTGCGTGTGTGCCAGCGTCAAACTGAATAAACGCCTTTGAATATGCCCACACCACCAGAGGGGACGGACCGGGCTGTAATTCCCATTCTGCGGCTTGGAAAACTTCCGCCCTCTTCCGATCTGGTGCCAGCGGCTCGGAGGCGATCCCAGCGATGAGCCAGGGAACGCTGTGTTAACTGAGCTCTGGAGAAATACGGTCACGGCTAGATCCATATTCAAATAAACTTCACTCTTGGCCCGTGGACACTAGCCATGTTGTCACCAGCTGGCACTGGCTCTCAGGGCCCATCAAACACTGAGGCGCTTTTGATTAGCGGCTCTGTGGCTAATCATGGGCTAGCCTGTGCCAAATTGGACATGCTGTAGATGGACATCATTTGCTCTTTAAAACTATTGCATTGGTTTCATATATGAGATATGATGGTGTGGTGATACAGAGGGGACTTCTGGTCTTGCACTATGTAGCCTAACTTTTCTGGTGGAGGGTTTGTCATCTACTTGTCTGCAAAGAGATGTTACTGCTAAATGTTCCACGAGGCATTAAACCCAAATCCCAAAACAAAAGAACAACAATAAAAAAACAAACAAACAAACAAAAAAAAAACAGCGGAGTGACCTCTCCTAAGCTTTAACTTGTAGCTTGACATGTCTACTGCTTGTCTCCATAAAAATGGACATGTTTAATGACATACTGTGAAACATTCAAGGCATAGCTGTAACATTTCCACGGAGACATAAAGTTACATAGTGCACCTTTGATTAAATATTATCTGTAGGTTATTATTCTACAAAGTATAGTATAGGCTATTTTATGTTTGTCTTTTTCCCCTCTTTTTCCAATTAATGTATTTATTTTTAATTTAGACACACCTTAAGCAGCTTTGATTGTTGTTAATGTGGACCTTGGTTAAGACACCCTGACATGCTGGTTTTGTTCTGTAGGTTTATTGGTCCTGGTGATGTGATCTGACCGTACCTGCTTGTCAAAGCCTGATACTGACAGATCTCAGAAGCTAAGCAAGGCCGGGCCAGGTTAATAGTTGGATGGAAGACCACTGAGAATATCAGGAGAGGTGCCAGTGGCAAAAACTAAAACAGTTAGTTGGTGGTGGTTGGAGGGGCAGACAGTGCAGACAGTGCAGATGCAGATGTCTAGATTCCATCAGTCTGCCCCAGGGCAGCTGTGGTTACCATAATATCTTACCATGGCGAGTGTGGAGTGAATAAATAATACACTTTAAAGCTCTCTGGATGTCATGAAAGAATGAGATCATGAAATGAATGAATGAAAGATCAGATGATTCATTATTAAAAGAAATCAAAATGCCAGTTACGTTTTAGGCATATAGTGCCACTTTGATTTGAATTACATTTATTTTAAAAGATAATTTCTTTTGACCAGTAGGCTTTATTTGACGTGTTAGTACAGTGTAAAATAGGTGTGAGGAGTAAGATTCAGGTTGGGAATAGAAATCACTCAGTCCAGGACAGAAACAACATAGCCTCATGCTGCCAGTCTGTCTGGCCATATAAGCAGGACTAAACTTGTTTTTAAAAAAAATCGTGTTTATATTCTTGGTCCTGGTCTAGATATGTCTTGATCTATTAACGTCACATGCCTAGTTTGTCCTATTTTAATTCTTGTTTAGACATGGTATCTTTTTCACTACACCATTTTCCACTTGTCATCTATGAGAAAAGACAGGGAGCAGTTATGGGCACAGCGCCATCCTGTGGGTCCTTGAATGAAAGTGCTTTGACTGCCAGCTGCACCCAGCTGCATAAATGTTATTCATTTTTTATGGTTTGTGTACATAATATGGTCAGTGTGGGATACTGTGAGGCTCCACTAAAGGCTGGAAAATCTTAAAATTCAATCAAAGTGGAAAACTTTGGCTGATGGCTGTTCTGCTCCTCCTACATTTCCATCCCCAACTTTTTATTTTTCTGCCCCTCCTTGTCTGTCATCAGTGAGGCTCATCCCTCTTGGTCGCCAGAGTTGCCAAAATGGTTTAATCCAAAATCAGCAGCATAAATTTTTAACTTCAGAATCAGACTTTTACATGTCAAAGTTATTATCCTACAGAAACGTCAAATTGAGACATGTATTTTCTGAAAGCGGAAAACTGAGTATGTAAAGAAAAAATATATGTCAATCACTGGTTCAAAATACTACTTAACTGGAAGTAACACTATAGAACTAAAACTAAACTAAATACTACTACCACTTCTACCGTGATATGAAGCGTATTATATTTATTTATTCAGCTTTCAGTGTGTCAGGGTACATTAATAAGAATTATAACAATGTAACAGTATCCTGATTTAACAAAAGCATTAGCTTCCATAAAAGAAATAGATATAGATAATAGTAATTGTAATGGTATGCTGCAGTGATGGTGTGAGACAGCCTGAATGTTTGTCATACGTCCAGAGGTGCAAGGACATTAGACAGCACTTTGTCACCAGCGTTTGGAATTCACACCACGCGCTTGTTTCCAAGTCAGCTCCTTAACCGCAACTGGCCTGGCTTGTGTCAGCTGCCGCTCCATACACACCGGAGGCTATAAAAAGATGTTGCTAGCCTTTTTAGGTGCTCAAAAACAACATGGAGGCTACAGACAACTGTGACATGCATGTAACAGCCAAAGCCCTTGACTCCATCGCCTTCCTCTGCTCAGTTCAGATAGAGTTTAGTGGTTTCCTATGGTTCTCATCACCCCTGCAGGGAGATGAGCTTGAACTCCTAAATCAGCAGACCCAGCAGAGGCCCGGGCTATCCAAATGTGATCATGGCAGGGGCCCCTCGTCTCATTACCGATCTCCATTTCAAAACGGCCTTCGAATGGGAACTAATGCATTAGCACTCACTGGGGAAACGTCTATGGAGCCACTACATAGCAGTAGCTCCAAATCTCTTTCATACATGTTTTATCAGAGGGGAGTGCAGAGAGAAAGGGAGCTTGGACGGCACCGTTCATTTGGTGCCGATCTTATTAGCTTGGCACTGTGTTATGGGCTGCTATTGTGCTCCATTAAAGCCCTCAGGCCTGCTCCGCTGTTTGTTGAATCTGAGGTGAGCGTGGTGCCAAGTGTTTTTGGATGTATTTGAAACCATGAAAATTCAATCCCAAATGCTCAGTGCTGAGGTTTCTCACAGATAAATGAAGGGGATTACTGGAACAATAAAACAATGTCTTACCTCAGATACCACCATATCCTAATACAGAGCAGAAAAATGGGTGTAAACATACACTCTAGGATTACAGTCATTTGTCTAGTGAGGCACTCCTTTGTAAATCCCTGTCAAAATAAATATTAGTTAAATTGAAAATCATGTATAAATACATATAGAAAAGCATGCATAATCCCTGTGTTAAAAAAGAAAAGAATAAAACCGCCAAGACAAGTGAAGAATGGCTGTGGAAAAGAGCTGACAATTGCAGTGGCTGTAATAACCCACCTTGGGTTGGATATGCTAGGCAATGTGTCAATTGATTCCCATCTGATGATGGACTGTGTGCTGAAATAAATTGACCTTGCCAGACGATGAGTGAAATTGATGGAGCTTTTCATCTCCGGAGGGCCGTTCACACTCAGCCGTAAAATGGATAGTGCACAGGCCAGAGAGATTGAGGCAGAGAAGGTAAGGTGTGTGTCTGTTACCCACAAAGGCTTCCTTGGTAAATAATACCAAGAAAGAAAAATCACTATGCAGTAACAAGCACATAGGTTAAGTACCTGTTGTTGACTAGATGATTAGGACTAAAAGCACACAGCAATAAAGTGTCACTGACCACAGGCAGATGCTAGCCATTTGAAGAATATGTGTCTCAATTACTTGGAACCTAAATTGAAAGTGATAGTGATTTAAGTCTTCCCGATACAGCGGCTCTATTCTGCCAAACAGTCTTTTCAAGGATCCTGTGGAAAAAACAGCTTGAGTGTGTGAGACACAGGAGCACTATTGATTTTCAATAACATCCTCTAATGACCTGGCCACAGTTTGATCCACGCTGTCACTTTGGCCTGATATCATGTGATTGGATTGGTGGGTCTGGCGGCGCACAGCAGAGATGAGTAGTCAGGGCATTATCAGGATGAATTGGCCGTCTGTGGACAGGCACAGCTCAGCACAGCTCCTGTCGATAGTGGGACGGGGTGCCTCAGGGCTCTGGGTGCAGCCCACTGCGGAGCGCCTTCCGGCCTCATTAGAACAGAGATGAGTGGTGTGAGAGAGAGGGGAGAGCCTCTCCTCGTCTATCCGATAGCCTGCCTCCCAGGCATTGCTCCTCTTAATGAGTCCAGACCGCAGGTCAATATGCCGCTGGGCTGCCAGTCAATACCGGTTACCTGCAACACAAACACTCAAAACCTGCTTTCATACAAAATCAATGTTCTATTAGTCCCTCTCTGTATTGCCTTGGTCCAATCTCATCGATTCTCTCTGAAGAGCTCTGCAGCCCATGTATGACAGATTATGGCCAAATGATCTGATGGCTTAGGCTACTCTCCTTGCGAAGTTGGTCGCCTTTATGATTTCAAAGTAATAGCTTGATTTAAGATGAGCAAATAGTCTAAATGCTGGAAGCTGAGCACAGCATTATCGGCAAACCTATCAACCTTAGATCAACATTCAGCTCAGTGGCCCAGTCTTGCAAACACATTCACCGCTGCAGTCAAACTAAAGAAGACAAGAAGTAGAAAATTTCATGACATTAGGTCCAAACTTTATTCCGTACATTTTAAACCATGAATGTTCATTTTTGCACGCCTAAAACTCTACTTGTTTGTTTTGTATACAAGAGTCTAAGAAAAACAACTGCACAACACCACACGGTTGACAGAAAAAGTCCTTTTGTTGCCCCTAAAAAGTGTCTTTCGCATCTGTCCAGGGCTGGTCCAGTTTGTGACATGGAAGTCTTTTGAGAATTCCAATTCATTGGTAAATATAAACACTTGTTAATCCAGGTTCCTCTAAGAGTTGTGAGAATCCGCTCCTTCCAGTCTGAGTTTCCTTAGGGTGCTGTGTGCTGCTTTGCATAGATTGCAGTTGATCCTTCTTGGCCCTCTTACAACACCCTCAGTTCAACCCATTCATTGGCCAAAAACCTAGTCTTAGTTTCAAAGTGATGGGTTTCTCCAAGTTTCACTTCATTTTGTTTTTCTAGAAATGGTTAAAAAGCCTATAATTTACATGGTCATTTTACAGCAAAGAAATATCAACAAGATATTTACATCCGTTTTCTATACAGGGACTGAACAAAGACCTCATAATATATTTATCTGCATATCTCAAAGGCAAACAAATGAACAAAACAGATTGGTAATGTAACAATGTACATTGTCATTGAGGATCTCCTGGTACCATGAGGTTAAATTAGGGTCAAAGTGAAATCCAGTCTTTAGTGTGGGTCATAATGGATATGTCTCACTATCAACTGAGATAAATATTGTAAAAAGAGTGACGAATGCACAAAATACATCAAATTTATAGAAATGATATCTATACATGGAACAAGAATAAGAAATGTACAAACTCGATTGAGACCCCTCTTCTTGCATAAAGCAAAAAAGGTACTGGATTAATATATTAATAATTATCAAATATTTAAGTCGGCTATAAACATACACTTATATGTGTTATTCACCGACATTATTTAACCTTCAGTCCACTAAAAATAGGTCATGGCATGTGCAGTCTGTTGCACATTTCATTTGTACAATCATACCCTTTCCCTTAGGGACTGATGCTCTTTTCTGGTAAGGAGCAGTGCACTGTTTCAGAGTGGGCTCAAAGTCCTACAGTAAGACTGTCAGAAGCTACCGGGCTTCTACCTCTTTGGGGTTGCGAGATGGGGAGTAGTCCCTGGGGTCCTGGGTGGTGAGGGGGGTAGTCCTTCTGGGTGATGCCGGACGAGCATTAGCAGCTGGCACCAGGGGCGGGGGCGCACTGAGCGCAGCAGTTGGAGGTGTCCTGTTCAGTGGCCCATTGTGTCCAGTGGAGGGGCTCAGTCTGGGATAAGGCATGCCCCCCAAAGGAGGCATAAAGGGGGGCATGTGGGGCAGGTGTCCCTCCATAGGGGACTGATGCAGCTGGTGCAGACGGGCCCTGTCCAACTCCTCCCTCAGGTGAAGGCGCTCTCTCTCCTCGGCCTGTTGTCTCAGGCGCTCATGCTCCCGCCGGACCTCCAGCAGGTGCTCGTGGTGGGAGTAGTCATGGGCCTCTCGCTCGCGGTACGCCCGCTCCTGCTCGTACACACTGGGGAACCGGTGTCCCTCGGCCCGGAGCTGGAAGTCCATGCGGCGCTGCAGGTCCAGGCTGCGGTAAGCTTCTCTCAGAGGGTCCCAGGGGAAGGCTGGATGGGGCAGACGCTCTCGTCCTGCCAGGGGGCTCACCCCCATGAAGGGGGCCATACGAGCCCTGTCCAGGACGTTCAGACTGCCTATCTGAGGCACAGCACTCATAGAGAGGGGCAGGGAGTGTGCCATGGGAACACCGTGCAGTCCCGGTCCAGGGAGGTCACTGCCCCGTGGTGATGGCAGAGGGGGCTGCTGGGACAGAGGGGGGTGATGGTGATGAGGGTTTCCAGATTGAGACACAGGAGTGGAGAGAGTCTGGGACAGTGGCTGTGGGGCAGGTTCAGAGCTTACCACCATGACCTCCTGCTCCTCCTTTCTCTCCTCTTTTATCTTCATGTCGTTTTTCACCTTATGCAGCAGCTCTGCAGGCTCCTTCCTGTCGCTGTCCTTCAGAGTGGGTGGGGGTCCTGTCATCTTCAGGCTCTGCTCATTGATCACTGCTTTGGAGTATGGAGATGGGGAGCGCTGAGCAGGTTTGATGCAGTCTTCTGAGGACCTCCGCTCTAGGACCTCTTTACTGGGCGAGCGGCTCTCCTTCACCTTCACATCAGGCATGTTGGCCTCTCTGTGGCGCTCCAGAAGATCCTTGTCTCCGTCTCTGATGCGGTCCACGCTGCCACTGTGGTGCCGCCCTGAGTCTGTGGAGTTTTGGCTGTTGGAGCGAATCAGACTGCTGATCTGGTAACTGACTGGCCCAGAGGCAGGAGAGGAGCGGCTGGAATGACGGTTCCGATCCACGGAATCCCTGCAAAAAACAAATGTGTAGTTTTCGGTTAGAGGAATGAATGTCCTAAACGTGTTATGTATGAAACTGCTTGGCTGTGTCTCTCACTCTGTTTGATAAGTTTATAGTGCACTATTTAAGAGGACAGCCTCACCTGTCCTTGTCCTTCTCCTCTTTCCCAATGGAGGAGTCTCGTTTTTCTCGCTCCCTCTCTCTCTCCCGTTCCCTCTCTCGTTCACGTTCTCGTTCTCGCTCGTGGCTATTGGCTGAGCTGCTCCTCTCGACGTCTGCAGATTTGGGCCACTGCGGCGGTGTGGGGAAAGATGGCGGAGTACGTCGAAGTCTGTTCCAGGTGTCATGGTGGGGGCTGCCAAACCCGGACAGACCCGCGGGCCCTTCTTTGCTGCCAAAAACACTGTTGGACCCTGGAGAGGCAAGGGACAGGCGTGGGAGCCACTGTAAGTTAATTGGGCACAAAACCCTCTTGAGGACATATAAGATGAGAAAGATTCAACAACAAAAGCTGCTTTAGTCTTTGTCTGTGGAGGATTTCTCACTGAAGCGGTTTGAAAGAGTAAGAGGTTAATGGCTCCCCCACCAACTGAAAAAAAATCTACTCATTTGCTTTTATACTAAAGAGCTGTTCCCTCCCTCCTGTTTTTTACACCGGATGAACAGGGGAGACTCTCTTGCCCTCTGGAGTGGGGCTGTGAAAAGCCAAGAGGGACCTTAAAATTCCACGGCATGTCTATTCCAATCACTTTTCATTCTCACAACAGGCTGACTGAATTGGCACACAAGAATAGGGGGTGAAGAGAAAGAGAGTGGAAGGTAGGGAGGAAGGATGCGGGGGGGAAGGAGAAAGCCCTCCATGGTGCTGCAGAAGGGGCTTGTCAAGTAATTAATAGATGAATTGCCACCAAATGGTGGACCCGGGAGTGCGTGTTGGCAGTAGCAGCGCCAGATTAAAGCCAGGCTGCTGGGGACATGGCTGCGAGATGGAGTGGAGGCAGGAGGAGGTAGACTGTGGTGTGGTTTACTTGTTGGGCCTCTCTCAGCTATGGCAGCTTTGACACAAAAACTGCAGCTAAGTGCCTTGATTTTATTTTTTTCAACTCTCCTGTCTGTCCCTGTGGTCTGTCTCTGTCCCACTCTGTTTTGTTACTGGCCAAAGGGCTGGATCGAAGGATGAGAGGGGGCCAGCGCTTACCAAGCGAGGGGTTGCCTAATCCTCCGAAGGCACTGCTTGAAAGGTTGCCGAGGCCGCCAAAGGAACTGGAGCGACTGAAAGGATCTGCAAAATGCCAAACAGGGATTAGCAAAAGCGGGGGCCGGCTCCTGGTGCTCACCCAGCCCCAGCCCGTTCCACTCGGCTTTTCTCTTACAAGCGAGCTGTGTGTGGCTTTCCTCCACTGCTGCCCTAACGCTCAGCCTGGTAATCCCGCTGCTGCCAGGCTTCCAGGATTCAGGATTTACTGCCACTAACGGGAGTGGAGAGTCTGTGAACCCTACCCTGCATGGGACACTGTGCAACTTGATTTAACTGAATATGGTGAATCTAGTAACAGGGATGACAACTTGTACTTTTCTGCTCATTTTGTCAGGTTAGTGAAGTGACATTAATTGCATTGTCTACTTGCAAATTTGCATTGTCTGCTGAGATGTCAATGTGTCAAGACTAAAACTTAAGCTAAGGCAGAAAACCATTGAATCTGTTCTATTGCATCAAATACTTTAAGCGGGAACATGTTTGGACATTTGGATATTATAAATGAACTAAACTTCAAAACCTTCAATAAAATAAATCAATAATGTATTAACATAAAGGCATCATTGGATTCACATCATTACCCCTGCCTTGTTAGGAAAACAAGGTACGTCACAGTGTACTGTACTGTGAAAAAGCCTGTCTCTCCAAAAATGTGAACTTGGACTGAACTGAATGCCTGAATGGGCACCCTATTAACCTTGAAATGAACTTGAGGTCACGCTTGGAAATAACTAGGTTCCAAATTGAGCTGTTATGTCGAATGGGTTGTGAGGTTGGAGGGAGAGGGTGAGAGGGAGAAAGATGAAGAGAAAATGGAAATAGCTGTATAAAATAGTAGTGAAAGTGGAGTTACTTACACTTACCTGCCAAATGGCTAGGAGGCAGGAAGCCACTGGGATGGGGGGCAGGACCATAGGGCTGTGCTGCTGGATGACCTGGTCCTACAAACAAGAAAAATATGTGTGATTAATTTAAATATTTAAATATTAATATTTAATACTAATACAATACTTTATAATAAGTATATTATATAAAACCTAAATCTGTTGAAACTCAACTTCTATTCTACTTATAGACAATCTACATAAAACGACCACATCATATTGGGGTCAGTTCGTAAAAGTGTAAGTAGCCGGTCCTTTCCACCAGAGCGTAGTAAGCGTTGCCCATATTCCATGAATTGTTAATGAATGAAGCAATTATAGGAGTGCCTCTGACACACCACTGCATAATTACTAGTCAAAGGGTGTTCGCCTCTCTGTTGCCCTCCAACGCAGGGCAAATCAGTCAATTACCTAAGCGCTAGTCATCCATATTCATAGACATATCTGACACCCTTTACTGGCAAAACATTTGCTACAAAAGCACTATAATTAAGTGAACGTTACATGAGAGGAGAGAAAAAAATGACACCATTTCATTACAGGAGTGGCTTCAACATGCAGTTTTAAATATTCATTTGCATAAAGACAAAATTGCTTTGGCAGGCTTTTAGGCTGTAGTAGTATGAGTGGTAGAAATCATTTGTTGTATTTATTTGATTGACCTGTGGAAGAGAAGAGTGGCCGTGCAAGGTCGTGAGGGTAGGGGAACCCCGGGAAAACTCCAGGGGCTGGAGGTCGACTGAACAAGTCCAGCTTCCCGTTCATGTCGAGTTTGTGCGGGTCCAGCTGCATCTGCTGCAGAGAAGAGGCAGAGAGGGGCAGAGAAGTGACAGAGAGGGGCAGAGGGGCAGAGAAGAGCAGAGCGGGATGTTAGGCTGGCAGGCAACAGCAACAAACATTTCCGACAATAGAGGGAGAGGGATTTATCCTGGGCTTCACTGGGTGAGAGATCAGAGGAAGACAGACACATAAACAAAAGCCCTATGTCTCCAATTCTGGCCAGTGTTTTAGAACAAATATGAGTAAGCTGATTAGGGGAAGCTAATCCTCTGTAACAAGGGTTCATGGTCCGAAAAGGACTGACAGCACCAGGCCAGACGCATTAGCTGCTTTCTAAGACTACACATACTTTGCTCAGCTTGAGTTTTGAAAGGAATTTTATACATGCTTAATTTTAGGCATAGTCTAGGACGTTATGCAAAATAAAAATTAAAAATAAAAAAAGATACATTTTTAATAACTTCTAATAGTACCTTTGAATCACATATTATGTCAAAGGTTTTATATTTTGACATTGTACTAAATATTCCCTCAACCATTTCACTCACCTTCATTTTCTGTTGGTGGTGATAGATCTGCCATGCGATCTGGACATGCACTGCACACCACTTGCCAGGTTTCTACAAAAACATTAGCAAGAGACTAAGGTCAGCATGCTGGTTTTAATGTAGAGGTAAAAATGTTGGCATTTCAATAGTTTGGCAGGACTAAAAATATGATCATTTTTGAAACAGGGCAATAAACTGAATGAAACCTACATTTTTTATTGAGATTTTTGAGACCTTTTTTGGACTAATCTTTTAACCAAATGAAAAATATGTAAATGAGAGATGAGAATCAAGTGACTTACCCGTACTGACGTCCTGAATGGATCTGTTATCTGTGAACACATAAACAGGAATTATTGTAACAGTTTCTAGAAAAACTACTTCTTGATCTCATTCAACCTGTGAAAGATATACTGTTACAGCATTTTTTTTTGTTATATTGGTTCAATTCCTCTTCACTACGGAATTCAACATACTTTTATGATTAGACATATTTTTTATGTTTTATCTTAAATTCCTACTAAAAAGGCTTTGCGTTTCTAGTTGAGTCTATCAACCATCAAAAATTTCAGCTTACCCTTGGGTCCTTCTGTAGTAGTGTGTGAGGTACTGCTCCTGGACGGGCTGCTACGTCAATGGGGTTAGATGCCTACAGAAAATGGAATGAAATAAAATACAATAATTATAGAGCCATACTCTGACCTGGTTTCTTTTTGAGTGTATAATATAACCCTGATGTTTAGAGCCTGAAAACCCATTCCAGTAACCCTATACCCTCTCTAAGCACTATCGTTCAATAAATCCTCCAGTATCGCTGACGTCAGGAGATGAAAATGCAACGGTGCTGCTAGCGCTCAGCTTTAGCACACTAGCACATCTGTGATCTCTCTGATCTCCTCTTTAAGTCTTTTGAGCACAAGTGCCTAGATCAGCCGCATTAATCCGTCCCGCATCAAGAGGAGGAAGATTGTGCTACAGGGTCAGCAGCAACCACAAACAAACAGAGGCACGTCCCACGCCCTGCCCTCTCCCTGAATACTGAACAGCAGCTTTAGATATATCCATGTTTTCTTTCAACCATCTGGAGGTACCTTCAACAACAAAAAAGGGCCCCACCATGACTAACCCCACCAGGAGAAAGGCCAGGGGATTTAGGGCAGCTTTGATTGGTGGCTTACATCGGGTCACAGCCACTGGGCTTCAGCCAGATAGGACTGCACCCTCCCATCTACTATCACTGAATCAAATCTACACTGCTTTGCTCTGTGTCCTTTACCTGTGTACTCTTATAGGGAAAGATATCAATAAGAGCAAATAAAATACAGTCAATAGTATTGTTCTTTTAATGACAGTTTTGGACAAGCACAAGATGATGCTAATAATCTGATGGTGTCAGTGGGGATGTCCTGGGTAATGCCCTCGGTAATGCCCTCAATAAAATTGATATGATGTAATAATAATAACATTGAAAACATAATTTTTACTTATTAAATTATATTACACAACAAACCAGGTATGCTTCTTTCTGAAATCATTTGCTACAGTGTTTTATGGATAACTAGCTTGAACACACAGACGCCTGCAGCTCCTACCATATGGCGTATTAATCATCTGATTTGACAACTTACATGCAGATTAGCCCTTATTGCTGCCATTTATCTCATACAGTGCATGAGTAAACCGATGAAATGCGTACATCAGGGCAATTTTTCAACATTGGCTCCAGATGTCTTTGTTTAGACCCAGAATTGTTCAAGGATTTGCATTTGTTTAACAAGCATCTGTGAGACAGTGTCATGCGGCTACGTGTGGAGGCTGCTGTGAGGTGAGGACTGTTGGGCTGACCTTGGGCTGGAAGGCTCCCTGCAGCGAGCTGAAGGGTCCTGAGTGTGGGAGCAGCGGGGGCATGCCTGGCATAGTGGGGGGGTAGGAGGGGAAGAACTGAGGAGAAAGACACCCAGGGAGACATCAGTCAAACCAATGCAGGTACAGACACAATCACAGTAATGTTCCCAGGCAACATTCAAATTCACATAATTAATTTAACATATGCCATTAAATATAATGACAAGAAAAAAACTTACATTTGAATGTCTGATGAAAGGATTGTCCAGCTTGGGGGTGTACTTGTCAAACTGAAAGAGATAAGAAAAGACGAATTAACAAAAAGTCCACACTTTTTTCCCACAAATTCACAATTTTCAGATGAAACTAGACACATGATATACATAAGCTCTGGTTTGATGAGGAGCACTGAGCCCTGGAGTGAAGCAGCTGGCTTGCACCAGTCATGGGTTTATTTCCACTGTACGCTCAGATAGGCAGTGAAATCACTAACAATACAGGCACTTGAGTGAGCTGCCCACATGAAGACAACCTCCCTGATTTTCCAATTGAGCAAAGGGAGATTGGGTGTGGAAGCAGTTTCAAAATCAGGCCAGTTTTGTCTATACACTGGAAAATGTGCCGAAATCTGACTCTAATTGCTTTGGACTGCAATAACAAGACCAAATGTTATAGATGAGATGGGGAGGTAGAGGAGACGCATTGCTTGTTTTGGGTTTCAGATTTTCTCTCGTAACAGACCAATTCCTTGTGCTCAAATTCATGGAAAGATTATATAGAGCCCCTTGTGTGAGTCTAATGAATGAAACTGGATCAAGCTGATGACATTTGCGATGGTTAGCAGCTAATTCAGGACAACTCGGTATAAAACTAATGCAAGTCTGGAACGATGAATTCACGCCAGGAAACATTTGTGATTCAAAGCTTGTGCCGGCCAGAAACATTATAATAAAAATTGCAATTTGCCATATAATATAACTTATGATCTCTGAAAAACTGCTTGTGAGCTTGTCCTCAACACATGGGAATTGAGTGGGAAAGCTGAGAAGGAGAGGAGACAGAGGAGAGAACTGCGTATGTTGACCTGAAGATGGATGAATAGGGACTTGTGTTCATAAGCCAGTGCCGCCTCTCTATTTTAAAAACAGGCTAATTACAAGTGACAGTAAGTTATTCCTTTTCCGCAAATACACAAGCCATTTGCAGGTACTTTTTGCGAGTGTTTTCACAAAGCACTCTTGGCAGGCTCCTACATTTTGGGTTTACATAAAACAGGGAAATGAGCGGGTATGAATCAGTGTTTTTCTGTGCGGTGTTGCCACATGGGCGGTGGAGGGGGCGAGCCAAGGGTTGGCTGGGATACAGGCTGTGGGTCAGGAGCCCTCGGGTAAAGCGGAGTCTTTCACATGTGCTCTCAAAATGGCAGCAGTGGCAGTGATGGTGTTGGCGGCGCTGTTTGTGGGCGATAATCGGCCCAAATCAAAGACAGACGGCCCATTGAGAGGACCCGCCGAGCCTGCTTCCGAGCTCATTAAACGGCTCCTCTGCATTTCTGAAGGCACGGCCTGTTTAATGTCTGACACTCGGAGAAGGATTCTGGACGCTTTATAGCCTTGTAAAAAGTGAGGAATAAAGCCGGCACATATAATTTATAACGCCTGTCAGAGTTTTATGGTATACAGCTTTGACTAATTAAAGCTTAATATTTCATCTTATAACAATTAAGACTATTCCCTGACCGACAACAAAGCTGGGGCAAGGGGGTGGATGAGGAGAGATGCTCAGTGCTGCCATTTGGCAAGCCAGCTGCTTGAGGGCATTGAACAATAAACAAATAGAGGCTTCATAATTTCATTAATTACAGCCATTAGCCAAGGGCTGTTACATAGTTTAAATGACATGGGGCTTCTATAGAGTAGGCCGAAAGCAAAACACTGGAGAGATAGTGATACATGGAGACTCATAACAGGGCTTTACTTGGTTTTCCTTTTATGATAAACAGTAAAACAACCACAACATTACATTTCTTAGCCATTCTAAGCAAATGACACACAGAAGAAAGACAGCTTTGTTTCACTTTGAGGGAAAAGGCACAAGTTAGCAACAACACAGTTTCAATTAAAAACATTGCAGAAGACATTAGCAGCAAATCCCAGTGAAAGAAGACTATATTCAAAGTAAAGACTACATAATGGTGGCATTAGTGAGATGAGGGAAATAGCCCCTTTCATCTTCAAACAGGGCTGTGTATGGTATGTAATCTCTCCCATGTTAGGAGCAGTGGGGCAGGGAGCTGTGCATGAGTTGGACCTGGCTGAACAGTGTAAAAACCTTGGCTTTGATTCACACTGTACAGGAAGAGGATAATCATGAAGAGGGCCCTTAATCAAAGGTCATCACGAGATGGATTAGATCTATTAGACCGATGCCAAAAGCTACAAATGAGAGCCGCATCTGCATCGACTGTCAGTGTTTGAAATGACTGATGAATAGTTATAACTTTCCCCTCATCTAAAAGTCTGACCTCGAGCCCCAGTCAAAGCACGGAAGCAATTAGACAAATGATCACAACAGTTTAGCCGTGATGTCATCCATGTCTCTATCCACAATGAACCAATATGACTCACTGTAAGAGTAAGCTAACTCAAATCTGTGTCCCCTTATTCCTGTCTGGAAACAAGCTAAACATTTAAAGCTATTATAAACATGTGCATATGTGTCCAATTTAAAAAGCTGCCTGGAGGCCAGCCTTTATTTTGATCTGGAGCTAAAGTTAAGGGCTAAATGAAAAGTTGAAATTAGATTAGGAAATGCTCTCTTATTTGGGAGAAATGAGTCAGATGTTGGCCTCTGTCACAGTAATGCATATGCTAATGTTTTTGTTAGCAGCATAACAATAATTGCATGAAAGAAGCTGTGTGTAGCAATGCAGTGTTGAAAGTAGTGGCCCCCGCTGCATAGTGTTGTTTTTTTGCTTTGGTTTAAAATGTTCCAGCTTCAAAGGAACATCAGTGGCAGTGGTACAACAATAAGAAATCAAAGTCAATTAATATATTTTTTGGAAGGGAGGATGCAACAATTAGGGACTAAAATTGTGAATAAAAGAAAAGTGGGTCTGATTGAAGAAAAAACTGTCAGGGTTAGGTTATGGGAACTGTAGTTACTTATCCTCACATTTCGGGCCTGGGTACGCACCATGGGGGGTGCGGTGGGCGGGGTGAGGATGGCCGGGGGGAGGCTGGGGAAGGGCGTGAAGGTGTGCTGGTGGGTGTGTTGGTGCTGGTGCATGTGCTGGTGTTGGTGAAACTCGGCCCTCAGGAGCGACACAGGCCCCCGGCCCCGCTCCGAACTCTGAACCAGGAAGCGGTTGTTCAGCTCCTGCCTCAGGAGGTCATGCTCTGCAAGAAAGGAGAGCGAGGAAACCAAAAAAGGGGGGAAGGGAGGGAGGGGACACAAGAAAAAAAGGGACGGCGCCCAGTCAGTTCACAAGAAGTAGAAAGAGGAAATAGTCACCTGGCAATCTCTGTTTCTCCAGCTCATGCTGTGAGGGTTTTCTACGTGGGGACTCATTGGTGGAGGTAAGAGAGTTGCCTGTGACAATGTGCCAATCAGAATCCCCGAATGAGGCTGGCAATACATGATTGGTTGGTTGAATGATATCAACAGGCTGGTATCTAAAGACAAGAGAGAACCAAGAGTCATCCCAGCAGAAAACACACACACACCCTCTGAGAGGGGGACGCCCATCAGTGCTGGAGACATTATTCTCTTTGTTGCAGCATTTAGAGGACTATGTTTTTGGAAGTCAAATGACTGGATACGAGTCATTCTGCTTGTGGAGGCCACATCACTGAAGTGCTGCTGAAGATGTCTCCAGCTGTGATGACAGTCCAATCTTCCTCCTACTGTGATATCAGATGTGTAAATAACATGCAGTGTTTGTGTGACAAAAAGACCCACTAGCCATCATACAATAGTAACTGTGATACCTGTCCTAAACAAGAAGTAATTTGTCTATGTGTACAAGTATTTAAGCTGTTTACTTTCCAAATGTCGATTATGCACCATGTGTGGATATATACAATTAAAGCATTCATAGAAAAGATAAGAGAAATAAAGAAATGGCACTTACCTCACGTATGACAAGTTCAACTTCACATGACATTAAATATGAAAAGAACTAGTACAACTACTATGTCACTACTAAATGTAAATCACGGTTTAGTATGAGAGGTAATTATGACTTTCTATTAACGGTACAAATAAAATAAAAAATAGATAGGTAAAATAGATTGAACAGAATATTTGTTTTCTACATAAAATATAAAAGTATATCAAGTATCCACGTGTCATTAAATCTAAGGTGTTACCTGGGTAGGGTGTGCCAGCGGGGTGTCCGGGCACCACTAAACTGTTGGTTGGTAAGGTCGGTGGTGGTGGCAGTGCTGCTGGGGTTGCAAACATGGCCGGATGGCGATGGACGGGGCTCCGTAAGGAGGAATAGTGCGAGGTAGAGAGGTTGGCTATGGACAGAGGCAAAGCAGGCACTGACGAGGGCAGCCCGCTGAGGTGGTGATGGGGTGAGGGGGGGAGGTGGTGTTTGGGAAGACCCACAGGACTGCTGCTGTGGCTGAGGTTAGGAAACAGGACAGATATACAGATATTAGTTAGAGCCCAAAAAGCATAAAAACATGTATTACATTTATAGTAAATTGTAAAAATGTAAGCCCTATCTGCTCCATATACTCCTCAGACATCTTTATGACTTTACTGTATGTTCATTTGGTGTACAAAGGCCAACAATTTACTTTGACAGCGTAAGAAAGATTTTCCAATAAACCTTACAGGGCACAATATGAGGTGAACCGAGCAGAGCAGCCGTGGTATGTACCAGCAAGTCTCAATGAAAAACAGTAAATCTGACATCTGCTTATTGAATGTTTGTGCACATCAAATCAATATCCAGTGAAATAGAAGAGCCATTACTGGGTTAATATAGATTGCACTGTTTTAATGAGGACACATTTCAATAGACAGGTAAATATATGTGTCACATTACCATGACAATGATGTAATTAATTTAAATAAACCTCTAATCTATTTAGCATATATACTTTTGTATTCTGTTCTTATTAATACAGGTACTGCTGGTGTGACACTGGTTTATTTTTATTTTATTAGATTTAACTTGTTTATTTTTACATTTTAGAGCCAGGAGTACAGGTGAACACACTCCAGCTAAGTTCATTTCAGTCTGTATGCAGGTGCTTACCTATAATCGTGGAGGCTGCTGTACGACAGTGGGTGATGGTGGCTGATGATCGGGCGAGAGTGGTGTGGGGGTGGGGGCAAAACTCGGGGATCCTGGTGCGTGTGTGGGAGGTGGGCTTGATGGGACAGGGGGTGAGGTGGCGCCCTCAGGAGGGGAGGGGTGGAAGGGAGCAGAGGTAGAGTTGGATGTGTCTGCTCCTTCTTGACGCTGCTGAGTGGAGGAGGTGTGGACAGTCGGGACCTGGGCGGCTCTGGGGGTGCCGCCGCTGCTGCCGGGGCGGGCGAGCCGGTGGGGGCCGATGCCGGGGTGGGGCTGGGCACGGGCGGCGCAAAGGGCACCTCAATGCTGCTATTGTGCTCCTGACCACGGTGGAGCCCAGAGATCTTGACTGAAGTACAACTCTTAGACTCTGAATTATCATTCGTTGGCACACCTGGAGAAACAAAGCAGAGAAGATAGATGGAGCAGTTAGTCAGTGTGTGTGAAAATAATCTCTCTTACTGACTTTTTTTCTATTTTATTTTTACCTACATATATACATACACATACATATACATTTATATACTTATGCCTTATTTGACACGTTTATTGCTATTTTTTGCTACTTATTTAGAATGTGTAATTACCATTTATATTTTTCCTCTTTGTTATTATAATATATTGTGATGTGCTACGACGTATCAGCAACTGTGTCCAAGTAATTTTGCTTGTGGGTCAGTAAAGTTTGTCTAAATCTAAGTGTAAAGTCTAAAAGAAAAACAACATATTTAAGAACTTTGCCTAATCCAGTAGTCCAATTTATGAAGTATATAAAACATACAAACATACATAACAAGCAAATGTTTATAAAAAACTAAATTCTATAGTAAAACTGAATATTAATAAAATATGTTACTTCATCATGTATTTGAATAGTAAATCTAATGAAATGTTGAGAAGTAGAAGTCGCCCAGGAATCATTTAGTGATTAGAGATCATTTAAGTTTATAATCACACACACATAGCACACCCAACCACAAACAAACCAAGATATGTAATAAAATCTTAATGATATCCTCTTAAAATAATTAACACGGATTATAGTTAGTTAATGAATGAAAAACATTCCAGCTTCTTCTTTCATAGTCAGTGACGTAGCCAGTGTGGCCTGCCCATGGGTGCTCTTGTATTCCTTTCCCTATAGGTCGCATGGAGTGTTTAATCAGGTCATTTTCACGCTTGACTATAATCAGATGATCCAATTTCTTCCTGCGATCCAGTCAGTATGAATAAATCACAGCTAATTAAAGTTAAATGTCGGGCCTTATTCGGGGCTTTGCTGAGCACACAATCTGGCAAGAAATAATTATGTTTCAATTGTGCTGTGAAGAGAGATCGTGGCCCCTTATCATGCCCTCTCCTCCTTTCCATGCCTCGTTTCCCTGATATTTTGTAGGATCTGGAAGAAAAAAAGAGTACAAAAATGCTATACTCGCGCCACTTTGTCTTTACTATTCATCAGTAGTCCTTTCAGCAAGAAAAAAGCTTTTATAATCACTATTGCGCAGAACGACTTTCACACTTAGTCTGTTGCAATTTAATGACGGTAATTATATGCTGTTGTAGCGGAGAAAATGGAAGTGGCATAAAACGCGCCATCTTGACACCTTTCACGCACAAAGAAACGACTGATGAATCTTAATGGTGGTGCTAAACTATTTGTTGAACTATGGATTCAGAATCAAAGCAAAATAGGCCATAGAGAAATACACTGTTGAACGGTAATATGAAAATGTTATATATTTGCTATGTTATGTGTATAGAAAAGACTTGTCATGGCATCTCCTGCTTGTCTCCATGAAGAATTAATGTTATACTGTGGGACATTCTAAACAAAATAATAATATTTACATGAAGAATGTGTCAGACCTTCCATGAGAAATATTAGAAATGTGTACTATTCCATTTCAAAACATCAAAATAAGAAAAATTATACTATAAAATACTGTATTTATTTATTTGTATTTATTATGTCAGCTTTGCAACTAACCAGAACTGCACAACTAGTGAAACCTGCCGAAGGTCCATAGTAACTGAGATAGGCTCAATATGTTAGAATAGACTCAACACTAACCCCTCGTGAAAACGCTGTAATTACAACTTCTACGCAATGTTCTAAACAGTTTTATACAGTGCTGTTGGACAACTTTACACCTTACACAACTTTCACATTTTGCTTGATGGTCTGTGAGCTCATAAAGCGGAGGTTTATAATAGTCTGGGATTGTTCGACTCAAAGAGAGCCTGAAATGGGAATACTCAAATTGCATTGGTCTTTTTTCCCACAGCATTTAACTCGCACTAAAAAGAGGTTGACAAAAGAGCCCCAAAAGGAAGAAGAAGAATCTCTCTGGGCTAGTAGTCTAATCTACAGCCAAGGCTTGTGCAGTACTTCAATCACAAGTCCTCTTACTTGTACCTCAATTAAAAAACCCTACTCTTAAAGACCACAAAAACTGAAGTGCCTGGGGCTGCTGTCAAACCGCCTAGACGCCGACATGAGGTCCGCTAATGGAATATCCAGTCACTATTAACAGCCTGCTTAATCTTTCAAGGATCCTAACACCCATAAATAGTTCAATAAAAAGCTAGGGCAGAGTCTTTAGATTTTTTATTTGCCGAAACCCTCCCTCTCTCCTTTACTTCTTGCATTTTATGGGCGAAACGGGGCCGGCTAAGGTGTCACGATTTTTCAAATGAATTCCAGGGTCCAAGCTGGATATAGACCTGCACATTTATAGTGGTCTGGGAATTGGATTAAACTGTCAGGCTCTTGTTCCGGGCAAAAGCGCAAGTGGAAAAAATAGGAAGGGACTAAGGGCATAAGATAGATAGACACACAAGACAGACAGGCATTGCAGACAGCCCAAACATAGAGCAAGAAGCAAATATCCACAGTCGAAATGTCGCCGGTGGGTGATGTTACCATGGCAACCCGTTCTTCCAGACACAATGGAAAAAAGTCTCTCCCCACGACCACTATAAGGAAATAGAGAGGGGGAATCAGCAAATAGTGATGCTGCCAGCGCGAGCAGTGAGCAGCCTGGGTTATCTTAATGATGATTCTAATGGGCCCTAATGGAGGCAGGGAGGGAGGTATCAGCTCAACCCAGAAAGTCTCTCATTAAAAAAGAAGCAGCAAGCTCTAGACACTCCGAGCCACGAGCATGCATTCACAAAGAGAACAGGGATCCAAGAAGACAACGGTGGAAAATAGGCGTGAAATGATAATGTCTTCATTTTGTCTAGATCTAAAATGGGATCAAATACAGAGCACAGCTATCAGGATGGAAATAATGTGGAAATGTTTTTCTTTTCATGAAATATAGCTCCACAAAAGTTCAAACATCCAGTTGCAAGATTTTGAAATGCAAAATATATTTACCCATAGCCTATATAAAATACCAGGCTAATTTGCAGTTATTAATTATACAGTATTTATATGCTAAAATCATGTTATGCAATACAAGATTACATACAAAATTTTCCTTTGTGGTGTCACGATGTATAATTTTATACCAGATAATCTCATTCAAAATGTATTAGGCATACAAGACAATATTTAGCAAGATTTTTGGTTGGGAAAAATGTTCAGTATTAGGGATGTAAGGATATCCAAATCTCCCAGTACAATATTATCTTGATATGCATCTCACGGTATAATATTTAGTGTGATATTTTGAAGAGGCTGATATAATTGTAGATGGGACATTTTTGCTTTTAAAATACCATGACAAGATTTTGGTGTAAATTATTTCCATCATAATCCTAAGAATTCAAGTAAAAAACATATTTCTTCATGTTGTCTGCACTGAAATGAATCATGGGATATGTAGTTCCCTATGTTTATAAGATGTTGCTTCTATAAAACCATGCATTTAAGCAAAGAAACTTGTAATTTGATATATTGCGACAGTCCATGATATTATTGTGAGACTTTTGACGATACGATACCACAATATTTTGGTTATTGTTAGATCCCTTTTCAACATACCATGACAGATTAAAGAATATTAAAGAAAATACGTATTTATGGTGATAACAATTTGCCCATTATGTAAATGTAATTTTGTATAATGTAATATTATGATATACAAAACAGCACCAATATTTCCAATTTGCAAATTATGAAATGGTGTACAGTGCTAATGGTCTTATTTTGAATATATGTAAAAGAAGGTTAAATGGAGAGCATGGCAGTCTATTACAGAAAGGCATCATCTGTCAGCTGTCTTAATGCACATGCAGAAAGACAAAGTAAAGGATAAATCACATTAATAACAGTCAATTTCCTGATCCCTATTCTATTTGTGCACTCTGCAGCCATCTTGAAACCTAAAATACTGTGATAGCACCATGACAGAAATGCCTCTCAAACACCTCACCTACAGGCTATATACAGCGAAATCCTTTTGTTTTTCCACACAACACGACCCCCTCGCCGCACTACCACACAACTGTCAGACGGAGTTTCAAGCGATTCAACAAACTGTCAGATTTGGCATTGTTTTTTGCTCTTGTGTTTTTTTTTTTCCTCAGGACACGGAACGCACTTTGCCTACAATCACACGGAGAGATGGTAAAACAGTCGGCGAGCAAGCTAGCAAGCCACAGGCAGCCATGTGAAACAAACGCCAAACGAGTGTCTGAACAAAACGTTGTGTCCAGAAGAACCGCAGACCTGAGCAGATGGTGTGGGTCAGTTGGGCAGGTTGGAGGGCAGCCCTGTGCTCCTCCTGTTAGCTGGGTTAGTGCACCAAGGGGAACAAGCATATTCCCATGGGAGGTGTTGTGAGTCAGCCCACCAGATGACATCTCAGCCCAGTATTGATCTTTTTATAGTTGCCCCACTGCTCTGGGACGCTCTGGGGAGTTGAACCGTGCACCGAACACACGTGCCGGAGTTTGTGGTGACACGGTGGGAGGGGGTAAGGGAGGGGGGTGGGGGTAGGCAGACGGACACCAGACCAGAGGGATTTGTTGCCGATGACTGATGCGTCCAGTGGGGAATTAAAGGGGTGAGCTTGGTGTCGCCACGCAGCTGTCCCTACCTCTGATATCCTTCACTTCTGACATGGTTTGTCCCAGTACAACATCTGGAGAGCTGCCACTGATACGTTTCAATGTGGCCTTTGTGCAGACACAGGGGCAGAATGAGATCAACGCACTTTACATCCAGCTAATCGTTATAGGGGGGAAAAAAAACAAAAAAAACTCAATTTGAAATGCAGGGATGTGTAGACAAATGTGGATAGAGTCACTATCTAGACTAAAAGCTGCCAATCTTAAAAAGTAAGCACAAATATAGTAAGCAATTTTGAAAATATTTTTTTCCTTCCCTCTTCAAAACTGGACTATACTTATGTATGTAACCATACTAGACAGTCAAATGTATCGAAAATCACATACTATTCGATACTAAAGCTAGTACAGAAACTAGATACTCATTTAGATACTCATGATCTTGAGCTGTATCAGATCAAGTATAAGACCACATGGACTAGTATAGACTCATGGACCACTATGGGACCTACTTGGATGACTGACAGATTACACTGATATAAGACTGCATGGTAATATACGGTAAAAGAAGGTACTGTGATTTAATGTTGAAAATCACATTCTGTTGTCTGAGTGTTTTTAATCATCATTGAATCACTGGAATCAGTATTGAGTACTGAGTCTATTCCTTGATAGTAATATAAATTTATAAGAAATGTTTGTAACAGTACAACATTAAAACTAGAAGGACAAAAAATAAAAACAATTCTGTCAGTACAACTGAATACAACTCATTTTAACTTGAAGAAAACCTTATGTTTCAAAAGCATATGTTTTTAAAATGCTGTCTACAATTCCAATGACTAAATACACCTGTTTTGCATGCATGTCAGAAGCAAACCACCACCATCTCAGTAAGGTATTCCCTTTGAAGCCACTCTTAGGAACCTTTTTAGTGTAAACACGCACCTGCCAACCTATAGACAGCCTGATCCTAATGAGACCGAAGCCCTGGAGAACCTTCAGCTCCAGACAAAACCACTCTGTAAACGAATGCTGTGCACGCAAATAAGCATATTACATAAATTACCCGACCATTGCTGACATCAATTCCAGTGTATAGAGAAGCCAGGGAAATTGAAACTATATGCAAAATAGCCTTTTCAGATTAGATATGAGCCTATGCAAAAGAGAGGGTTGAGGGTAAGAGGAGCTTTAGGCCACTGGGTGTTCTCATTTACTAGGCAAACAGTGTGGTACCTTCTCTTCATGGGACTGCCATGGCACAAACAGACAGAGAATGATAAAGAGACAGATATGTAAATATAGTGAAAGACGTTGGAAGATATGGATAGTTTGGGGAACAGAGAATGCCAATCCTTAAAGGGAACATATTGTGCTATTTTCTCATCATGTTTTAATGTTCCTTGTTTCAAACATACCTGAAGTTGCATTCAGTTTCATTCACACATGTTTACCACACAAATACTGCATATAGCTGAGTTAATCTCTCAAACTGAAAACAATCAATTACTGCTTCATGACATCACAAGGTGGAAGAGAGCATTTTAAGCTTTGGTGATGCAGACAGACTAATAATAAAAGATTATTCAAATGAATGAATGAAACAAAACACAACTCCGGGTATGTTTCTGATGAGGCAACAACGTTCTAACACAGCTTAATGCTCACAATAGTCAATTTTAAGCAATATAGGATTTTTAATGGTCCTAAACTATACATTTTTTTTATTTTTTGCAATACGATTCCCCATTTTACAACTATTAGCAATATGATGCATGTGAGGTATACATACATAGTAGTAAAAGTAAACTTAAGACAGCACACTTATAAGTAGCGTCAACTCACAAAAGCAGATTTATTTATGTTTCTGTTGAGTTTGCAATGATTTGTGTTTTGAACCTCAACAGACAAGCAGCCAAGGCAGAGCTCACGACTGACTGACTGTGGAAGATGGCTGCAGCAGATACATGGCAGAAGGCCGGAAGCGGCACGTTTGCCAATCTGCACTTCATTGCTGTGAGGTATTCAGTCATAAAACAGGCAGGGTGATTTCAACTAAATAATTCTACACGAGCGCAACAGAAGGGATGAGCAGTGTTGTGCTCATAATAAAATGATGGGAGAAATTTGCAGTCGCTTGGTTGCCACACACTATTTAATCCGCCTTGAGCATCTCCAAGCTGGTAAAGAGACAGGAGCCAAACAGGCAACATTTTAGCAAATCACTCTGAGATGTTAATGGGAGAGTGGACGAGACAAGAGCTGTCCAAGATAGTCGCTGAGTGGAGACAGCTGGCACGTTTCAATTATGTCCCTCTGTCTCTCACAAAAGGAGGGGATGGCAACTAAATGGGCATTGCTGTGATGCTGTAACACATTTAGAGTGGAAGCCCAGGAAGATATTGAGAACCTAATGCTCATTTTAGAAAGCTGGCAGCAGAAACGGGAGATAAATCAGTTTCTATGCACATATCACAAGTCCAACCATATGGCGCAGGACACTCGCCACTCGCCTCTCAGAAGAAGCAGGGAACATGGATGTAAGAATGTGCTGTGGGATGGAGATGGTAAAGTAAAGATAAACAAAACAGTTAGATTTTTTTTTTTTTCACTCTATAGAATGTGTAGCCCTCTCAATAGTTCTGATGGAAAAGCTGTCCCACTGACTCAATGTCAAGTCCCATCCCCCCTGCGGCATCCCTGACCAAGGCCTATGTTCTCTGGGACAGCCATCATTCTCAGCTTTTTACGAGGCTGCCCGGTCGCCTGAGGTCAACACCACTGGGTGCACCAAAATAAAAGCTGGTCATCTTGGAACTTTCAACAGCAAGGTCTAATGGCTCCTCGGACATGGCCCACCCTGCTCCGCCGGTATGTGACCCTTTTCACTGTGGTTGACCCCTGACCGACCCCTGACCCCCCTGACTGCTGGAGTGAGACGGACAACAGAACGGCAATAGGCGGAAAAGCTGTTTGGAAATGAAGGGGAGCCATGAAGAGTTATTTGTGCTCTGCGGCAAGCCCTAGCCTTATCATTTCATTAATTAGCATGGCACGCCTGCCTGATGGACTTGAACGCCGCAGCAGCAGCTGTCTCAATTGATTACAGCAGTGGCGTGGCGCTGCAATTATTGTAGTGACTGGAGACAACGCCTGCCACTTCTAATAAAGGACTTAACTCCCGCTTCTCACATCACAGCACAGCGGTGGGAGGACGGTGGCAGCCTCTCTGTGTTTGCTATACCTTTAAGACCTTTTCAAAGCCGCTCCACATGCTGCTATGGAGCTCAGTGTGGGCTGCAGTTCTTCAACAGCGTGTCAGCTTTACTTAAGCTCGCTAACGCCTGAACAGTATCACTGTGGCTCCCCACAGGAAAAGCATCCTCTATTAGCCCACCAGCTGGCTCCAAATCCACAGAGAATGGCTACAGCGGCAGAAAAGCATGCAAGACCGAGAGAGAATGAGATGTAGGAGGCACAAAGATACAGAGATTTAGCCACAAGCTTCAAGTCCAAGCAGAAATGCAGGGAATGAGCTCTTAGCAATGTAAACAGAGGTACTGCTCTGCTGCTTGGCTTCTTGTACCAACATGCATGAAGCCCACATGCTGTAAGTGGATATAACATTATCTTTCAGTGCCGCACTGATTTCTTCTCAATGGAAGGCAAATGGCTGGGTGAAAATCCTTCAACAAATCCTAAGTGGCATGACAGTGGGCTGAAAGAGCCTGCATGTCTTTTCTTCCCTCCACCTCCATCTCCATTTTAACTCCTCTCTCGGAAAACAAAGCAACAATTGGATGCTGACAGCTTCCAATCGTCCTCCATACCTCATCCAGTGTTTTGACAAAAGCAGCCGTTGCAGTTTAGTGCAGTGAAAAGAGGAAGGACAAACATCATTCTCCACCTTAAGTGTGTGGGGCATGTGTGTGCTCTGCCAGTATTTATTTTACTATCTGTTGTTTAGATAAGACCACTCAGCTGCTTCATGCAAATAGAAACAGCCATTCTCACAATACCATATTAAAACCCGTTGCAACCAAGAATACTGATGCAGGTGGTGTTTCTATGGAGGACATTATGCTCCATCAATCACTTTCCACTGTTGTTTCTACTTGTCATGTTTACGTGCTGACAGCAGGCTGTTGTTACTGGCCATGGCTCCTGTTCTCCACTAGCCTGATCAAAGCTCCAACTTGCAGCTGCAGCTATTCCAAAGTGTCTTAAAAACTCATCACAAAACATAAACAGTTCAAAGCTGCAGAAAATATGTGTTTATGTAATCAGTAGCCGAGTAGACACATCCATTTCTTTAGACAAGACTTTTGTTGCTATATTTGTCATTGTTTTTGGCTAAGAGGTGCATATACAAGTTCCTGGGTTTAGGTTTCACATTTCTAAACAGTGTTTGGGGGGTTGTGCATTCACTGTCCAGTATAGCCCATATGCAATGACATGCTATACGGGGAGTTGTTCTACTGGAATATTACTTGTAAGATACCGTGTATATATAGTCCTACAGAGCTGTTGAAAAGGAGAATCAAAATGCCATTTTCCCCTCCACAAACACTCATGCCAAACAAGGTCCCAGTAGCTACAAGCTTTTTTTTTTTTTCCTTTTGCAGGATTCACTTCACTCTAATCCTGGAGCTTTTTGTGCTGTTGAAAGAGTGAAACATGTTGTGGCTGCCTGATGATAGACAAGGTGGAGATGTTTGAAATAGTTCTCATGCAGGGCTTAGTTAGACAAACACACACAAAAGTCCTCATCCAAATCACTCCCGAACGTTAATGCCCTTCACTGCTGCCGGAAAGTGTCACCACTAGAGGCTGTATTCAGTTTGCAAACCCTCACTTTGTCCTTCCCTGCTCCCAATTTATCATTCTTGATTAGAGAATGTGTCTAGGAGGCTAGGAGAGATGGAGAGGCCAAGGGCTGAGTTAATAAGGTAGAGGGCGGAAGGGTGTGTTGAGTAAACTAATAGTGACAGACCCCCATGCTGACCTATGGTGGTATACTGGTCTCATCTCCACTTCTTTAAGTCACAAGTACCGAAATATTTATTATATATTATTCAACCTGGCTTTTCTCTTCTGGGGGTCATGACAACAAATAACTTTTTTAATAATGACTTGCACTGACGTTCGAGTAACAAAGAGAAAAAGAGACCATTGAAATCCTGCATTACACTTATCTATCTTTCAGGTGTTTCAAAAAAACAAAAAAACAAAAAGAGTTGTTCCAATGTTACTGTGGTTGTGCTTCTCCGCAGATCTGACCTATAACTTAGCTTGATGGTGCCACTTTCTTGTCTTCTTGCAAATAGATACATTTCATGTGCTATAGTGGAACATTTTAATCAAAGGACTGACATCTCTCAGGTGACGTACCCTCCACCATAAAAGTTAGAGTACAATAATATTTCAGTCTCTAACCAACAAAGTCACAGAGAGATGTATGTGTGTGTGTTTTACATGATTACATTTTAGATCTCTTTTAGCATATTTCTTTTAACAAGCTTCCATCAAGTTTGTTTGCCCAGAATGTTCACAAAACACAAATGTTTAAAGCTTATGCCTTTGCAACAATATAATGTTTGGAGACGCCTGATGGCTTCCACCTGTAGAACATAACATAACATTGTTCTTTCACCAATTTCATCCGTCATTAATAACAACTGCTTTGTTTTCTAGACTCTTATAAACTGCTTTGTTTCAGTGGCTTTCCAAGTGGAGCTAGTGAAGAATTGATTTGTTTGCAGTGAGAAGGCGGCGTGTCAGTTTGGGGGAAATGTGCGAATGTGAGTATGACGCTCGGTCTGTCTGTGGTGAGCGGGGAACAAAAAAATGGGCTCTGCTACAAGCCAAAATCGCTTGTGAGATGAAACAGACTCCGCAAGGACAAAACAATAACACCACAACAACACAAGGCTCCGGAAAACTGTTGGACTGACACGAACAAAACAAAATATTAAAACAAAACACACTTTTCTTTTTTGTGCGACATATTTTTGACAGCACATGACAAAACAACACTGCGAGAGTTAGAGGAATCAAAATCAACTCGGCAAGTGTGTCCGACTGCTCCATGAATCCGCCACACCGCATCAAACCCTATAAATTCTCCTGAAAGCCCCTTCTCTTCTCTCTCTCTTCCCTTTCTTTGCTGCCAGTGCTGAGATTATTGTGTGCGGCTAAAAGGTAAGTGTTGGGAGTGTCACACTTAAGCACCATAAAGTATAGAGACCCCAGATGGCTCGTCCTGGCTGAAAAACATGTCCACTCTGCCTGGACTCCCATGGCACCTGCTCCCTGGATTAGGTGAGTGCCACGCCAAGCACTATAGTTTAATACACTGTGCCTTCACTGATAAGGATCATAGCCTCTTCAATATGGGCCCAGCACTCAACAGTGGATGAGACAATACCAGCGTTATTACATGGAGCCAATAGCCAATATTGATCTATTACAAATAAAAGAAAGGCAGCTGTTCTGAATCGAAACACCAAACAAAAGGAGATTTGTCAATCCTGTACTTTAAGATGGCAGATACAATGTAGAAATTGTTTTGTGCTTGAAGTTGCATTCTTAAATAAAGCAATAATGATAAAAAGGTGAGGCTTACATTTGAAGGCATAATCATAGGTTAACATCACATAATTATGGTACTATATCTTCACTGTCAGAAAGGACTACTTCCTATATCAGTAATAAATCACAACACATGAATGGTTTTCTTGACTTAACAGCTTAAGCTGTGAATTGCTGAACTTTATAGACTATTTTCCACTGATCAATTCAAATCACTTCTCAAAACATTTCTGTTTAAACTGGCCTTTAATCTCACCTAACCACTCTCATGTATATGTGCGTGACTGCGTTCTATGTGTTATTGTGAAGCACTTTGGGTGTCTTGAAAAGAGCTATATAAATGGAAGTTATTATTATTATTATTATTATTATTATTATTACAATGCACATCACTTTTTTAACATGTTATTAAGTTCCCTACATAAATACAGAGCCTGAATCTATGAATGGGACTTCCAGTGTGGGTCATGAGCCATCGGAGCCTCCCAAAGCAAACAGCAGTGCAGTCCCAGCAGCGAGGGAGAGAGGCCTGGGTCTGGGCTCTGCTCAATGGGCTATTACAGTCAGTCAGCGGCCATTAGGGGCACCACCAGAGCCCAGCGGAGTTAGACCAGTAGCCAAAAACAACAGCCAAACAGATGACCGCTTGAATATCAGATCAGAGTACACTATGCATGTATCCCCCTCCCTCAAACAGGCAAAATGCACGCCTATGTGTCTGAGTGAATTACCGGTTGCTTGTTCACAAATACTGGACGATTAATGGCAGCATGACCCAAACACTTGCTCTTTCTCAGCGCTGCATCTCAGGTTACCACACTTCCACCATGTGCTAAGCTCCGTAATGGATAGGCTAATAGCGCTGTAAGCTTCCACAGAACTTCAGAGAGACTACACTAGTCCGAGCCTGCGTCATTGCCTAGAAACAGAGTGGTTAGGATAAGGCTTTGATAGAAACATGGTTATGAATATGCTGCTACTGAAAAGGTATGAACTCATAATACTGAGTAAACAGCCGAGTTGGACCACCCATCTGGAAATACTTTAAATTCTGTTTGATTTGGGATTTCGCTTCCCGGTTCATCTCATTTCTACCCACAATCCTCTTTGGCACACTCCTCGTTCTAATGTGCCTATGTCCTTGTCCGTCGCGGAATTCGAGGCGTTTTACATCCGCCGTGTTCTTGGCAAAGCTTTCCTCCCATCTTTATAAACCCGTGTGAACCGCTTCCCAAAATGTTCAATCCATTACAAGCATGTTCGTAATATCCATCTCGGCTGACGACTGTCCTCCTGCCAGCGATTGTACATTATCCAAAAGCGCGTCGTATTTGGCCACAATCGCTCACCATCTGGCTTTGTCAATGAGCGTTCAACGGCTTCATCTGCAAACAGCATTGGGCTCCACGCGGATCAGTTTAAAATGCACATAGTAAGGAAAGCGGGATCTTCAAACAAGCATGGGGAGGGGGGAGAGAAGCCACTCTTGCTGGCAGACAGGCTGGATGTGGAATAAAGGATTAAAAAACAAGAAAACCTGGGAGTGATCACAGGCTACACGCTCTGCATTTCAGGCCTGACAGCAGTGATAAGGCGGCGGTCATGTATTCTTCCAAGTAAACAAAGAAAATGCCTCCTTGCAATGCTTTGCGCTGGAAGAGGATTAAGATTAGACAGAAGAAGATGGGATGAGATTTGCTCCCTAGAGTTATATCCTTTCGAAAGATTTCATATTGCTTGTAAAAAAAAAAAAAAAAAAAGAAAGAAAAAACTCAGGAGGGTCTTAGGTAGGATACAACCTTGGTAATATGGAAATAAGTACAAGACTAATTCATTCTTGTTGCCTTTAATATGTACACTATATTGGATTATGAGTAAAACAGACAACAAAAACATTAAAAAAAAAAATCACAAACATAGGACAAAGATAAATTATTTACTGTAGATCTGAACTACTATAAAACCAGGCTAATCAGGACAGTAGACAGGGGGACAAAGTTGTCTGCTGTCCCAGCCCCAGTGTTTTAGGGGCCCAAAATTGGATCTTTTTCCTATGAATTTATATGAGAGGGGGGCCATGTAAGGCTTCTTGCCCTGGGCCCCCAAATTTCTGTTAATGGGCCTGATGGTAATGTTAACAGAAAACAACAACTATTATTTTGTGTTGCAAATTACATAATATTGTTTACAAATATCATTAGTATTGAAATCTGTATCAAATAACAAACCTTTTTCCTTAATATTAAGATCGAGTTTGAAATTTTAGCATTGTGACAACACAGCTGACTGCACTACTAGTAGGAGGAATATTATGCATGTTTTCGGTTGAGGCCACAACTGTCATGCTAAGCACTAACCACTGGGCTGTTGTGCATCCAGGACACAAATAATATTACAAATGTTAAATCATAAAACCAAAAGTAATTTCTCTGACATCCACTGAAAAGCCAGCGCAAATGCAAAAACCTCGTCTAGGTCACTGCTAATGTGAAACCTGCTGCTATAAGTGCACATGGCTGAAGTGTGGTAGGTGAAATGAAGGTCTTTGAAAAGGCCAGAGCACGCTGCCATTTTACCGTATTACCTGAAATAAAGTGGCAGCACTGAACAGCCTCGAGGGACAAATGACCTGTGCGGTGTGAAGTAGATGTCTTTGGGCAGAATCTGTACAATCTATTCCCCAGCTGTTAATAGCTGAAATGGGACACATGGCTGGGAGATGACACAACCCTGGAACACACTGGGATGCTGCACTTTCCAACAGTTAAAATCCAAGTCAATTTCCCCGTAAAACTCCCCCGTGGTCTGTAGTGATTCTGTAATTGCTCCCTGTTCGCGGCTAAAGCTGGATCTATAGCCAGCTGATGGACACAGTTGGGCACAATGGAGCCTAATCACACAGCTTTCAATGTGACAACAGTTTTGGTATGATTCACTGACATACTAGACATGGGTGACTGACACGTGTCCACTGCCATTATGTGCGAAGAATGACATAAAAAGCGCTATATAAAAAAAAAAAAAAAAAAAAGAATTCATACCCTGATAGACTTCCATTTTTGGTCTTACCTTACACCAAACCATAGCTAAATTACACTGTGTAACTTTTTTGTCAAATTCTTTTCTCCATGAAGTTAGGGTTAGGGTTATAAGCTAGAGCTGTTTAATGTCATACTGTGGAACATTTCAGGCAAAGCAATAACATATCCATAGAAGCAAGAGTGGTGACGGACCCTCAATCAAAAAGATTACACAATGCACCTTTAATATTTGATGCACTATGCTAGTCTAGGCTCTTAGCACGAGGCTGACACAGTTCTAATGGACAGACTAGTTGCTCCAAAGGGGATCCTGAGTGCACGCAGGCATACCAGGATAGCATGGCATATTAGTGATGACTTTAAAAGCCTGATAATTGCCACGCATCGAGAATGAAGATTGTCTTTACAAACAAGCTGCGGCAGTGAGAACCATTACGGTAAAGGCATCACTTCCTAAATTGTTGCATGGGCGCAGACAATTCCCCCCAGTCAGCTCCTCAGGGTGTCGGGCACAGAGGCATTGTGGGTAATGTGGTCTGGCCTTTGACTCCACATAAATACTAAATGATGACGTAATAGTAATTTAAAAGGCTATAAATATTGAAGATTTTAAAATAATTTATGAAACGTGGCAGTGTAAGTGTGTGCGTGTTTTGTCTGGCTTCGCTCAGCTCCTGATGTGGGCAGAGTTTGTGCAGGCGGGGAATTCTGTAATTGCTTTTTCTGTCCCCGAAGCCGGCTTTCCTGCTTTAAATCAGAAAAGGCAATCTCTGTCAGTAATGGCTCAATTAATAATTAAGCATGTGTCTTATCTCCTCTGAGCTCCCACTATTTATTTTCATCTCAATGACTGGGACGACTGCACAAACAGCATTAGCACTATCAATAAAGGGGGCATTAATAGCATCTTTCTAAAATAAATCACCATTGCATTTACTTCCCTATCCCTGTAAACAGTAGTAAAGCAAAATAAAAACGTAGTTACTCTTCAGTTTAGGCTAAGTGAGTTTACAAATCTGCGTAGGAAAATTTATATTGGAATACCTAGATAAAGAACTATAGACGACTGTACCTGTATTATGTTGCCAATAGAAACAAAAAACATGCTTAAATACAATATGAAAAATAGGCCTGTCATGATAACAAATTTCAAAGCAGGATATATTGCTGAAGTGAGAAATGATGATATTGAAACTACTTTATGCCACTGACACAAAGCAAGATAATCCCAATAAACATATTTTAAAATATATAGTATCATTAAAAGGCATGAGCTGCAACAAATACAGAGCAGACTGAACTAACAATCAGCCATAGACGTTAGTTATTCTTAGCCTGATTCATCGGGCCTCGCAGCATTAGGATTCGGTCGCTCGAAGGTAGTTTTTTCATTCAACCAATTGCAGCTATTTGGTTGTGACGTATGGAATGCGCCAAATCCCGTAGGAAGAAGGACAATAACGTCTTTCCCCTTGATAAAATTCACCAAACATTCTGTTTGTTCCAGCTTTAAATCCTCAATCTTGGGAATCGTTGCCAACACAGAATGTATGGCTTTGTCTACATCCATCTTGACTGCTTTGTTTACTGTTGTGCTGGACCACAAAAGGGACCCAGACAGGCGCTTCAGTTTGACATCATGGCTTCACAGCTCTTCGCTGACTGGCTGGTACGCGGTCTCCAAATTCCAGGGTTCTTGCAAACCATTTAGTGTATTCCGATTCCTGACCTAGTCTGGAAAGAAATGAAATTGAGCAGAGGCACTAGTTGGCACCAGCCTAGGTTAGTTATTCTATTCTACAGTTCAAATCTGACCTTTGTACATAAAAATGGCAAAAATGTCCTTACTTATGCAAAGAAACTGTACACAATAAATACTGAGCCCCATATTATACCGTTCCAGCTTTCCTATATATAACAAAGTGGGTATGAAAAACACAATTAATTCAGAGAATCAATCCCAAAACCTTCATAATAGAGGGCAAAAGTGCAAACCATTGTGCTACCAAGACAAAGGAGAAAAGTCAACACAAGCTTAACTTAAAAGTAGTAGATGTACAAATTAGGCTGGTCACATTTTTGATTCATCACATGAGCTATGTTTAAATTTACCCATACACAACTGTCAAATCACATTGCTTGACAGAAAACACCCCAAACTTAAGAGCTTTAAGTGCTCTGTCAATGTCTGAATGTTGGCCTTTCGGATAAAGAAAGCATTTGAAACAAGCTCCTCAGGCCTATGCCAAATAAATCACGTTAAGTACTGAAGGTGAGCTAGTCCAGGCTGGAATTCCACAGCAGTGATGGCAGCTTTCAATTCCGGCGCTTCGCTAATCTGAAGCCTTAGCAGACCTTGTGCTGTTTTCTTTTTCCCAATCCTTGCAGCCTTCCAGTCATCTAACATGCCATGAGCTAGCCACACACGCTCCCTCTGTCTGTCTCACCACCACTGCGCTTTCCCAATTCAACAGCAGTGAAAAGCTGATTAGCTGGCCAGCGGGTCAACCTCCATTCATTATTTAATAGGTGAGAGGCTGCAAACAGTGAGGCTATAGCTGCAGCTGGGGTTAGTGATACATTACATTGACCTGGCCAGAGGTAGATCAGCAGGACGAATACAAACATGCACTCCGATCTACTTGACTATGCCAGGGCCGCCCTCAATCCCCTCACTATACTTCTGACCTTGCCTCTTTCTCTCTCTCCTATCTCCATCTTTCTGTCTTTCTCAGGCATTCAAAACCAGCAGAGAAGGTACAATGTTTAATTTCTAAGTCTTCCAGTGTACTACCTTATGTCCACATGAGGGCCAAGAACTCAAAAGTTATTCAGAAGAGTTATTTAGGAATTATATTACTCAAGTAGAATCGAATAAAAAAGTAAAGGTGAAAATAGTACTGAAAATAATAGGCCTAAAAGCTTATTGTGTGTCCAGAATGAGTTAAAACCTTAGACCGTATATATAAATGGACATAGCTAACCTGTTAGCTGCCACGTTCCAAATAGAAAGTGTTCATGGAGACGCTTCCGGCTCCATCGGCTCTGGCTCCAGGTGTCATTACATAAAAAAATTGTCACCTCTCTCTCTGCAACTGTTGCAGTAAGCCTCGTCATTTTGGTCTTAAAATGTTCGTATTAACTGGTTCTACATGATCCTTGTGTTTTTTATTTCACCATTTTATCCATAAATAACTCCTATTCCTAATATGGACCTGGCACCAAATTTGCTCCTGTAACTGCTAGCACTGTGAGCTTCATTTGACTGGAGCAAAACACAATGGGTGACACTCTATTGGTCCACCTCTATATACAGTCTATGGTTAAAACAAACCAGTGGTGTTTTTATTTGATATATTACCAAATACTAACGAGTAGACACAAAAAATACAAACTTCATTTTTATTACACTGTTACAAATCATTAAAAGAGCTGTTAAGGCAAAACTGTTGAGTATAATTAGATTAGCACTCTGGTGTAAAAATGTTTTAGCAGAATCAATCTTCCTAAGCTTAATAACAGAGAACATATACATAATTAAACCTACTCTCACAGTACAAAAATATACTCAAGTAGAACTGTGAACACAAGCTGCTATCTCTGTTAGCTATAGTATATCAAGCAGACATTTATCGATGTACAGAAAACAACAAAGACCACTCAGCATCTATTGAGGGAGCAGGCTCGCAGACAGGGTGGCTGATTGGCCATTGGACACAGGGACCTGGGTTGTGTAGCACTTAATGAGAGCATGGGGAATACACGAGATGACTATGGGAAAGTAGGTAGTGGATGGCAGAGGAAGAAAGACAATATGCAAAACAAGGCGGGTCCTACGGTAAAGAATTGATTTCTCTATGCCAAAGATATGAGCTAAAAAATGCTTGATTGTGGGCATGGGAAGATCCTAAATCCATAAGCTAGTACACTGCTAATATTATGTTTATATATAAACATTTGGAGGATAAGCGCTAAGCCCACAGCCGAGCCAAATGGTTTATGCGTTTGTTTTTGTTTGTTTACCTCGTGTCAATTAAGCAAATAGGGCCATCCATCCACGATAATCACTGAAACATGCTGATTTTCCATTTGAGTCCAAAGGCTGAATACCACCCGTTTTCTACCTTTCACACGCCTTAAACTGACAGCGTAAGAGAGTGGGACTGGCACGTTTTATGTGTGATTGTGTGTTTTCACGTCTCTCCTTCCTTTGTTCCACCGGTCTAATCCAGTATGTGTGGGCCGGTAACTTTAATGGAAACAATTTATTAAGTCCGGCTTAAAATGCCATCTGCACTAAGCCTCGCAAAGCCGCTAAGCTCCCGGTTTGGCCCCGGAGCTCGCTGTGTTCACGCTTACTGTAATGCTCTGTTTAAAATGAGCACAACGGGTCAAAATTAATCAGGATTACAAGGGCACAAATCCACTTCAGAAATAGGTTTTCTACCAATCTTTCTCCAGCTATATCCCAAGATGCCCCTGGGTTTGTCTACTCTCACAACACCAATCCTAAGGTGGACTAATAAGCACTTGACAACGTTGTCCGTATCTAACCCATATAACATTCAACATGGCCATGGCGGATTCCAAGATATTTCGAGCTGCTGACATAGAGGCGATATCTCTCCACCACTTCCATAAGCATCGCGTTGTGAAATGTCGGGCTGTCCAGTAAAGTGTTTATCTGTACTCTGCGGAGGTGAACCGCACATGCTCGCTAGCTACTTTTAGCTTCTCAATTGCCTTCAAGCAAGTGACAAGAGTGAACCCTGACATTCAACTCAATACGCCCAGCACTGGGTTATCACTGTGCGTTTACTTACACAAGCCGTCCTCCAAGAAATCGATAATTTGCAGGAGGTTTAAGGCAGGAAATAAACAAAAAACAATGGACGTTAGATAATACTTGGCCTTGTTTGTACCTTCCTACCTCCTAAACACCAACTTAGTGAGGGAGAAAAAGATGTGCTGGCAGTTGGTTAAGAGGTGGAGCAGCACTTGGATGTAAGAAAAACACGGATAATATGGCAAATTTACAACCCCCACATAAATAGTAATAGTAGAAACTGTCAAAATAAGGGCAGTCCAGCAATAATAATGGCTCAATTGAGAAAGAACAAAATCTGGCAGATTTTTTTTTAAGGGGTACTATGTAAGTTTACTCCGTGGAGACAAGCATGAGGCACCAGTAATGTTTTGGCAACAAAAAACACATGCAACTGATTAAAAGTATGATAATTATTTTTAAACCTTACTAGTGTTGTCATGAATTTCAAACTCAATTTCTAAGACTAAGGAATATACGCGATACTCAATACAGATACCACAATGATAATAATAATAATGATTAAAAAAACTCTGAGTTGGACAAAACTTTGGACAATAGAATGTGATTTTCAACATTAAATTGTAGTACTTCCTTTATGGCCTTATATCATGTGTAATCTCTCAGTTGTCCAAATCGTTCCATATTGGTCCATGGATATATTCTAGTCTATGTGGTCTTATACTTCAAGATCATGCCAAAGCTATTCAGGAAAGGTTTGTTTCTGTCTTCTGAAAGTGACTTTAGTATTGATACTTGCTTAAATTAATATCTAGTTTCAATACTACTTTTAATATCTTATTTTCAATACTTTTGATAAACCTATACCATACTGTGCATTTTTATGAAACAAGTAGGTGAAGGACCCTCCACCAAAAAATCTGTTTCATAAGGCATCTTTAATGCAAGTCCCAGAATATATTATTATTGTGAGCATGTAGTCTCTTGTAAAATGGATACATGGTTTGCACTATGAGGATAACAGCATAGTAGTTAGCTCTGCCAAGGCCATGTTATTACAGATACTATGAATGTCTGTAAGTGGTAGTCAACATACTGTAAACACAAAAAGAACAAGAGCAAATGGGAAATAAAGAAAGCAGGCTTGTCTGGCTTTTAACCCAAACCATGTTCTGTGTGCATAATTACAGCGCTCTGCATGGGCTGATTACAATGTTGGTCTTTGGTCTCCTCTATTAACCCTGAACCATTTCATTAACATGACAGACTGCGGGTCTGTGTGCAATTTGGCTCTAACCTCAACTGTTTGTACTTGCACAAGCTCACCAAAATAAAGTTTGAGGGGACTGAGAAGCACTGGAAGAAATAACAGCCATTACCTCCAGGAGCCATCAAAGTATTATATATTTATGTGTGACATAATGTGTGGGCATATGCTTGTGTGCGACTCCAGCCAGCAGCACGGTGATCAGAGAGAGCAGGGCTTTTCATCGGTCCCACAGGATTGTCAGTAAGACCGGTAATGGGACACATACGCCGCATTTTAAATTCAACCAAAACAGCCAGTGGGTCTTTAAAAAATATACATGCTTTATACACACAGGAAAATGGTCTAGGCAAAAAACAAACAGGGTCTCATAATGGATTTCAGCTCAAAACTATAAGGCGGAATGATCTGAGTAAAAAATCTATATTAAAAAATCTATCTGCAATTCATGAATTATGTTTTAATAATTGGATTCTCTTCAAAGTTCAAATTTCAAACACATCCAGGAAAATTCATAAAGACACACACACACAAAAAAAAAAAAAAACAAGTGACAAACTATTTATTTGTTAAGCAGTTTCTATGCAGCATAAAAATATGCTCTTTTTGTGGAGGAAATTATTGTACTGTTGCATCATTTGGGATTTGCTAATTGTGTCCAAAGAAACAGCAATTTTGATTTGATTGTGATTAATCATGCAGCCTTACTCAAAACAACATCGGACTAAGACATAACACAAGACAGTCCAGATAGGAGAGCGTGACAACTTTATGCCATTCAACACAAAAGCACTTGATCTCCCAATGAAGCTGCTGCTGCCTCTCCCTTTCCTCGCCTAACCCTGCCACTAATCTGGTAGCTTTCTTGTGCATTACCCAAACAGGATCTGGTCGATCTGTGTGACAATCAACACAAAGTCTGATTGGATTGTGTGCGTGTAATTCCAGGGTGCTAATCCTCAGCTCTGCGCATACATTAGGGGAATCTACTGTGTTGTGACTGGTGTGTAGTTTGTTGTTCTATAAATCAAGGCTGGTGTATACAATGAAGTGATGATTAGCTGTATGTGCCTGCAGTTGTGTTATGGACAGTCTGTTGTGCTGGTAACGTAAGAGGTCTGCAGGGGTTCAGTGATCCTGTACAATGAGGAGATGGACATGTTCTAGTTCAGTCTAAACCATGCAAATCTGGAAGTCATAGCTGCTTTTACTAGCCCGGCTGGTCACAGGTCATCTACATCACAGAGCACGCTTTCTCTTTGAGCTAGTATTGTACAGACTAGAACAAATGTAGATGTAATCGCTCTGTCATCCAGAAATGTTCTTTTTATGATACAATAATAGTAAAAAATTTATTAACTTAAATTTGGTCCATTTAAATCCTTAAAAGACCTTAAAACCATACCTTCTCTAAACTGTCGCTCTACATTTTACACATTGGTGCAGCTCCTGCTCCTCCTTGACTTGTGTTAATGGTCCTGTGTCCCAGTCTCTGCCCTGGGGGGTCTGGTGGTTCTGCCGCTGTCTGTCACACATCCCTCCCCCTCCAACCCCCTGTCTCCTCTGGCCTGCTCCTGCCTCTGTCCCTGCTCTGGCAGCCATCTCTGTACACTGTACACTGTACAGTAGCCTAGTGAAGTCTGTGTCCAGATAAAATATGTGCTATGTAACTTGAGCAGCAGTGTATAAGAAGTGACTGGACACTAGGTCACATTCACACTAATAACCCCACACACGGACATGGCTGTATAATCCACACATGAATGTGCACACACTGAGCTGGTGTCGTCTGGGCCGCTGACAAAGCTCTTTCTCTCCTTTTTCTTTGGCATCCATTATGGCCCCGGCCGGCTGTCAGAGAGCTTGTATTGCCTGAGGGGAAGTTCCCATTTGTGGGAGCATGTGGCAGGGAGGCTCTAAATCCCCTCTAATGAACCAATATGTAGGAAGGCTAAGCCTCTGGCGGGGTCGTCCAAGAAGCGCCACTCAGCACTCGGCACTAATGTATGCATATGTAGTCACCAGACCTTGTTTATGTCATTTAAATTCGAATCGGACCTGCAGGATTAGAGAGAGGAGATTTGGACTTATGCTAAAAACCTTGTTGTTATCTGAAATGGGGATAAGGAGAAAAGGCCAAGAATATGAAAACAAAGAGTCATACCTTTGGGTGTGGTGGGAGAAAAGAACCTCTCTGATCCTACATCAGATACCTGCAAAAACAAGAAACACATAATTAGTGCATCTATGATGCATGACATCATTGGCAAGTATGTCCCCTAATCTTTTACTGACTGCTAATATTTGAAATACTGAAGACCAGTTGAACATTTATTGGTGTTTGGAAGAGAATCAGAAGAATCAGGGAGTGGAGTCCCATGCACACCTGGCAGTCACAGATAATTTAACATTAGGAGGCACTGTTGAGCCACATAAAAGAATATAAATGGAAAATGTGTCAAGATATGATGGTGGCAAGTGTTTTTCATCATGTTGCAAAGCATGTCAGTGCAACCAACTACTGAGTCATCTTATAACAGAGATTAGATTATCTATTACAAAATATGTCCTCACTACTAAACAATGAATCAAGATTAGATAAAATATTCGAGACAAGCATGGACTATAGACTAAACATTCGGCTATTTTCCTCTACTTCAGATGGATATGTTAGTCTCTGGCAGGCACAAGCAAATCAAAACACACATATACACACACACATACATTCAATAAAAAGACACATGTAGAATGGGGAAACTTTAAACATTACAACCCAATAGTTTTCCATTCACACAAAAGCTGGCATTGTGCAAACCCCTGCAGCAAAACGACAGTGTGCTTGGAAGATAGCGGCAACAATGAAAATCCTTCTTAGCCCGTAATGTCAGGCCGTATAAGGTCTTTGTTAAAACAGGCTTCCCATTGCTGCAGCTCATTTCATCTGGGTTCGGCAGACTTGTAAAACGCACCACAAGCCCGACATATGTTCCACCCAAAGGGCCCAAGTATCTTTAACTGCCGCGCTTGTGTTTTATGCGGCACAAAGGGAGCATATGTAAAGAATGAACAGTGAATCAGAGAAGGAGACAGCGAGAGAAAGCAAATGATTGTGTAAACACAGATGGCTGTCCTTGGCATCTCTCTTAGTTCTTCACAAGTGTTTGGAGGACGTCCTCTTCTCTCCAAGACCGCCCAATTTCTCTTTCACTGCCACTGTGCCTCCATTCGCCACAAAATTTGTCTGTCTGCACTTGATAGTTGTACAAAAACACTACCGAGAGATAGCACTTCAAGGGAGGCTTTAGACACTTGGAATAGCTCCACTTCAAGTAATAGGTCTTTACTGTAAGCACGATTTCTGTCAATACAACTACGCATATTTAACTGCCAAATTAGCTTGTTTTTTCACTGTTTGCTGGAAAAAATAAAAATAAATCACCAATACTGATAAGTGGCATCACAATGTACTGCATTAAAAAAAACAAAAAAAACAAAACAATAACAACCTTTTAGAAAATAAATGCATAACTATGATATTATATTCCGTTTTATTACACAATCTGTACTACATGTATAAATATGTGCTTAACTTGTAATTCTAACATATGAGCTTTGCCTAGTTTATTGGTCCATTTGTTAATTTTTTTAATATAATAGACAAAATATTTCCTGTCAGAATTAGCCTAGCCACCATTCTGTACCACTATAACCATGATATGTTTAGCAAACACAGAGCAGACCCAAATGCTAATGAGAACATAATGAAGCAAGGTTAGGTGATTCACTGAGCCTTTACCACATTTTGAGTGGCACTTGAGATGTGTTTTGATAAGGCCAAATCAGGACATAGACACTTGAATTGAGTTGTTTCCTGTTTCCTTTTACAGTAAACGAAGCCTGGAGACTGTGAGGCAGAAGAAGAAGAGCCAGTGTGCTGCATTGCCCTGGTTCAGTCTCCCAGAACCGGGGCGCCCAGCTACAACACAGTGTCTTTGTTAGCTTTGGACGACATTAAACGCTTCAGTACCAAGACTCAGCTCTGAAGCAGTGCAACCTCCAGAGCCCCAGGAAGAAAAATATGGGCTCGAAATGAAATGAAGCTTGTCAAATGGACACGGGAGCTGGCTCCGAGTGTGGCGCGGGGTCACAACAGCAAGAAAAACACAGGGAGGTCACGCCATAACTCAATGTAACAGTTACAACAGTTGTTATGGCCCGAGTGGTAATCCACAGAGCAGCAGAGACATAACAGAAAGGCTGTTTACAGTAAGGCCCCTGACCCAGATCTTATCCCATTTCACCAGCTCTGGCTTTGAACGTCCTTCTATTGCAGATGTATTTCAAGAAAGATAAACAACTGATATTTAGGTTTAATGCTGTGTTCTGCACCTGCCAAATCTGCAGGAGTCAGTTGTATAATCCACAATTACAAGGCCGGCTTACCAAAGCACTTCTTGAAAGGCATGTCAAAGCAGAGCCCTGGCACTTGTTCTGGTAGAACATTCTGGTCAGTTTGACATTTTTTCATCAGGCTGAGCTGCTGGCACTCAGAGCTGCCTGTGGTTGTGGTGCGTGGAGGTCATGTATAACAAATTCTTCACACTCTCTTTGTTGAGACAGCCCTGGCTGCCATTAAAAACAGACGGGGAAAGATGAGGCAGAGGGGGAACATATACTATAAAGGGAGAGAGAGACAGAGAGAGGAGCAAAGGCCAGCTTTTCCAAAGGAAACAGGGAAATCTAACCGTTTAAAAAATAATGGGGGAAATTCAAGCCACATTGCCTGGGAGCCAAAAGCCCTTGGAGCGGGCCGCAGGAAGCCTGACCTTTGTGGGGGCCGTCTGCTATTTGAGCCTGGGGCTTCAGGGGCCCGGCCTCCTCTCTGGAGGGCCGTCAGCAGGCCTCAGCTTTCCTTCCCTATTCTATTCATTAGCCATGCTTTATGATTCAGCTTCCTCTGAGCCACACAAGAGCTCCCTGAGGAAAGCGCTGTAGAGAGGGAGAGAGGGAGAGAGAGCAGCAGACTGAGGAGGGGGAGGAGGAGGTCAGAGGGCCGAGCCAGGACCCAGCTTTCAGCAGCTGTGAAATCCTCCCGTTTTCTCGGCAGGCGCTAACGCAGGAGAGCAGCCAGTAAAGCCTTCATCAGCCGCTAACTCCCACCGGCTCACAGGCACAAGCACACTCCCAGATTTAGGGAATGCCAAATTACAAATTACACTGCTGTTTGTTTTAAAAGTCCTCCAACTTCCCTGAACACCACTGAATTATTGGCCGCATAAATCTCCCGATAACAGCGTGGCCACAGAGGGAGAGGCAGGAACTAGTGAGCAATAAGAGAGACATTTAGTGAGAGTGAAAAATGCATTTGCGGTCCAGGCTCGGAGTAAGACAGGGAAAATATTTGCAAATTTGTACATGTGCATCAATTTGAGCTTATGCTGAAAGCGACATCATCATAAAATCAGAGTCTGGATATATTGCACATTTATTCATAAACACCATCACGCATAATTTTACAGCATCGTCCAACCACGCGAGGCACTTTACACGGCCAGGGAGCGCAACATAATCAAGAGAGTGACCTTGGGGTGCACATTTATGAAAGGCATTGATCAGTTAAGGCTGTGATCTGAGACAGTGGGGTCAGCAATTACCCACATTCAATTAACCTCATTTAGTGAAGACTGCTGAGAGACCAATATCGCCACCCAGCCCTGACCTCCCCGTGCAACCCCCAAGTTATATCAAACACGCCTAATGCCATCCGTCTACTTTTGATCCAAGCACTTTAATCTAGGGACAAAAATATGCAAAACCACTCGTATCTGATTATGAAAGGTGCAGTACCAGATTTTTACTGTTTTAATGTGGAAAAAAGTTCATTTTGTTGCAGTCCAAATTTATTCCACACCTTCCTAACGCTTTCCAAGAATCCTAGTTAATCACTGCATCACAACACTATTTAGGCCAGAGCGGATTTTTGCTGTCACGATTCTGCTAACAACGACAAGCTTGATAATAGTGGACCAGCTTTACTTCCTGGTTTGCGGACTATAAAAATACCTTTTAAGAGCCAATTGTACGGTATGTACTGGGCAAAACACATTTCATTACATTATAAAAACTGGGTACACCTCTTTCATTCAGTAGAAAATATCAGTGCTCTTTCCATGGATACATTTTACACACATCCTGATAAACCAGCTGGAAAAACCATTTGTTATCATTGTTGTGGTTCTTGCTCGCAAAGCCTGTAATTATAATTTTGTTCTGAGTCATTTGCCACATGTTCTTGACAGACTGTTATAGGACTATCTTTGCAACTTTTTAACATAAAATAATAAACATACATAGCTTTCAACAAACATTGCTCCTAGATGTAAAATAAAAACATATGCAAACCAGAAGTACAATGCTGCTTCTCAAAATATTCAAAAATGAGTAACTAGCCTGATAAGAAAGTATATATGCATGGTATATGCAAAATAAACATGGAAATTATGCTTTGATACTTTCAAGCAAATATTTTTGAATATGTTATGAACTGTAAACAAAACACAAACAGCTATGCCAATAACTAAAGATTAAGTATACTTTGTTGTAAATATAGGGATATCCTTGCTTGTATATAATCAGAGGTAATAGACAGCAGGAAGCAAGCATGGCGAACGCATTCTTCCCTGACAGCTAAATGACTAGGTCAAATGTCTCAGTGCAGATGAAGCAACGAGGCTAAAAGTACGCTCCGTTACAAAGTGCAGCGTTGGATGGTGTGACACGACAGGCAGCTAAAAGACTTATCAGGTACCTTGAGTGAAAGCTAGAACTGGGGGCAGAGAGAGAGTAAAGAGGTGGGCAGGATGGCACCTATCCAGCATGGACGATGGGACTCTCAATTACCCTGGCTGAACCTGGTTGTCCACAGCTCACAACACCTCCTCTCTCTCTCACACACACACACACACATACACACAGACACATACACACACGCATATAGAAAGCCTGCGGTGTGTTAATTTGGCTCCTGCTTGGTATTTCATCACTGTCAGCTTCCTCCTTCACTGCCCTCTCTTCCAATTTCCATCTACTGTCACACGCGCTCCTCTGTTGCCACTCTACCCGGGCTAAAAATATAGCATGTATATTCAAGCCAATGTGTTACAATTTGAAATGTGACAATAAAGACTCATTTACATTTACAAAAAACAGGCAACAAATAAAGACGTTTACAATTAGATTCATTTGAAGAGCCAGCAAAACTACTATTTGGGGTTAAATATAAGTACCTTTTCTTTGTGCTAGTTGTAAGATTTTGGTTATTTTTCTGTACTACAATAAGATTTGGGCTGTTGACGGTTGAATTATGAACTTGTATGACTGGTTTGGTTTCAGTATTATCGTTTATAGTCTATATTAACTACAGCAATACATCAAAATGTGTTATCGTGACGGGCCTATTTAAGGGGCAGTTTATTTGCTGTAATGAGTTTGAAAATGTGTTTTTAAAAAGCTAAAAGCAAAGAACATGTCCCATCAATCCATCTTGTTTTCATGTATGCGAACTAATACCGTAGTTAATGGCAAAACAGTTATTTGCAAATGCGATGATGCACTTTTTAAGGAGTCACAGATGCTTTTGAAGTGGAATTCTTGTTGGTCTCTTTGCAATTACAGCTGTTTAAGAGACATCTTTTAAGCTGTACAATACAAATTCATCATTGCCGTTTTCTTTTTCAACCACTTAAAATGCTCATTTGCACCCGCGCTTAAACATTGCCACTCTTTAACCCACCACACTAATGCTATGTTTAGCTATTAGTGCCACATTAGCCATGCACTGTTGGTACTACAGCTCCCAGAATGCACCTGGGGAGACACATTAATTATGTGTCCTGTGTTTGTCCTCTGCGCTGCTCTACAAACGTAATGACCCCCCAAGTGGTAGTTTATGATGAGCCTTAGCGTTCCTATGGGGAGCAGCAACAACTGTATACCTTTAGCTTTAATAACCGCCCACCAGTGTCCCTGCAAGCTACCATCAAAACAGATCTACAAGGCCAGGAGGATAGCAGACCCCATTGAATATAAGGCAAATGCAACGTGAAGAGAAGCAAGAGACGAGACCGCCTCCGCAACTGTCAGCCCCTACTCGCTTTGACTTGAGAAGCAAAAAGATGATAATGAATTCCATAGTGACCAAGCGAAATGGAGTGGTCAGAAAGGAAATGTACAACTAGTCTGACTTGTTTGGCCTGGAGTAATTTATATAAACACCTACTAGAGTGGAGAAATGTAGGCAAATGTTACTGTTAATAAAAGCTGGCATGGCTGGGCTTGCATAATAAGAAAAAATACATGGCTTTTTTTTGTTTTTCATCGAACAGATTCACAATTAGGAAGCTAAAAATAGTCATTCAATTTGAGCCAATACAACTAAGTAGCTAATTAATCAGAAATGGCAGTCAAACTTAAATTTGCATTGTGTAACTTTTCTGGTAGAGGGTCCTCCAACTGGTTGTCTCCATGGAGATGTAATTTCTTTACGTGGGACGTTCTGGTGTATGCTACTACACTTTGCTAGCTTGCTTCTTTTTTTATTTTTTTTATTTCAGGTGATTATATTGCTAAATAATGCCTTTAAAAATCTATCAGTGTGGGATGATCTATGCTCAGGCAAATACTCTTATGCGTAAGTTTGTTTTTTGTACAAAGGATGTAAAGTTGTTATTTTTAAATTATATTGTACACTGTGATACACAGCCCACCTCTGTATTAAATATAAAAAAGCCAGTTTGTAAAGACTGCAGGTGGCCTACAATGATGCTTTACAGGTGCTTTTGAGGAGGCCACGATGGACGAGTGCGACTGAAATGTTTGTTACGGCACAAGTGAACACTCTGCAAGCTGCACTTAGAATTTTAATGTACAGTTTTATCTGCAGACTGAACAAATCAGACAATAAAATAATAATGTCACTCACAAATATAAGATTCAGTGCGATGCGATATCAGTCCAATATGTGGAGACACTGGTATGGTTGTCGTTTAAAAACATAAATGTTTATTGTTTTGTATTGTCACTGTCCTAGTCTGTTTTAAAAAATGAACCATGAGTCCAGAATAAAGATGATGATGATGATGATATCCTCAATGTGCACACTGTAGCTTCTCCACAGATCAGACCTGTAATAGTCTCTGTAAAGATATATTTTAGAAGTTTGTAAATCCCACTGTGCAACTTTCCAGGCAAAGCAATAATATCCCCATTGAGAAAACAGGTGGCAGATGCTCCACTAAAAAAGTTAAACAGCACCTTTAAATTATGGTAAATATCAACAATAGTTTAGGCATGTTTTTGTCCTGCTTTCGTCCTAGCTTAGACATTATTGTTGCTGCAAGTCAATCTTATCTAATACTGTATTTATGCATTGTGTGGAGGTGACAAAATATGGAGGTTGACAACTCTAGCTTCCTCTTGCCCTAGCAACAGTCGCCGAGAAATGAATTCGGCTCGAGATGCTAGGAGGGGAGGGGGCGGTTTGAGCTTTGTGTAAAATATTACCCTTGGCCTTGCTTACACTGCACCCCTCCTTTCTGGAGCTGAGCAGCAGTTGCTAGCCCTTATCACGGCTGCCTGTCAGTTTAGTATACAAATTAGCAGTCTATCAGGGGAATGCAGGGCCCCGTTTCATCAGTGGGGAGAAGGGCAGAGGCACGCATTACATTAAAGTCTGTTGCCGCGGACGACAGAGAGGGTCACAAATCAACAGCGCAGCAGGCCCGCCACCAGCACTAACCAGATAAGGAGAAATGAAGGAAAAAGGACAAGCCATATTTCACTGGGGAGCGCGCAGACCTCAGCCCAAACTCCCCAATAGAGCCGAGGATGACGGATGGCAATAGGTGGATAGCAGCGTACCGAGATGGAATAGGTCACGAATCACAACTTCAAAATCACACATTACAGGTTAACAGAAAAGACAGGGCGGAATTAGCGAGGAGAAAACGCGTTTGGAAATGTCAAGGCAGCCGAGGTACCGCTTCCAGTTGATTATCAGCTCAAATTTGCAGAAAATTAGGGCTCGTGTGTTGCCACCTCGTCCTGTGTAGTGAACCTGCGCATGTAAGTAGAGGCAGAGACAAAGCAGCAGTGAAGGGCTCTTGTTAAGTGGCATAATGCAATGAGGCATAGTCGAAATTGCAGCAATAAAAGCCGACAGACAAATCATCGCCTCCATCACTTTTTATTTGACTCAATTAACGCGCCCTACCCAAACTCGGAGGATTTTAAATGTGCTTTTCTCACACTGTTTGAGCTCAAGGAAATAGTAGACTCATTGGAAAAATAAAGTAGGATAAAGACTGGGGCAGGAGCTAACGCTAATTTTAAACTCCTTTTTTTCAGAGGCAACTACTAGGGTTGATATCCAAATCTCACGGCATGACATATGATCACGATATGCATTTCACGGTACGATATTTACTGTGATATTTTGGAGAGGTGTTTGCTTTTAAAACACCTAGACAAACCTTTGGTGAGAGTCATTACTGTCGCAGACAACAAAAACATTTTCTTCAAGTTGGCAGCACTGAAATGGATCATGTCTATGTAATTCCCTGTTTTGTAACTGTTTGCCGTTACATAAAACTAAAGGAGCTTGCAATTCAGCATACTGTGACTTTTGAGGAGACAGTATTACAATATTTTGGTTATTGCTGCATCCCTAATTACTAGTCAAATTGTACATTTTAAACACATTTACAAATTGTTTATTCTCTTTTTTAAATTTTGATTTGATAATTGTCTTTTTATGGCCCCCATAGTCTAGATACTGCCTATTAAATAGTCAACATTGTGATTAATTCATGCAGCCCTAATGAGAATTAAGAAATTAATGTGGAAGAGTAGGATGTGCTACTATTGACTTTTGCCCATTAAGGACATATTACTTCAAAACAATCCTTTTACTAGGCAAGTATAATTTTCAGCCTGTATTATTTGCAAAACTACAGACCAATAAACCTATGAGTGAACTAAAATAAAATCGTAAAATATAATTTCCTTGTGTGTATAAACAGGTTCAGGAGAGGACACTGTGAGCAGAAGTTACGTCCTTTTGTGAATCAAGAATAGCTTTAAGAACTAGAACAACAAAGACAAGAAAAGGTGTGGCCTGCCATCCATTGAAAACACGCTCTACATCTGTTGAAATAACGCTCAATGTGTGATTACTATAGCCCCGATAGAGATCTAACCCCGGGTGCATTCTCTTCCTCCTCCTCCTCCTCCTCCTCTGTGACTGCTCGCTCTGCCAACAGCTGAGATGGCAGATAGCCCCTTTAAGACATGGCTCAGGGAACGCTCTGATTGGCCGCTCCGCATTCCGGCCAAAATCCTGACTCCCTTAAGAGCCTGCTGCGCTAAGCTACGATAGGTGGGTCACAGAAGTCGCTGATTCCATATCCTCCTTCATCCTTTTGTTGTACAGCCTTTAGCCTATTGTCAGTGTGGGTGGTTGCCTGGGTGTTTTTGTCTGAGAGGCAGGATAACAGACAAGACAGGCACGATTATTCAAAAAAAAAAAAAAAAAAAAGACAGAAAGAAAAAGGCTTTCTCCGAGCTCTTACAATGCGGCGCTATTGTTGCGGTAGAGAGGAGATAATAATAATATTCCTCACTGCCTTTCGAAGAGAGAGATATCCTTCTTTGTGACTGGCCCGCCATGACATAATCACCCTGCGGAGAGCTTCGGGCAAGTTAGCAGGCAAACCACCTCTCACTGCAGCTTGTTAGGAGAAAGGTGGCTTCTAGAAACTACTATTGAACTTTTTTTTCTGTACTCCAATCTGAACAACGTCTAGGTGAGTCATAGCCCACCTCAGGCAATGCAAGTTACAATCTCGTCTTTCTTCCTGGCTCGCTAGATTGCTCCTCGCTTTTGACTTGAGACGAATTTGCTAAGAGAAGGAAGGAGCTTAAATAATGCAATAGATACACAGTGACCCTCAACCCACTCAGAGAGAAGAAGAGAAGAAGAGGGAGAGTGGAGCTGGCTGGCAAGTGCGATGAAATGTGTGTTCATTCCTTTGGGCGCGGACACCTTTAATGAGTGGAAAAAACGGGCAGCGAAAAGGGAGATCTTGCTTGTACCACGGCGGTGATTTGGAGTAATATGATTCAGAGGGCCTCTAACACAAATAAATAGTGCTAATACCAGTGGGAGGCCGACTGTGAGCTAGGAAAACTTCAGGGGCTTCACAGGATCCACACAGCAGCCCCCACACCAGTCACTCCACGTCCTCCAACACTCAACACGCAACATGAATTATGACGCTGTATTAAAGACGCATATCAGTTGAATATATTTAGTTTAAAGGTATGAAACTTTTCTGGTTGTCTCCATGGAAATTTTATCGCTTTGCCTGGAATGTTCCTCTGTGTCCCTCATTGAACTGTTCAATCTTGAATGCATTAAATTATAGGTGTTTTAACTGCTGTAAAACATATTTACTATGAGTAGGAAGCTTCTCCATAGACCTGACCTATAATAAAACCTGCTTCCATGGAGATAAACATTTAATGACATACTATGAAACATTCCAGACTAAGCAATAACATCTCCATGAACACAAAAAAGTGACGGGAAGCCAGAAAAGATTACATAGTTCATCTTCAAAATCCTATTCATGGAAGAAGAATCAAAGATGTAAAATAAAGCTGACTGCCATTACGAGCACTTGCATGACCTTTACTGTTTTAACTAGAGCAAACAATTTCTATTACCACCCATAGTTTTTGTAGAGGTATAATTACTCCTAGCAACATGATCTAACTTCCAGCTAAAATTATTACAAACACACTGATTAGTAGGACTATTTTCAAGTTATATTACTGCAACAGCTACAGCAAGTTATACATTATAAATATGAGTAACTAAATGTGTATATAACTTTTCTGGTGGATGATCTGTCAAATGCTTGTTTCCGTGGAGATGTTACAGCTTCACCTGGAATGTGCCACAGTATGTCATTAAACTTGTATGAGGCATAAGCAGGCTAAGTTACAAGTCAGATCTGTGGACAGGCAATCCAGCTGAAACAAAGCTTTTCAAGATATTTTAAAAAAGCTGTACAAAAATAGATACACATATGTTTAATGCCATGCTGTGGAACATTCAAGCAAAGCTATAACATCTTAATGAAGAGAAGCAGGTGACTTACCCTATAACGTCTCTCAAGTCTATACAAGAGTACGGTAATTGTAGTAGTAAAAGTATGGCGTTACATTGTGCCTCTGGTTATGACCCTTGAACTTTTGACTCCCTCTCTGCTTACTGTACAGTACATCAGAGCAATAGGGGCTGTGATGGTGTTGATGGCACTTTAGTAACTGTATCTTAGCGAAACCACAACGGCAGCTGACAAATGAGCAGATGGGAATTTCAGTAACTCATACAGTATATCAACCACAAGCATATAAGTCAACCAAGCTTTTACAATCAATATCACCACTTGTCCCGAGTGAGAACTTAAAGGTTTAAATGAGAAGGGGGGGAGGAGTATTTGCGGGCAGAAACTGTTATTAGTTAGTAGTAGAAAACTCAAATTGGGTCAAACACAACACAGGATTGAAAAATACCCCAGCGTTTTCACATATATAATGTTATTTTCTTACCAATGTTATTGTAATGTCATCACCAACACACCTGGAGTTGTGTTTTGTTTCATTCACATGCTTAACACACACAAACCCTGCATATTTATGTTGAGTTCTTCTCTCAAAGAAAACACTAAGGTGTACCTGGTGATGTGATGTAATGTGAGAATACAGGAAGTGCTCCACTTTGTTTTTAGACTCCATTCAGCCCTGGAATTTACTGTCTACTAAACTTGGAATTTGTCTCTACAAAACTTAAGGTAAAAAGAGGTGTCACTTGGTGGAACAGGGCATATTGAGATTTGGAGATGTAGACAGAGTAATAATAAAGGATAACTCAAACATGTGTGAATGAAATAAAACACAACTCTAGGTATGTTTTTGATGAGGTAACTGCATTGTAACATACCTTAAAGGTCACAAGAGTCACTTTTGTGTAATACAGGACCTTTAAAGACATACTATTATACACTGATATACAAACAAACAAGACAGGCACTATATTAAGCAGGCCCAGAGCAGCAGACCCCCCTCTTTCTACCAGGTCGTGTTTGGAAGGAGATGTGGCACGTTAAGTGGAATTTACTTTTGCCGCAGACATCCAGGATCAGGTTGCTGATATCTGAAACACAACCTCTGGCCCCCGGCTTCACTGGCTGGTTGGACAAGACACCCAATGCCCCAACAGTCACCTTCAGCCATTCCCATAACAGATCACTTGCAGTCACAAGAGGGATACACGCAGTTGGATTTCACATTATTTTATCACTGACAGCAAAGCGTTTTTCAAGTGGTTTGAGAACTACTACATGGAATAGGAATGTCAGATGTATTGAGACCAAAATTAGAAACTCACTGAAGAGGTACTGGTGCTCAAAATAAAAATAAATAAAATATAAATTTTTCATATATGTTTTAGAACTGTCTTCAATTATATCAGAATTAGTAGACCAAATGATATCATTTTTAAAAAACTACCAGTATTTTCTTGAAAATTATGCTATCTAAAAAAAGTGTGCTTTATCATTATCCAGGGGAGTCGGCGGGGGAGACAAAGGGGTCTGTTGTCCCGGGACCCAGAATTGGAATCTCTGCCTATTAATTAATATTAGAGGGGACCGATATGATTTTTCTTGCCCTGGGCCCCCATATTTCTGTTGATGGGCCTGTCATTATCATTGGGGTATCACAATGGATATACAACAGTTATTACTGTTTCACACTGACAGAGTGGTTAGCACTAAATAATACAGCATACATAGTTTTAGTTTAGTTTATTTTTCTGGGACAATGCACATACAATATTGATCTACACAAAAGAGGTATGCTTTTGGAAACTTAGAAACTCAAAAATAGATCTCTTAGAGAATGAATGGTCCTCCCCTTTGTATTAGTAGTAGCTGATTATGGCTCCAGTTCTAGCCAGTAATAGAAAAACAATATGAAGAATGTAATAAGTATTTTAGTTTTAAAGAACATATCATGCAAAATAATATGAAATTTTTCTTAGCATTTGTACAAGATGATACAACAAAATTCCTGGTTAATTACTGAAAGTTTACCCTAGTCTGAGCCACACTATCCACAGAACACCAACTGCTCTCTGGCATGATGTCTTTTTTATTGACACTAATACTGAACATGCTTGTAACTTAGACGCATCATGACAATTTCTCTTTTACAGTTTGTGCCTATACTAAGCCACGGCCTTTCAATATCACACACGCCATATAATCTGATCTCATCTCTCAGCGGGACTCCAGATGTTTGCCTTATTTAGAAATAACCATTTGGACATATTAGGCAGGTGTGCATGCCGTCAGCAGCTCTACTCTATAAAGGAACATTGATAGAGTGGGTTAACTACATGCCACCGAAGATACTGGCATTTTCATATTTGTGCCAACATGACAACTGTAGCTGCTTGTGAGCGGGCTTAGCATTATCAAGCACAATAATAAGACCTGACCTTCACAACAACTGTGTTAATTTAGGTGAGCAGTAAGAGTCAGCAGAGGGATTAAAGTGTTTGTATTTGAGCAAAATTTGTCTCCCCTTGAGGTCAAAATAAATCTTCTGTGTGATGTTTGCATTTAATTGTAAAGTGTTTTGTTCTCTAAGAATCAGGAAGTGTGCAGTTAGCATGCTAGTTCTGGCTTCTGAAAGTTATGAAAAGCACCCAATAATTAGGGTGCTCTGAAAGCATAAGGTAAGTGAGCAGTAATTTAGACCACCGCAAACTGATGAAATGGACTAGTTGTGTTTTTCATTTTGTGTTTGTTTAATGACAGTATCCTATCAGATCAGAAAACTAAAACTTGTAATGTACTTTTTATTTCTACTAGAATGAGAAAAAGAGTGTAAGTGACTGGAGTATCTGTATTTAATTTTTCTTGTACTGACTTCTATGTTAACATATATCTACTTGTTTTATTTTTATTTGTCATATTTGGATAGCTCTAGTACATTTCTGGCTACTGTACCTTCCATTGTTTACATAACCTAATTACCCTCATTCTACCTTTGTCCTAACTTCCAGTTTCCTTGACCTTGCAATGTGTTCGGAGCTACAATCTCATAATGGCACAATAATGGCACAATAATAGCATGCTAATTCGCAGTAACTATCTGTTTTGTAAGCTTTGCATCTTTATGAGCCACTGTGAACCCAGTGTAAACCCACCAGCTGTTAGCTCTGTTAATAGCATCGCACCTGTGGAAGAAACTCTATCCGCAGCCCAAATCTGCATTGAGTGACGAACATACAGTAGCCTATAGACGTGTTACAGTTGGGAAACACTGTGGAAGACGACAGCACTGATGTTGTTGGTGATAATGGCAGAAAATATGCACAACACAATTTGCTGTAGATTAAAATATAATGAAGCAAGTGAGCACAGCTTTGTCTTACATGCAACACCGTAAATTATTCAGGTGCAAGGAAAAAAAACAACCGCACTGTTCCCCTGAGCACTAATTCTCTTTACCGGGGCGTGTTCACAATGGTAACAATGAATATCTTAGTGATGCTTAAAAGCTTTGTTTTCATGTCAGTCTCAATGCAACTGTGGACTCAATAAGCATAAAGGATACGGCTCATATACGTGCCAAAAGTCCAAATCCCTTCTTCCTGTGTGACTACCATGGTGAGGTCATGTGAACGCCTTTATTATAGGTCTGATCGATGTCCGTGTATAATGGATGTGGTCAAGTGTAAAGTTAATGTTGTCTCATCACTGAAGGAGTGGATCGTCTTAACAAACAAGTTTCCTGTCAATAAAACAAAGCTAAAATTAGACTCTTTAACTGCCTCTTAATTGCTGAGTTGTTTACTTCTTCAAGTAAATGCTGACTCTTGCCACTCAGTGTCTACGCGATGCTGATAAAAGGTTTAATTAAACTTGTCCTTGTATTTCTAAGATACTTATGTTGTGACTTGGTTTTCAATTAACCGCTTGGCAGAATTTGCTTGTTTAAAAGTTCTCACTTGGCTTCTGTCTAGAATTGAATATATATGCAAATAGATAAATGCCACATATCAAGAATACTTGTTTTAGTTTCGTATTTTGTCCTGTCATGACCGGGTAACCTATGTTCATCAATAATCAGTCTACATTCCATCTGGCAATCTAATAGCTGACATGTCGTACATTTGCACTTGATATTGTAGGACCTTCTTCTAAGAACATGTGTGACATGCCGACCCTACATGCCAACTACATGTAACTGTATAGCCCCAACTTCCCTCCAACACATCATTCTGACAGCTCTGGCTGGTTGCCAGTCGAGTGAGGAAAGAAACACGCCTTTGCACTCACCAGCTCAATCAACAAATATACATTTAACCAGTTCTCAGTTGTCACTTACAAATGCATACCATTATTTGGTTACAAACACGGAGTAAAATATTGATCAGATATTATTCCTCACACCTGTAAAACAAGACTCTAACCTGCTACACTTGTACACCAACTGTGCCCCTCCCCAAACAAACAGGTGGCCTGTCCCTCACAGCTAAATCCTTTGCCTTGCATGGCAGTGTCTCACAGAGAGCCAGCCAAGCTGCAGAGGAGCTTGGGCCAAAAAGAGACTTGGTGACAGGATAGTAGCACTGAGCTGTGGGAGGGAGGGAGAAAAACCTCCCCCGATCAAATAAGTGCCATTGTAAGCACAAGTGACAAGCCTTGTTTGGGTCGTCCCTGCACTGAGAGTGAAGGCCAGCTCTGCTCTGCTCCTCAGCCTGTCTGCAAGCCATGTGGGTGGGCGAGCAAGGAAGGGAGGGAGAGAGACATGTCTTATTGGTGCCAGAGCCGTGAGTGAGAGCAGCCCAATTATATTTTCTATCCCTCAGAGTGGGCCAGCCCTCTGGTGGAGGAAGCCTGTGCCATCTCTCCTCTCTTCACCTCTCTAGGCACTGCAGATAGGATAAATAAATGACAGCACCGCCGGGGCCTGGCCTGGCCTCCCAGAATACATTTCAGAGGCTGGCTGCCTGCCTGTCCGTTTGGCTTCACCTGGCATTACAGCACATAGACATTTTCACATTATTATCATTGCATCGCCTCTGTTGCCCTGTTCACTCACACAGTTGTGGTTGATGATGGCTGCAGAAGACCTGAAGAGATTGGAAGGAAATGCCTCATGTCAAAGTCAGGATAACCTAGCTTAGCAGAAATTTAACAAGTTCCCCAGGCTCTCTCCATTCTGTGTGTGAGGGAGCGGAGCGCACGGACATGGCCTGCTGACAGCCCTGGGCATGTCACTGTCACTGATACTTGATAGGCCAGCGAAGGAGCAAGTCAACAGGGTTCAACCATACACAATCACACTTAACTACACAGCAACTCATCGTTACTGCAGCACTCGGCTGTAAAACACAGATTGTTTGGAAATAGTACTTTTGCTACAACATAAATGAATACATGCCATGAAGCTTAGCAAATAACTGTCTAGGAGCTGTCACTGCAGAATGCTTTCAACTTGACAGTTAGCCAACAACTCAGGATGTTTGTATCTGTGCTGTAATAATCAGGTAGAAGCCAGGCTTAAAGAGCATGTGTACAAGCATTTTTCTCCCCACACTCTCGCCACTCCCCGATGGTTAAACCCAAAACCAGATGTTGTGGATCAGTGAGGATAAAAACAAGCTGAAATAAAGAGCAGGATGGAATGGGACGCATTAACTATCATCAAAAGAAACAAAACGGAGACTGAGATGCTTTAATTCTTCTCACATATAATTTAGTTTGTGGGGGCAAACTTTGCTGAGCCAAGAAAAGAGATGAAAAGCCCCTAAATTACACAGGGAAAGTGTGGCTGCTTTTCTACCCAATCCATCTCGACAAAGAAATCCCACAGGGCTTTTTGTAAATTGTATATGAATACAGACTAATATTGATCCTGACAAGCAAACAGAAACTGTTCAACATAACCATACTGTGCAGAGTAAAATAAAGTTCCACTGTACATCTCAGGAGCTTGGTCAATACGTAATGAAGAAATAGGCATTTGGGTTTACATCCCAACATATCTCCTTACATGGTCCTGTTTCTGTTCTAAGTGTGATCTGTTATGTAGCTTAGCCTGGAGCTGTGGATGTGCATTCTGTTTGGCCACTGGAGACAGTTGGATGAGGCCTGAGCGAGGTGCTTCACAGGCTCCTGTGTTTGCAGAGTCTCTCTTGACTCGCTGCTGTTGCCACAGTGCTAAATTGCACAGCTGTTCCACAATCTGTGGCGGTGTTAATTACCCAAATGTGAGCGGCAGCTCGTCAGTTCCTCACTAACGAAGGGGCCTGCTTTCCAGCGAGGGCGCCGTATGTTTGGTATGTAGGCCCAATTCCACTGACGCTCCCCAAGATGAACGGACCTCAGACACATGCACATCAGGGGAAGAGGTGTCTAATTAAAGCTCCTGGCTTAAATGTGCTTACTAAGGGGAAACATGCTGCAGGATTAAAGGCAGAACAGGGATAGGGGCCTTAATACACTGAAAGTGAAAGGGCTTAAGGGGAATATAAGAAGTCTCAATAGTCAGATCCAAGACAGAGCTGGAAGGGAGCACTGAATGTGAGCCGATCACTCAGCATTTGTCACTGAGATCCCAGAGCACTTCAAACCTCAGGCTGACACAGACAGAGTCTTGTTTTCTACAGAGTGGCTCTAATGGCTGCCCCTCTGTCAAGGACATGCACACCCAAATTCACCTATGAGGAAATAGACCCACGGCTCGCTCAGCACATTTCATAAAGCACATATCAAAACATGTCTTTTATGGCTCTCACGCGATCTCATGATGAAAGTACAGGACAATGAAACCCTCTCCAGGCAGATGTTGTGTGCACTTAGCAGTACATTACAGTGAACATTGCAACACTCCTGCGTGCCATATTGAAAACAAAGGTGTTAAGGACTCCCCTGAATCATACTTGCTGGCTAAAAGCCTAGCTGCGGTGTGCCACCCACCTCCAGTTGTACATGAGCACTGCCGCCTGATATAGCACTGGGAGTCAACATAATGAATGCATGAAGGTAGGTGTCATGGGGGCTTGTATAGTGCACAAAACGATGGGGCAATTAGGCCCACACGACACCTTGGGATGGCGTGATGAAGGACTCCTGGGCTTGTCTCCTCCGCCTCTGTTCCTCTATCATTAAGAACTGAGCAGCCACATCTGGCTAATGGCACGCCTGGGGTTCCTGCTCAAACACTGTGCCACGCCGTGCACATTTAATTACGCCTCATAAAGGTAACAAAAGACACGGCCGCTCTCGGGAAAGCACTGTTTGGAGATCAGCAGAGAAACTGAGAGGTGAGGGCTAGGTAGGGAGCTGGCCAGCGGCCAAAATGACAGGTTGACCCAGGTCGGCAGCTTCAAAAGAAGGGGAATTCAGTCGAGTGCCTCCACCTCTCCTTGAGATGGGCTCCAATAAGCAGCCTGAGCGCTGAGGGTGCTCAGCAGCCCAGAATCAAAGGAGCACTAGTTTGTCCCTGCTCTGTTCGATTGTGACCTACACAAGGCGCTGCTGTCAGTGGCTAATTGCAGAAGGACTGCAGGGATTAAAGAGAAAGCTCTTTTGAAATATGTATGGGATTTAGCTGGCGTTTGAAGTGAAGAGGGGCTTTTTGTCAAAAGGGAAGAGAAAACAATAACAACAACATTATAGCAGGACTCAGGTAAAACTGCTAATACTGCTTCACATAGTACAATCTCAGCTTCTGCAGGTGAGGTGATGCTCAGTAGCTTCAGCCATGAGCCACAGAGCACATTAGCCGCTCACTGAGCGACTGCTAACCTATGACTTCAATAGCACTGCGAGGCATTCAAAGGGCCTTGGATGCTGCTTTGTGCATCACACGGTTGACATTTTGAGCTGAGAGACATGTTATTCAGAAAGAAAGGAAAAGAAAGTCACTGGCTGCTCACATTTAGAAAATAACATCAGATATGGAGAGACGAGGGACACAGAGACACGTCTCTTTGTGGAATCAGTCCATTGTGCAGCACTTCGAGAGCTGCTAACGTCACAGGAAAGGTCACTGGTCACTTCCATTTGGACCTGCACATAAATCTCTCACCGTCCTGTGCAGTTAATAACACAGTGGGCTCTGAAGGAACTGCAATAAAACTGGGAGAAAAATGTATTCTGTTTTGCCAACACCTCCCTGTCCCATTACAGCCACTGTGGACCTTGCTTTATAATATATACAGTACTGTATATACATATATAGAACTGAAATATTAAAAACAGACATTCCTGTAACGTGCATTAGCAGAGTTACTTGCCAAATGCCTCACTCCACAGCAGCTACCTCGTCTGTGAAAATCTCTATATACGTTTGGTGCAGAGCAAGTGTTTTATGGTGGGTCCCCTGACAGGATTAAGACGTAGATCCAAGTGCCACAGGGACAAGCATAAATTCTTCATCTCCCACGGTGGACCCACAAATGCAGGAGCTCAGGGAGTGTCCTTGAAGTATGAATAACATCACATGTTCAGTGTCATCTGTTATACAGTAATGACACGTCGTCAGAACAGACCACCTCCCATGTGGCCTATAACTCTGAGACGGACAGAAATACCTGCTTCAGAGAGCATGCATTTTCTACAAGAACATATACTTACGAACATAACACACCATAGTGTGCAACAGTGAAGCCTGCTTGAGAAAGATTTTGGAAAATATAGGACTGCATTGTTTCTATTTACGAATTCAAGTCAAAATGTGGCTGGGTCAAAGCAATTTAAGTATATGGTCATTCAATTGTAGATATGTAGATAAAAATACAAAGTTAACGTTTTTTTATGTTATGAGATGAAGTAGAATGCTTTTGTAACACAATGTTAAAATCATTTATCCATGAACACATAAATCTTGAGTACGTTTTTCAGCACTAAGCATATACTCTAAACATTTACCCATGTGACGACAATCGCTTGAGTACTGTTAGCACTTCTAGCAGTAGCTGGCCAACAACATGATTTGTTTTGTAGAACTGCAGTAAACCCTCTTCCATGTTTCCTGGGAGTTTCTTGCAGAGGGCAGCTTAAATCTCTGAAGTAAAAGCCAATTTGGATTAGCTCTACTTTTTAGTCAGGTACCAGTTTAAATTTACAACACTTTTAAAACTTGTTCTTAAAAACGGCTTTGACCTAAAATCTATCAACAAAATATTTAACTGACAAAATTAGTTTTTGTTATTCCCTGGACTGCTGCAAGACAATTTACAGTAATAATGACAATATTTTTGCCGTTTTGGTCACAAAGCGGTAGTATCCAAATGCTGGGGCTATTTCTTTGGTTGTCTTTTTGGCTTGTTTTTCAGCGGTGAGCTCATGCACACATCCTGAATAAATCTCCATTTCGTCTGATATCTCGTATCCAGGCTTCAGGGGGCACAAGGTATTAGTCTCATGATGCTAGGCTTGTCATGTCTTTCCCCCAGCTGTGATCTGCCTCAACTCTTACATTACAAATAGCTGGAGGATTTTTCGCCCTCTTATCACATTTGCCAAGCAGGCCTGTTTCTTATCGGCTTTCCCCGCTCAAGATAAATGGGCTTTTGAAGATAGGAATAAGAGAGGTTTTTGCAAGCTAATTCCAGAGCCCCATCTGCAGTAGATTACAGATATAGGTGCCGGAGGAGCGAGGAGAGATATGTATTTTAATATGTAGGTGTGTGGTTAGAGGTAGGTACCCGCTCGCTCGAGGAGTGATTGGTAATACAGTGTCACACCGCCTACAAGCCAAAGACATTCAGAACTAAGAGGCAATAAAGAGATAATGGACTGGAGATATTTTATGGACACTTTATTACAGTTACAACACAGCCCTATGGAGAACTTAATGATTTTTACAATGCATGTTTTCTGCATAAAACTGTGCTTCTAGAATTTATTTATTTTTATTTGATGATATTAAATTTAATAAACACAACAGTCTTCCATACATTTTTATATGTAATTATGATATATTGAAATATTTTGTTTGCAACAGTTATCAACAAAAGTGTTTTATATTTTCTTACCAACAATAAAAGCAACAGAATATTATTAACTTGTAGCTGCGTGTAGATTTTTATATGTTGCTAATTTAGATACACAATTTTCCAGTACTATGTGACAACAACAGCATAATCAATAACTCACGATGTCAAACACAGTCATTATAAAGTGAGATGTGATATTTTAGATTGAGAGCACGACTACCACCGTTAAATCACCATTTAGGTCTGCATATAGCACGGATTAAACGAGGATACAGCCGCTAGTCCCTATGGAAATATTACACTAATGCCCAGGGAGAGCATAAAGTAGGGCAAATCACGTTAAGCTCGCCATAAGTCCCCTATAGGAATATGTTATTACAGGCGTTTTTTATGATTTTTTCCAAGAGTCATGTGTCTAAAATAACTTCTCCTAATAATAAAGGAGGTATTCTTTTGGGTGCAGCATAACACTGTGGCAGCCTCGTGTCATATGAGGCCTAAGTGTTGAACTAATATTGAGAGGCGACATGTGATCCTGCCTGACCTTGATGGTTGAGATTGGTGGGTGCGATGGGGGAAGAAAACCTAATTAAACAGCTCCTCCCGTGGCTGAGCGGGTCAGACACGGTGCGCACTCAGATTGTGTTCAGCGGATTTAAAAGTCCACGGCAATAGGCGACGCTAGACTGCAATAATGCGCACAGACGTGTGACAAAGATTAAGATATTGCAGCGGGAAATAAACGAGCAGTTGACCTGACATTTGTAGGAGGGTTTTTGAGCTTAAGCAATTTACGCACAGGGGATTTTCGTATTTTCTGTCCGTCTATTAGTCCTACAAACCACATAATGCACAGGGATAAACAAATATTAATTTTACACAGAATATATTATGTCAGCGTGTTTTCCAGCCGAGTCTACACTACTTTGAATAGCTGCGTCGTCGGAGAGGAAAATGTGCCTGCCATCGCACAGACAGACGGCTTTTACGGAACACAGTCAGCCAGTGTTCTTTAGTAAAACCCCAATCGACAAAAGCAGACTCTTCACCTATCCGCGTTCGACTCTAACATCAAGTAATCATTTCGAAAATAAAAGCAAATGCTGCCTTTACATTTTTAATGGTTTTGAATGCTTACCAATTCTGTGCATGCAGCTCGCACACGAAGAAAATCCACATCGTCCCCCGGTCCGTAGAAAATAAAGCAATCACAAAAACATCGATGCCAGCATTACTGGGGTTAAATCCAACACCGGGCAGTTGATAGTTCGACGGGGACGCGTTAGGAATAGAATGAAAACACAACCTGCTGGAACAATAAGTCGTTGCTTGAACGATCTTTTCCTTCGTCTACCAGAAGAAAAATGACCAGTTATGTGCAGGAAAACTAGAGAAAATCAGTTTGTTTCACTTCGCGAAAGTTCTAGAGGTAATTCTCTGTCTCCCGGAGAAAGCACGGTGGGTCTTTCTGGAGCTACGGCACCGCTGTTGCGACTCCAAGGCGGACGGTGAAAGCGCCACTGACAGATCGTCCACAATAGATTCCCTTAAAACATAAGCTCAAGCTCAAATGCAACAAAATACATATCCATTGACCGCGATGCTTTTTTCTTTGTCCTTTGGCTGTAGCGCGTGCAGATTATCCAAATAGTCCGTGTCGATGTTGAGAAAAACAGAAGAAGTTCCGAAAAACGCAGTGCGCTCCGCTCCGAGCTGCTCTCCGTGTGCAAGGCTGGAGACACTGGGCTGCACTGAGCGTCAGCCTGTGCCTCTACGCGCGCGCCTATGTGTGTGCGTATGTGTGTGAGTGTGTGTGTGTGTATGTGTGTGTGTGAGTGTGTGTGTGTGTGGCAGCAGCTGTTGAAAATGAAGACGGGACGAGACCAGAGCAATCAATGTACGAGGGCTTGATCTGATTTGTTAACACTATTCCCAATCATGAGGACACATATTTTCAACCTTATGTGCACTAGAGGCGCCCATTCATTCTTTCTAGAAGAGCTTTACAGTGCAATTTGAAGCCATTTGATCAGGTCAATGAGCAACCTATAACAACTGTCAATCGATCCATTGCTATTGTTCACTTATATTAGTTATGTCACTTCAAAAATTTTATATAATATATAAATTACAGACACACATTGTGAATACATGAAAACTACAATTGAAATCATGCGCTATAAGTGTCTATTCCTTCTGTTCTGATACAGAATTTGCCTATGCCATGTTTATGCCAATACAACTTATTCTCAGTGTATGTTTGGTATTTTACACATTCAAATATATAATGTTATAAATGTAACTACTGTCTGTAACTATGACCTATTGTTGTTTGTGTAACTTTTGCTGTGGGCTGTAGTCCAGATGCAAACTTTGCTCAAGATCAGTTGCGAGATTCTATCACCAAACAAACACATGTCCTCTTGGAAAGATTATGCAAAAAATACACTATGACTTAGCTATACCACGATTACAACTTGTATTTTTAGCTCACTGAAATACCCCAGCCTTCGGAGAAAAGCCACATACTTATAATTCCCTCTCTATTGAATTTCTTGCTGTGATTTCCTAAAACTTCTGCTTGCCTGGGGAATTTATAGATTGGCATCAGTTGTGTCTAAGCTAGCTATACCCATCTGCTGCTCACTCACATGTAAGGACGTTATTCCTAAAATACAGTTAAGAGGCGAACTCTGAGAGGCTAAAGAGGGGGAGGACAAGCTCTGACGTCTGCTACAAAGTTAGCCCTGTGGTTATCATGTTCACTCTTATGACCTGCTTAACTTAGCCCTGATTGAAGTCAGGTTGAAAGAGGTTTGAAGCTTGAGTGAAAAGCCAAACCCGCAGTACATGAGGCCTTTGTTACCACTTCAACCTCCCCATGGACTTTTCTGGAGACAATTCGAAGATTGTTGTTTACTTTCTGCCATGCTGTGTTATACTCCTGAGAGAAGAGCAGCCCTGAAACAAATCCTTTTTACCATAAATACAGCTTTGCAAATGCATAAATAATTTGTACCTGCCATAGACTGGGCACATCCACATTTTGCCTGTGGGTTACATGCACTGTCTCACACGAAATAACAATACGAGTTATAGCCCGCTGCCGGCTTGTGCCAGGAATGCAAGACTTGTAATTATTTTCCAGCTGACTGTGATTAAGGGTCATCCCTATGCCGGCACAGTTTACTTAAAACACACTGGTGAATTGGACACAATCAGAGCTATAGCCAAAATCTATTCAGAACAAGTATTGTTATGTATTTTTCAAAGTTACTCAGTTAGACATAAAAAAGTAATCAATAAAAAGTTCTTGAAAGTATTAAGTTTGGGCAGTTTTTATGAGCTACAGAATGATGCTCAATAACTGTTAGAAATGAAACAAACTAAAATAAAAATAAATAAAAAAAACAGAAAAGTTAAATACATCAACAATAGGACACATTTCACAATAATTCAATTTCTTTCACGAGACATTTTTGGAACAAAGTATAGTTTATGTTACGGTTAATCAGTTAATGTATCACTATTACAGTACTATGCGTCTCCAAAGCAACAAGACACATGCTTATTTGAAATGGAAACCCCCGCTTACACTAAACTGAACTTACACAATGATTCAACTTATTTTTGAAAACACCAGAATGCGCTAAATGGAGCACAAAACCTAAAACTATGGTGCGTGCACAGTATGACTTTAGACATTAGAAGAGTCCAGCTCAATGTATAAAACAGTAAACCAGATGTTGGAGCAGAGGGGCATCATGGGAAACTACAGCCACAAAGATCCAATGAAACGAACAATAGAAGTTTAGGCCATAAAAGCATCACCACTCCTAAGGGTCAGTTATATTTGTAGCTCTCCCCTCACTCTTCCAGCACAGTGAAGAAAAACTGTAATATTTGAACTTTTGACATCAGATATTAGTTGTTCAAGTAGAATTTTGGGCAAAACTGTGAAGCTAAACAAGGACTAAACGTGTAAAATGTGTAAAACCAGGAGTTAATCTCTATGGAAACACTTCCCTCGCTGCCAGCCTTGCCACCTTAACACCACTGGAAGTGAATGCATAATGCTATGTAAAGCACCTTTAAAGGTCCTGTACCCAATTTTTTCCCTATGTATTTGAGAAAAATGTGTCTTGCTCGGTACAAATATACTGTATAAGCAGTTCTTGAGGTCAAAATAAGTCTGCCGCATGCTGTCTGCATCTGCATGTAATCAGAAAGCACATTATTGTCCAATAATCAGGAAGCACATGTTAGCATAATAGTTGCTGTTAACTTTATTGGCACGGAAAGTTAAGTAAGGAATAATTTTACTGAGCTAATTATGTTTTTTCACATTTTTTAAGACAGTAAATCAGATTGTCCACAAATAATATATAAATGGAAAACATTATTATAATTTTAAAGTAGGCATTGATCCAATTAAAGCAAAACAAGATGTCCACCTTTGCACTGTGCAACACATACCACCAGTAGAGCCTATCAGTCTAAGTATTACACACCTTTAAAGTGAAATTAAATAACTGGATGATGTTTTTGCCTAATGTTTTTTACTCCCTCTTTAAAAGTAGTGCATTTTATTCCAACAGCTTAATTTTGAGCAAGTTCCTCTTAGTGAGTGGGAAAGTCATTAACACTTACTTTCTGCGAAGTGTTGCTCACATTTACAACAAGGCTTGAGTTGTCAAAATGAGAACAGTATTCATGAGATGCAGCAGAAGCATTAAGTGGGTCCGGCTGTTGTTGAAAAAGCCACGGTTTAATGTGCAAATTCTAGTGTTCAAAAAGTGTGGGACCACGTCATTGACACTGTTTTAAGTGTTATTTCTGTCAAACTAACAGGCACATTATTATTTTCACAGTGAAATGAATACATAAGACGAGCTTTAGCGGGACTTAAGCCATAAGCCCATAGAGTTACATTTAGTTTCGTGGATGACTAGCACATGCATCCTTTGAAATCGTTGGGTATATTTTAGCCAGCTGTGGACTTCCCATGTAAGTTTAGCACGAGAGGCTAATACTGCCAGCTTCAGGTCGCAGAACAGTTAATCTCAGGTAAGTCAGGCGTTGACTGAAAGGATCTGGTTCAAATATGTACCTTGTGGAAATAGAATATGGCTTATAATTGAGGCAACTTCTTAAAATAGGTGGATGCAAAGATAAAAGCTAGTTAAAAGGATGGAAAGGTGAAGCAACATGAGTCAGGTTTAAAAAATGTACAATATTTAGTTTTGAATTGTTGAATAATAGAAGATTTTCATAACTCTGACACCCATGGATCTGCCAGGATAAGGGCATGCCAAATTAACAAGAGGATTTTTGTAAGGAAACCCCAGAGTAGAAAACCCAAATGTAAAAGTACTGTTAAAGCATACATATTGATGTTGATATGCAAAATATTCAGTGAAAGAAAGTATTTTCATTTTTAAGCAAACTGCTCATCTCTCTGTTGTGGAAAATGATATGCTACATTCAAATGATGGTTTCTTGTTTTGCTATTTTATAATGAGACAGTAAAAACTAGTAACTAAGCTGGACTTTGTGAACTTTTAACGAACTACCCTATATTTATGCAGCATCCAATATATTTTTTACACTTCAACAGCGGCATGGGTTTCTGTTCTCCAAGTTGAAATCTCAGCGATTGCTACTTTTAACGCTTAGTATTAGAAGTAATGACGGTGGAGAGGAACAACATAGGCTGTCACTACCAAAACGGAGGCCCAGTCATGTTTTATTCCATTTTATTTCTGCAGCTGTACATTGTAATTTCGATCTGGAGAGTGGCTGGCGGAAACCATGATTTATTCATTAAGAGGATCGAGTAGCAGAGACCAACGATGTGAGAATGAGCACCTTCTTCGATGACTCCTATCTTTCAATATGGACAGCATTTCTAGGTCATCCATTTGGAGCGCCTATACTCCAGAATACAAGTAGTGCTGGTGAGAGCGCAGGCCAGCACATGTTAGAGAGGCTCAAGCACTCTCGTAACCCAACTATGCGCAAAGGGTATTGCTATCATAGAAGTTAGAAATAAAAGAACACATGGACAAATGCATACAGCTGCAGTAATGTGTTGTGGTGCCTTCAGCTCATTTAATATTCTCTATCTGCTCTTTGAGATGGTGGGTGTAAGGCAGTATTTTAACCATCTTGAAAGTTGTTCTCATCAAAGCCCTCGTGGCAAATGGTTCTGGAGGTTCCTGCCCGACATGAAAAGTCATCCTGATTGATCGTGGCAGTGTAGAACAAAAAGCGCCCTCCGCCAGGCACATTAAAAATGAATTTTCTCTGGGATTTGTAATGCTGTGCTGTTAGGGCACAGGGAGATGAGAGCTGGTAACTCTGCTCGTTTGCCTGTGGGGCCCCTGCAGCAGCCGGTCCCAGCTGATCCATCCATCAGCCTTCAGCCCACAGAGGTGAGTGACTGTTTGAAGCCTCTCCTGGCTACCTTATCCCCAGGCTTAACTATTCAATATTGGTTGTTGCCGAAGATAATTACTCTCCATTGATGCTGGAACACCCCAGGCTAGGTGCAGCCATTTGCATTGCCCAGCTCCGCAGATCGATAAGGGAGGCAAAGCAGTTGGATGCTGATAACAGTGTAGCGTTGGACTTGTGTTTGGAGGAGAGATGTTATGCTTGTATTCTGGTGCACCTCCAGCCTCTCAGGGCCGTCCTCCCCCACTCTTGCTGCTTGTCCAATGAACGAGGTAAAGAATGGCTTCCACTGATAGAATCAGCAAGGACACTGCTGTCTTTATTCTTCCTCCAAAAGCACGCACATGTCACCTTGACATTCTTTATCGTCTTCACAGCGCCCGCCAGGAGAAAATGTGCAAACTAGATCTTACATTTGATACACAAGTGTTTATGGACCAACAGCTTTCATTTCGTCTCCTTCTGAGCCGTTTGAAAGATTGACAGAGGCAAAAACTACATTTTGCAGCTCTTGTCCCAGAAACGTGAAAACAGAAGGCACAACCTTGTGAGGTCTTGTTGCTGATTTGTCTTCACTAGGGTATAATTTACACTAAGAAAAAGAGATGGAAATGGAACAAGTGAGATTAGCAAGTAATTTATGTGCACTTAGCAGGGTGCCTACAATAACAGCCTCTGATACGCTTCACTGCTGCTCTCTGAGAGGACAGCCATGCCACTTGCTACTGACTTATGGAGCTTACCTGCAGGATAACCAAAGCCCACCAAATTATGCGTGAAAACCGAAGGTAATGATAATAATCAGAGCAATCTCACAGTTAACTGGCTGCTTCAGATGTGAAACAGAAAATGGAAAACAAGTGGTGTTATTTCCTTTGTAATAACATTTCCATTCCTCTAACGAGATAAAAGTGAATAGTGCGCAGCTCAGAAAGTGTGAAAGACGTGTGCTGATGAATTTTTCATGCACATTGATAATTTAACACAGACCACCAGTTTATTAAGATTGTATGGCTCCAGTGGGTCTGAGAATAATCACTGTATAATGTGTGCCAAATGATCAGGTGAGAAGCATGTGTTTGTATACGCAGTGTAGTAGAAATGTTCAAATGTGGAAAAACCCAGTTTCATGATTTGATGCCGGATAAAAATATGACCTCATACTTAGTTGGCAGCCATATAAAAAAGCTCCATGCAAATGTTTAACTCTTGACATTTCATAATATGGTTTTCTTTGCCAAAAATCAGAAGTCAAATAATTCAAATCCCATCTTGTGTGAGTGAAAGTTAAATTTAAAATTATTTTAAACCAATCTTAAAAACTGTGGTGAAAACTATGTGATGCTACAACATTTATGGTTATTTTTAATCATGCCATCTGCTTTGTCTGCTTTGATTTCTATTATGTAAACAGCACACTATTGTTTAAAGTGGCATTAAATTTGTGCCAATCTTATGAACATGGCATGACAGCGTCTAATGATTCATACATACTTTGGTGGCACTAGACAACCCGACAAACCAGATGGAAGATTACCACAGCACCTTTGCCACCTCTTTCCGCCTTATAAAGCTTCAATAACACAGACAAAAAGCCTGCAATAAGCCCAGGTGCTCCAACAGTTAACGCTACATGACAGTATATTTGTTACCATGAGAAACAGGGCTGCTGGCAGAGTGGGAGTGAGATTAAATATAGGGTTAGCCGAGCAAAGGCCTAATCCATTCAGAGACAAATGCAAGGTCTCTGAAGCACATTTGTTGTGAGGCCCGGGGTTTAACAACTGGCATTATAACTCCATTTCTCATCATTACCTAGCTGCACTATTGCACCGTAATGCTAGGGTCAGCCTGGGAAAAGCAGAAGCGGTGGGGGCAGAGAGGAGATGATGGAAACCACAGCGGACGGGGAGGGTAAATTGTATACTTTCCTGGTGTATATTTCTCGCACGCTGCAATTTCAGACTTCGATTGGCCGCATATAAGACTATAAATGCTCCTAATGTAAAAAAAAAAAAAAAAAAAAAAAAAACCCACACAGGGCAGTTTTATGTAGGACTGATTCAGTTGTACAGGTATCCAAAGCCAAAGATGAAGCATGGCATAACATGATAGCTGACAGGGGAAATTTGAGGGACAGCATTGTTATTGCTTTGTCTTCAATGTTCAATCTACCTTGACTTTATTTAATTGCTGATGTTTTAATTGCTAAAAATATCAGGTGAATTTGAATATCTTATTTAATATTTGAGGAACTTGGAGAGCTGGATACATAATTTTTTGTCCTGAGTGAAGGGTTAACCTGTGAAGACTTAGAGATGCACTATGAAATTCTTTAGTATGTTATCACTTGAGAATGTCCCACTATGGTATTAAACTTATTTATTATTTCTAATGTTTAATTGCTTAAAAGTTTTCTTACTGTGAGTGGGCTCGTCTTGCCACAAATGTGACCTGTAACTTGGCCTGGTGGGGTCACCTACTTGTCTCCATGGACAGATGTTTAATGCCATACTATGAAACATTCCAAACAAGAAATGTTACTTTGTCCACCTTCAAGTCACTCAAATTCTCATGCTCAGAACATTTTCAACTACTCAAAAAGTGGTCCAATGTAGGATTAACCATCTGGTAACAGGAGACACATATGGGGAATGAAGTTAGGTTATTGTGGTCTCATCAAAAAGGTAGATATCACTAAAACAAAAGACAAATATTCGGTGGGTGGTCATAATGTTATGGTTGGTTGGTACATTACAGCCTGCTATGGAAAAGTACTAGTCATAAATAATACAAGGCCTGATCTTTCGCCTCACACGTGAAAGGATTCGCCAGGGTGGATGAGCCAGATGCTACGACTGATTTAAGGGGTGCACTGTATGGGTCTTTGGCTTCCCATTGGATTGCACAGTGGGTCTCCAGTGTTACCAAAGTACATAATAAGACCCCTTGAGAAAAAGAAGCAACTGGCTTTAAAAAAAGGACAAAACAACACAATCTGATTGCATTCAGGGCCGTATTAACATATCCTTTCACCACTGGAGGATGCCACAGCTGCTGAGGCCCCGCAATTTCTATTATGACTCCACGATTCCATCAATTATGACTCCAAAACTATGGCTTAATTAACTCCATGCACAGACGGCATCTTTTCACAGGGTATCATTTGAGAACAGCAAAACAAAATGGCTGCCGGCTTCCCTCACACTGCAAATAGAGGCCAAGATGGTGGTGGGTAGATTAATTTTGCTCTGCACACTTTTATTGATTCAGAGTTGTGTCTCATAAGGAGGTGGAAGAGGAACATTGTGCTTGTATTGCCTTCTTACGGATATGCAGGCGTTCTTTGGAGAGCTGTGACCTTGGCCTGCTTTCAGACATCTATAAAGTGTTTCTATTAATGAAGTCTAAGCAGCTGATACAGTTATCAAGTCTACTAAAGTGATTACAAAATGTTGTTTTCGACTAGCATGTACAGACATTGGTAATAAAAAATTTCAACAACTTTCTCAAGATAGAATCAAAGACGTGGAGGCTAATCTAATATCAGCTCAAGTTACAACAGGAAACACGTCGCCATCAAGTAGAGACATTATCAGAAAAGCCCCTCTGACAAATGCAAATCAAGGCTGACCACATCGGTCCAAATTAAGTTACTTGGGAATATCACATTATGATCCAAAATAAAATGTGGACATTAGAGTTCAAATCAAATTAAGGACAAAGTCAGCAGCTGTTTACATAGAACTTGTCTTTCTACCAACACAGAATCTCAGCCTTCGATAGGACCAAAGCATTTACAGAGCTTCAAAGATAGAAAAAGATTCAAAAAATGGCTTTTTTCTCAGCTGAATATCAAAACAAAGGAAACAAAATCACTTTATTACATTACTACATAGCTAAAGTCAAATTGATGATAAAGAGATGAAGAAAATTACCCAAATTAGATTTGACTGTTTACAGCCCTTAAACAGAAAATTGTGTTTATTTAATCACATGTCATTATTACATAAAGTATTCAATTAGGTCTACCTCAGGCCACAGAATAGCCAAGAACTGAGGTCACAGCAGTGAGAATGAGAGCATATTTTAGCGCTGCTCTGGTTCTCAAACATCAGCGAGTGGCACAGAGTCACCACAAATGAGTTAGGACATTAACACCAGTCAGATGGTTTCTATTTCAGCTCATAACTGTGTGTGTCACTACCTAAATTCCACATTATTAGCCCCTCGCGTGGAAAACTAATGGCTTCCACATCAGAGGTTAAGTTCTCAACCTAAAAATCTTAACTTATAAAGAACATTAGTGGAAAACGTCTTCTCAGCAGTTCTCAGCAAAAACCCATTTTCTAATTTGACCCCTTTCTCCCTCAGCATTGATAAGTTTGAATTCATTTTGATGAAGACCTTGGTTAATCTGCGTGGCTCTTGCACATGTAATATGGATTAGTGCACTTTAGCCTGGAGAGCTCAGCCATGATGCCACAAAAGCCTCTTTGCATCAGCCCTGCTTCGCTCATCTAGCCACAGGCCCACCCTGACATCTGACCCCACCCCCCCACGAGACACCCACTGCTCCACCGCTCCTTCCCACATCTCTGGAGAGCTGCCCTGGCCCGCCTCTGGTCCAAGCCACCAGGGTGGGGGGGTGGATGTGAGACGGGAGCAAGGGCAAGGGCCGTCCTCACTAATTACACCAATGCAGCTCTGGGGACAGGAGCTGGAAGCCTTTGACATTCATTTCACACTATTATTTCATCTGTTGGACCTGTACGAACTATAGCTGCAGGCTTTTTCATCCAAATCTGCTCCGTGCATGGGATTCATTTGATAGACCTTGGATAGACTGGATACACAAGGCTCTCAATTTTCGACTCACACATAGACACAACATGATTATGCGTCTCTGTCCGCTACTTTACAGGTTATCTAAATTCAATAATGCGCAAATGCCCCGGCTAAGTGCACGCATGCCGCACTAAATTATGCTGCTGACATACATAGAGGAGGGACATGCCAGAGCTCTGAAAAACATGTCACTTATGGTTATTAGGAAAATGTGAAAATTATTATAGAAAGAAATAAGGAAATTATTGGCAGCTGTGGATGTCAAATATAAATCTGGAACGAGAGTATTTTAGTGTGTATATTAAATAGTACCACATGGCTACGTCCTTGGACTTTAAGGTTTTACAGCCTGTTTAAGATGAGAAATAACTTTAAAAGACCGAGGATTCAAAATGGCTTTATCCAGGAATCCAGGAGATTTCTTGTGTAATAACTGAACTTCTATGACGGTGGTACTGCTTTACAAATGTTCTCTGACTAAGAAAACAGAGTATTTATTGTACCCTGCAGATGTTTGCTCCATGTAGTCCCACAAAACCTGGACATCCACCCCTCTGACAGTATGTATTTCAGCAATAAAACAGCTTGTTTACATAGCAATCATGCCAAGAGCTGGGAGATTTTTGCAAAAGGGGAGAACAAAATTACACCAACCACCCAATCCCACTTTAATAGAAAGCAGAGCAATGGCAGCTGACTATGTGGCTCCATCGTAAAGCCAAACAAGCATTAACTCCGAAGTTTAAGAGCCAACAACAGAGGGTTTTTATTTAACGTCTTAAAGCTTTAATTGGCGCCTCTGTTATTTCCTCTTCAAGGGACCGAGCGAAACTGTAAACCCAGTTCTTACACAGGAGGGGCCCCACGGTTTGCAGTGACCCGGGATCTAGCTATAACCCTCACCGGGGCCCCCACATCTGTGATCTTTACCAATTGAGCTCAAGAGGCTATGCTCTCCCCTTGGCCCCCAGCTGCCAACAAGGAAGGCCCCTGAGCTAAGACATGGGAGCTTAATCGGGCTGGAAGGGCCCCGTCAACCACTCTGCCGCAGAGTCACATATGGAAGTGACTAGGGCCGCCCCAAGTCACCTGGGTATATCCATAAATCTCCAGGCTGTTTCCTTAAGCTAATAATTGTGGAGTGGTACCTTTATCTACAAGTCTGGAGATATTGTCTGGCCTATTTTGACCCTTACCGCTTGCCGTCTCTCCCACACAAAACAGGAAATAGATATCCGCGGTAAAAGTGATGACTAAATTGCACTGAAAACAGCCGTAGGTTTGAGGTCCCCCAGAGACTCCATTTTAGAGCTTGACTTCTCACTCACATGTCTTCTCTGTGTTAATGTTTTTAGGGTTGGATCCAGTAGTGCAGTGGAACTACTAAACCTGATACTCTGCTGGCTAGAGAATAAGCGCTCCTTTATGCGAAAGTTTACAGCACCATATGTATTTTCGATTTTCAGATTTATTTAGTGAGGGGCTCCGCAAGGCTCACAGGGGATCCATAAGGCTTAGTGCTCCATCGCCAACTCTCTCGTTAGATTTACGTCCTACAACAACACAAACAAAACTCTTGTTCCTCCCCCAGGAGCCCAGCTGTGAATCAGAGCTGCTTCTGCTAGTGCTCAACATGCAAAACAGGAAAAGCAGTTCACAGAAAACACTCAATTTCTGCTTAAACAATGTGAGGTCACATAGAGAAAGGAGTGCTACACTAGTTTGACACAGAGCTTATTTTCTCCACCACATAACACTTATATTGAGTTATATTGAGCATATGATAAATTTGGTGCCCTAAAGCGACTGAGAATGTGTGGCCAAGGTGTAGTCCTGCTTAGTTAATTTAGATATGAACTTAGTCTCAGTGGAGATGTTATTGCTTTGCCTAGAATGTCCAACAGGGTGGCATTTAACTTCTCTAGATTTTCTAAATATGGCCACAAATTTGTATAATTTATTTTTTATAATTTTTCATAGATAAGTTTAATGTTTCACTGTGAAACTTTTCAGGCAAAGCATTAATGTCTATGAGGACTAGCTGATGATAGAAAAGTTACACAGTGCGCCTTTAAAGCCTGTTTCTCTGTCCAACCCATGCAAGCTTCATGTTTTTATCCTTGATCAATATAACCAAGTCGGAATCAAGCTAAATGCTAAAGATAATACTGGCATTTATTACATGTTCTGTTTGCAAAGCTGTATAAATGGGTTTGTGACGTCATCCCATCCAGGATTGACTCCAAGAGAAAGCACAAAAACTAGTGATCTGAATGATGCAAATCTTATCTAAAGGTGGGGGCGTGCTAGCCATAATCATTTGCAAAGGCTAAGCGATGGAGGAAGTCTGGCCAACTGTGCCTAAGTGGGATTGATGTAGAAATCCAGTGAACACACATGAAGATCTATGTTGAATTCTGGGCTCGGATACAGCATGATCTGAGCTTTACACACTCAAAGCCCTCCATGCTTCCTCACATTGTCTGCTCTGACACATTGAAGGATGGGCAGGACTGGGGTGCAGACAAAGGCCTCTCCCGGCTGGCCCATTAGAAACAGGGAGCCATGTCCAGAGCACCGGAGCATGTCCCCTTGCTCTCCAAAGGGGGCTGTTTTATTAATGAGCCAATCAGATGTGTGTGCGGGCTGGACCGTAGGAAGCACCTTGGGCGGCCTGCCTGGTGAGCGAGTGTGGGGTAAGAGAGGCGCTCCCCAGCCAGTAATGTAGTCCCTGGCGGGCTACAGTGGAGGCATATTTGACAAATGGACTCCTTTAGCAGAGCTGTGCCGGGGGGATCCTGGCTCTGGTGTTGGCTCACGGCTGGTTTACCTGCCCGCCGCCATGCTCGCTCCTTCATCTACGGCGCCTCCCCAGAGCACAGACAGCCACTGACTGATAATGAGGCCATGTGCACATGAATGGATGGGGCCAGGCTCCCACAGACACACATACACATGCAGGGCTAGCTCCTGACTGTGCTGAGATAGGCAGCGCTAGCAGGCAGCGGTTGTTCGCAGCACTGAGCTGTGTAGCTGGACTCTATGATGTCTGTGATGGATTATAGCAGGAAACTAGCAAGACTATTTTTACTTTGCCTTTAGACAGAGAGGACAAAAAGACACATGCTCTACGCAGATGCTAGCTTTTGTCCTGAAGTGCACAAGCATTTTGTCGAAGTCTTCCTTAAACTTTGTCAAAGGTGCATAGATGCACACTTTTAGTCCAGAACTACAATAACAGCCATGTTTTTTGTGAAAAGTCAGGTTTTTGTGTGTTGGAGTTGCTGAGGTGGAGACAAGCATTGTGACAGATCTGAAAGAGTGTAAACATGAGGCTGAGTGCATTTGTGTTTTCTTCATGTGGTGCTGCAGGATTGTGACAAATTCCAGAGCAAGTCTCTAGTGAGTGCCATTGCTTTGGTGTCAGCACAGAGCGGCTGTCTGCGCGTGATGGAACCAGGGAGCGCTGCGCACCGCCGCCTCCCATGGGATGTGTGCCGAACAAGATGTCGCCTGTCAAGTGGGGAGCATTTGAAAATAAATAACATCAATGATGATTTCAGTTTACTTGTCACAAGCATGTGTGCTTTGAGAAGTGATGCCATCGCTCTGCTGGGGATGCAACCCCCATCTGTATCAGAGCCTCTGCTACACATACTGCATTTACAATCCACATTCAGCATCAAAGCAGCTGCACACAGCAGTCTTAACAAGCTGCTTAAGGAAGTGTGCAGTCATTTATTATAGCCATATCCCTAACGTAATAGAATTATTACAGGTCAATAGTAACAATATCCAAACCTGTGCACATCTGTTTGCAAAGGCAAAGGGTTACCAGCAGGCTTTTTAAATCAATGTTACTGAAATGTGCAATATCATTTGTCTTGATATAATACCTTAACAAATGGAATGTATTCTGTCTCTTGAGTGTGCTCTAGAGTAAATGAATATCTCCTGTGGACCTTTATGAAATGGAAAAAGGCTGTGCAGCTTTAAGAATACTTTGAAGGGAATTTGTTCGCCTTGACTGGGACTAGGTTTGTTCAATAAATCAAAGAAAGATGGCAGGTGAGACCATTCATCAGATAGTGTGTGTGAATGCATATGCAGGCTATGCACTCATTTGGCCTCAGCGCGTTGGAACGCAGCCCAGCAGGGGAGCCTGAACTGATTCGAGTCTCAAAAAAGACCAAAGAGCACTTGTAACACAAAGAGTTTCATCTCAGCTCCTTAAGGAGAACCATCTGTTGTGCGGCAGCCGCTCTCTCCCTCTCTCGTCACACACTCTCTCCCTCTCTCCCCTTCACTCTCTCCACCCTCACGCTCTCTCTCTCCATAGCTTTACAGTCGATTGCGGGTCAAGAGCAGGAAAACAAATGTGCACTGTGCACATGTGTGTGTCTGTCTGCCATTCCTCCAGCCAGAGATTACATATCAGAATGTTCTTTTGGCAGCACTGCAAAAGAGACTAAACTGGAGAGAAAAAATCTCCCTAAGGTGCACAGGCCAGATCTGACTTCCTTAGAAAGGCATCATAAATTGTTTGCAGCGTTTGTTGAAGACTGCGGCTCATCTCAAGTGGACAGTGAGGAGAGATGTTTGAGGACAGGACTGGATGAGGTGCAGAGAAAGCAGAGGGCTACAGGAGTTTAAACATCTGGCTTTGCTGCTTCCTCCTCTCTGTCATCAGCGAGTCGGTCTGATCAGAGCGCAGACACAGCAGCCCGGGGAGGTCAGGACTCTTTCTGAAGCAAAGTGCAGACAGGCATTTCCACCCATCACAGTCTAAGTGTGTGTCACAGCCCTCCATCATCCATTACCCGTCCATTGGGCCTGCTCCCTGGCTCGCCTGCACAAAGTGAATCAACCTCTCGCTGTGATGCTCAGAGCACCAGGGCCCTAATGTCTCGGCGTGTTGCCTCTTGTTCAGCACATACACTTTCTGCCTTTGATTTCAGGCTGCTCTAAAGGCTGATCGATCACAGGGTAAATGCTCCTAATCAGGAACAGGAAGTCGACACGAATAAAATCCCAAAGATTAGATCACTGGCTCCTGCTTTTTCTATAGTATGTTATTATATGCTTCACCTACCACTTAACATTGTGTACAGCACAGTGAGAACCTATGGCTACTGTATTGCATTGTTATTAGTTAACAACAGAAGTCCAACATTATGTGACAACATAAATAATAAAAAAAAAAATCATATTGACCAGTGTGTAAATAAAGTATAGTAAGCTTGATGTATAACCTTGTGCATAGCTTGACTAAAATTATGACCACCAACCATCTCCTAATTAAGAATATGAATGCATTTCCCTGTAGACTGGTGTCATTGGTGTCTTAGCTATTTATCTATGTTACTCCTGTCATGTAAGGAGCAGTGAGTGGGAGGCAGGTTAATGAGCACCATTGACTACAAATCCATACAAAATGAACAGAGTCAGGAGAATATAGAAAGCAGATAACATATTTGCTATCTGAAAGAGGTTTTTATACATGGGTATTCTTTTTATCAGTCCAAAGCCTGGTTAAATAGAGTTGCAATATACTAGAAAGTTGTACAGAAGAAATGATTTCAACGGCCACCATAAAGTCAAATGATAATTCAGATTTGATTCAGCAACATGTCAAATTATTGTCCGATTATTTACGCACACATTGTTTGGATTTGCAAAACCTCATTGCCAATCCCTGTGTAATTGCAGTACATGTACGCTCCCCTGAACACACAATTCCAAAAAGGAAACACGGCAGGAATTATTAATGAACAAGAATGGGCGAGGAGGGAGGAGCTAATTTCTTATTTATGAAACACTAACCAAGAGGCAACCCTCCTGACAGGCCTATTAATGATCTTTAGTGACCCTTAGGCAATTCCATCTCCCACTGCATGTACCTGTCTCTCTCCTGCCCAATATCTGTAGAAACTTGGCCTACCCCCCATTGCCGTCTTGGTCTCTTAACATGGCGGATTGCATCAAGCCGAGGAGGAGCGGATGGGATGGGGCGGTGGTGCGCGCTTGTAATTTGTGCAGGGGGGATTTAGACATTAAAGGGGGGAAAAGGGCTCTCCCGGGACCATGGAGTTGATCAGCCGTAGCCCTGGTGGAGCAAGCCAGACAAATAACAAATGACAGCTCTGTGATTAAATCAAACCTTCTACTTTAAGTGTTGAAGTATCTGCCTGTCACTAACAATCTAGGGCTTGTTACAGCTCTCCCCCTCCTCCTCCTCCCTCTCTCACCGCCGTGTTCGGTAGTAGCCCCGCGTTTGACGGAGAGTCCCATCAAGCCCGCCCCTCCTCATCCTCCACTCGCCAGCCGCGCTACCTTCCTCTAGCCCCCAAAACACATCAATCAAAGCGCTCCCCCTGGACAACAGCCCGCCTGCCCGCCCAACACTCCTCCCCCTCCCTCCTCCTTGCATCCTGGCTGGCCATCTCTCCAGAGAACGGTGACAGTGACACACCAGCCCTCCCCGCTGCATGTAAAACAACCTGACAATGGAAGTGAAATAAGATAAAATATAATAGACACCGCTAATGCACTGGATCTGAATAGGATCCGCAATTAAGCTTTAGTGCACCATTGAGAGTCATCCAGCATGAACTGATGCACTACTAGGGCCATACATCACCATACCATATACCGCTACCCTCAAAATATTAGCATGAATATTTATCAGGGAACATCCATGAGCCATTATCTTGAACATATATGTGGTATGTAAAATTCTGGTGGTAATAAAAATGAGCATGCATAAGAATAAGGTGCCACATGATGGGTCAAACTAGCGCACACGATATTAAAACACTGGCTTTATATTAGAGATTTTATCAGGATGGAAGAAACTATATCCTTCCTGTGCCAGCCCTAAGTATTACTGCTATACACACGCTTCCACTGTCAATATGATTCATTTATCCATTCTTACACTTAAGTAGTTTTAGGAGTGGTAGCAACTATGAGCTGAGGTTTCACAGTGGACAATGGCCAGGAGGGTGCAGGGATGACATAAAGCCCAGTCATTCAATGTCCAACCGTCTTAACTAGTTCTTTTCTGCATGAATGAAGAACAATAATACGTGTTTTTATGGGTATTTGACATAAGGAAGTGCTGTTAACAATGCTATTCATTACAAATAACAGTTAGTTTGTGATATTGTTTTATTTTGGCCTTAAAACTACATTAAAATGATGGGTGTTCTAAATTATACAAACTTCTTTTGTCTTCTTTTGTCAGTGCAGTAACTTTGTCAGCCAGGCTGGCACCACCTAGTGCCTCACTCGCTCAATTTCATTTCTCTCCAGCGACTAGGTCAGGAATCAAAATACACTAGACGGTTTGCAAGAACCCCGGGAGTGCGAATTTGGGTACCAGCCAATCAGTGAAGAGAAGGGTTAGTATCAGGGTTGCATATCATCAAGATTTTCCAATACAATATATACCTCGATACATCAGGAATGATACAATCCATATATCGATACAATGAGCTTTCGATTCCATATGATATTTTTCAAATTGATTCAATACGGTTCAATAAAAGATAATGGCTAAATAATGGCTGTGATACTAAAAGTTTTAAACCACTGAAGTTAAACCACATCTTGTGCAAAGTGAATATGAAACACACACCTTTTAGTCCTCAAAACAGTAAAAATGACAAATGTCTTGCATGAACAAGTTTTGTTCCTCTAAACAAGCAACAAAACTGTAGCACTGTAACAAAATAATTTACGAAAATATACCAAAATACCAAATACTCTTGACGATATATCGACACAGCAGCCTACGATATCAATACTGTATTATCTATCGCATTAAACGATACGATATTTAAATATTTTGATATTTTTGCACACCCCTAGCGAAGAGCCATACATTCTGTTCTGGCAACGATTCCCAAGATCAAGGATTTAAAGCTGAACAAAGAGAATGTTTGGTGAATTTTATAAAGGGGAAAGACGTTTTTGCGCTTCCTCCTGCGGGATTTGGGAAAAGCTTAATATACCAGTTAGCCATGTTAGCGGCACATTACATACATCATAACCAAATAGCAGCGATTGGTGAAATAAAAAAAGTATCCGCCTATCGTCGAGCGAAAAAATTCTAATGCTGCGACGTCAGAAGATTTCCACAAAGTGAAGCCGCCTGATGAATCAGGCTATAACTTTGTAGCTTGTTTAGAGAAAGCAAGCTTGTTTTTCATTCAAATGGGTGTATTTCATATTAAGTTTGTGCAGGTGGTGATATGAAGAAATACTGCTGGTAATATGTATATAGTGACACATCGCATAACATCATGTGCAATAAATCGATTACTGCATGCATTCAAAACTGTATCATGGTTTTTATTCATTGTGTAACCGCAGTCCTCATTTTCTGCATTTGCAAATACAGCCGCTATCCCCTTGGTCTATCTCCTGTGGTCTATAGTAAAGCTAACCATCCCTAGAATAACAAACATTTACAACAAGTGCTATAACTGTCCACAATAATCTAGGCTAGGGATGTCCGCTAACCTTATAAAATGTCTGGCCGTCATGCCCGTTGGAGCGGCTGCCAATGTGCGAACAATGACATGATTTAAGGCTAAATTAGTATTCATCACACCAGTCACAAGCCATTAATCTAATATCCAACATGAAATTATATGCAAATGACCAGCTATTGTAATGCTACACCATGCGCCAATGCTTTAAAATGGCCACCGGTGCAGCCCTGTAAAATCTAATACAAATCTGAGGGTTTTATACGTGCTCAAAAATGAAATCAAATTATAATTGCTTGCTATAAATGTTATTTCAGACAATGTGGTATTACAACAGTAGCTCTGGCTGTTCCTAAAATGGTGGTCTATTGAGTTGCAAATGACATAAATTGCTAGAACGAGGCATTTCTTTGTGTGATTGCTTTGAAGAATTTCCATTTATCCAGGCTTTGAACTGGCACAAGAGCAGAATGACTAGCAAAATGTATTTACTCTAAGTATGGGGAAAATAAATTCTAATGACTACAAGGTTGTCATTGGCCTCTTAAATTTAAAGGTGGACTATGTAACTTTTTGGATGGGGGTCTGTCACCTGCTTGTTTCTCTGGATATGTCATTTATCTGCCTAGTATGACATGAAACAGCACTACCTTACATTTATTCAATTACAGGTGGTTTTACTGCTCAAAAATACCTAGAAACAGGTATTCTGACAGTGAGCAGGGCTGCCTCTCCTCTGATCTGACCTGTATCTTTGTCTGGTTCAGTTTCCATGAAAATCGAAAGGTTTAATGCCATACTGTGAAACATTCCAGACAAAGCAATAATATTGCCATGGAGAAAAGCATCTGATGGACCCACTACCAGAAAAGTTACACATTGCACTTTCAAACACATTTCCCCCCAAAAATATTCATAGTTTTTGTTGATATTCCAGTTCAGTAGTAATCTGTAGTCCCACCCTGTTTAGGCTAAATAAACTCTTTGATTGAGTGCCCACAACTCTACCTCGCCACAGCGGTTGACATTTTTATCAAGCTGTCAATCTGGCAAAACAAACAGCAGCTCTGAACAATGTTTTTCCACACCTTGCTGTTGTAAAAGGACACCGGAGGACAATTGTTTCTGGCTGTGTGCCCAGCTCTGAGGCCAAGGCCAGGTCCTGAGCCGTGTCGGGGAATATGCCTGGTGACAGATGCTAGGGAGACCCGGGCTACGCGGAGGTCCGGGGAGAGCAATTAGCACAAAAACGAAGCGGCTATGTCGTTAGCTGGTCTTTATTAGCCTCAGTGATCAGTTCAGAGGCCATTAGTCTCCTGTGATCAGTGCATTTCCTGCCACGGACCATTACTGGCATTTGTAACTGTGGCTGCTACAGTATTTCAGGTCAGTTGTTAACAGGAATGATTTCACTGCTGTTTCAACTGTGTGATTATTGATGTTAAATAGTCAATATCATCCTAAACAAAACATATGGGACAGATCAATGCTAGAATATGGTAATTTAAACCCTTCACTATATAAAAAAAAAAAATCTAAACAAAAAACTCCTCTCATTTCTATGCTTCAAATGTTCCATAGTATGGCATAAAACCTTGAAAAACAAACAATCTTAGTGCAAGCTTGCTTTTCCATGGATATGACCTGTAACTTGGGCTTCTTTTTTTGATGGAGGTAGATACTGTAAATTGTCATAGAGTGGAATATTCTATGCCGTGACATCTCCATGGAGACAAGCAGGTGACATACCAGCATCAGAAAAGTTACATAGTGCTTCTCTACAAAATTTCAGATTTTGAAATAATATTTTAGTCTCGAAGGAACATAGCACGATTTGTGTTTTTAAATCAGTATTTGTTTAAATCTCTTAACATAGTGACAAGCTTCCTATCAAGGTTGTTTGCTTTGATATGCACAAAACACAGGTTAAAAGCTTAATGTTTGGAGAGGCCTTGTGCCCATGTACTTACTCTATGTCAGAGAACAGAATATCCCATCTAGTACAGGGTGAGATATCAGTAGCTGGTGGGGGGCTCAGGGATATCATCTTGTACACCTTTTTTCTGTCGCTGTGATGCATGCTGGGAAAAAGCCGCCCTCTATGTTATTCCTCTGTTTTGCACGAGTCCGGAGAGACTTCCCTGCTAATGTTCCCCTCCTGTTTTACAGCACTACTTCCTGGAACAGCCCCCCTACTAGTCATCAGATGCTACATTAAGGGAGCACTCTCAAGTCTTCCACTACCACTAAGGGCCCCTGATAAATAACTTATGGGGGAAGAGGATTCAAAACATCTCTCCTATTACCAGCCACGATTCATTTTTTACAGTCCCCGGAGCCTTCCATCTGTCCTGCACTTCAAACGCATCTGAATGTGTTTCCCTATTCTCTCCGCTGGGATGCATGTGAAGGTAGAGGCACAGGGAGTTTGGGCGAGAAGTGGGGGAAGAAAAAGAAAAAAGAATATGACAGGAGAGTGGGGCTTTGAGCAGGCGAAAGTGCCCAAAGCATCGCCGGCATCATCTTTGTGTCTATTCTCCGTGGAGGCATTTGAAGGAGCGGCAAAGGGAGGCGAGATTTGAGGGCATGGGATGAGCTGCCACTCTCTGTCAAATTATGCCAAAAAAATTCTGGTTATTATGGAAATGTCCTTCTTTAGCCTGGCCTAGCCGGTTCCATCTACTGTCTGTATGATTTTGTCTCTGCTCTGTTGTCATTTTAAAATAGTAACAATCAGTGATGTCCGATAACATTTGAAGATGCTAATGTACTAATGTTTAATGGCTTTTGTTGTTTCTTCTGTTGTTTATAAATAAGTATAGCTACGACTAATACTAAGGCTACGTTTATATGATGACGGTCTGAACAGAAGATGCAAAAGTCGCGCTGCATCTTCACTTTGTATTCTGCGTTTAGATGAGCGTTTTTGGGAGGAAATCGGCATGCATACGATGACCCAAAGTGTGTGGAATTTGATTGGATATGCATGCCAGGTGGCTAGGTGGTGACTCTAGGTGGTGATGTATGTGATCTAAGTGTGTATGGGACCTAAGCAGATTTGACCAGAGTTCTGCGTCCTGGGCAGTGTAGACGGAAACGCTACAGCAGAGCGTATTCTTGCGTCTTACTTTTCCACTCTGGAGGATGATTTCAAATTTTAGCGTTTTAAGCCCCAAAAATGCCATCACCATCTAAACTGAAGGCACTTCCGATAACATATTTTCTCATTTTTACCTGCAGGTGTTCTTGTGTAAACAGGCCCTTACAATGGCGAGAAACAAAAAACAAGGACCATAATGTATTGGGATATAAGCCAAAGTCATGATGTTATGGGCCATTCATGATTTTTCTGTTGATTAGTATACCTTCTCAGGTTTAAAAGCCTTGTACTCAGTCTTTCTCTCTTCATGTATATGAGCAAAGTTTGTCTTGCTCCAATACAGACATATTGTGTATGCAGCACATGATCAAAAACTCTGCCGTGCACTGCCTACATCTATTTAAAGTGTTTTATTGTCCGATCATCAGAAAGTGCACTGCTAGTTGTGAAAAGTGGGAAAAACTCATTATCAAGCATGATTAGGAAGCTCAGAATGCACAAGGTAAGTGAGGAATAACTTTGAACTACTGTAAACAATCTAAAATTAACTAGTTTTGTTTTTCGTGTTTTTAAGACAGCAAAAATCAGGTGCAGCATAGTTAACTTCCTACTTCTTCGGATAAAGAGTTCATATGCCTGGCTAGATTGCAATATTATGACCTTGTCTCAGAGCTACACATAAAGGTACGTTTATTGTACTCACTATTAGATCTATATGAGTCCTTTGCTTTCATCGGTTTTAGACTCAATCCCATTCCATCCCTAAAAACCTGTAATAATATCCAATATGAGTGTGCAAAAATATCTACATATTGTGATACAGTATTGTTATGATGGGCTGCTATATCAATATATATCACCAAGATTATTTTCTGGTCTCTTCTAACAATTTTTTGTACAACAGTTTGTATTGCTTATTTAGTGGAAGGAAACTTGTTTATACAATACATTTGACATATATGAGTGTCATATCACTTATCACATGTGTATTGCTGTATTGTGAGCCATGTATCGTATATTTTATCGAATTGTGAGGGACCTGATGATTCCCAGCCCTAATATCCAAGTTTGGGCTACACAAACTGCACGTGAACCTCCGTTGATGTATTAATCCCATTTCTTGCACTACAAAAAAGTCCATTAGGGTGTCTATTCCTATAATCCTCCACACTGGAAGTCATATGAATGAAAGCAGTGGGTTGGAAGCAGATGGGCGGAGACCAATCCTGTGGAAGATGGCCATTTTCAAGTCACATAACGAGACAAACAAGCAAAGCGGCGGTTGTAATTTGATGGTGATGTCAGCTGTAATTGCCTTTGATGGGAGAGCTATAGGCAAGCACAGCCATGATGTGTGGGTCCAGAAGTGCTAGTTATGGAATATAAATTGAAGCTGCCCATTTTCCCAAGGTTGAAAATATACAGTTTTTTTGAAAAGTGATTTAGTCAAACATCTTATCAACCTAAATGGATTTTATGTTGGCTGTGAGAGCACGCCTGGCAACATATCTCACCAGTTATAGGGGAACAGCACACGTCTGTGACATGTATGGATTTTGATGGAGTCAAGATGGCTTTCAGTGATCCCTTTTATTGAGACCATGAATCTCGGAGCCTCTGAATCAGCCCCATTCACATCTCCAGCAAATTCAATTTAAGCTTTAGATCAAAGTGAAAAATGTGTGAAAGCCATTTACTCGGAGGTAATATTCAGGTATGACAATCTGATTTAACCACATGACTATGAATGTAATTACTACGGACATTACTTTCCAACTGTGCGGTTCAGAAAGCAAGGTAATTTGTTATAGAACGATTTGGATTTAAAACATCTCTAATTATTTATATATTACACATTATAACATTGATATGAAAATGTAGCACAAGGTATTTTAACATTTTGACCAGCATGCAAACCTTAGTACAGGCATTTAAAGGGATAAGCTTTTTCACCTGACAATAATGAGCATGCTGAGAGTGGCCCCCATGACCTACTCAGCCCAAGCTTGGCACTAACAGCGCTTTTATCAAACCCGTACACAAGAAGGCTTTCAAAAGGACCTACAGTGTGGGGAGAGTTTGGGTGAGCCTGGGTGAACATAACAAGCAGGGATCTACACATTTAAAGGTACTGCTTAAAATTTATGGAGGCATGTTTGGATGGGGGCCACGGTGAACAGCTTGGCCAGCTGAGCAACATCACAGCGGGACGCCTAATAAGCCCCGCGCAATTTTTCACCCCATATTTTATCAATAAAAAAGCAGTTTAAAGAGCCTCCCCCCGAACCACAGCCGCTGCACTGCCTGCCATCTGGAGCCCTCTTTCATTTTATAATCCAACTGTCATTAAAATGCTTCTTGGCAGTTTACAGCTCGTTCCCCCTGTGCAGATGTGGAAGCGGTCTTCAGACGGGCCCCGCTGATCAAAGCACTCAGGCTGTCAGACAGAACACTTACCACCCCCGGGCCGCCTCTGGTCCTGTCCTGGACTTAATGCCTGACATTATTTATTTATTTCCCCACTTCACTGTTTATCAGGTGCACCACTCCCCGCTGCGCTCAGGTCAGATCCGGAGACGGAGAGGCAGCAGTGGCCTGGGGCTCTGAGGAAGGAGGAGGAAGTTGTAGGCTGGAAATGCTGTTAACCAAATAACTGTAGGGCAGATAGGGTAGAGTGGGAGGAAATGTCTTTGTCAGTTCAACAGTTAATACAGCGGTTTACAAAATAGTGACACCTAGCGACACTCGGCATAACCTTTAAATCCTTACTGTAGAAATGAACGCAATGTTGGAAAGGAACTAAATGTTTTGAGTAACTGTATTCTGGTACAATACAATGTATTCTTCCAGACACAAGTACATAGTATACACTACAGCTGTCAAGCTCTTCAGTTCCTAGTAAATACTATTTGCGCCATGTGGTTATATATAAATCTGCGTAAGGCTAACATTACTTCATCAAAAACTATTCCGAAACACATTCTTACCTATAATCCTTTTGCAAATCAAACAACTACTGCAAACTGCCAAATATGCTGCTAAGAATTACTGCTCAGTTACAGGAGCTATATGTAGGCTTTGTGCACTAATAACATGAGCGTTGTTGGCAGTGGCGCAGAGGTGATGGCAGGGCGCTCTAGCTGCTGGCCCTGGCTCTGTATCATATCACAGTGGCACATTCACAGACCATGCACATGCCCAGCCCGCGGCGCTGCCCGGAGACCATGCACCGATGTGGCCTGGCATGGAGGCTGGCGTGAATGCTCGGCCCGGGTGTTGATTGAGCTCCTTTGAAGCCCCCGACGCACGCCGCCTTTGTCTGGCAGTTGTCCCGCGGTAAGAACTTGGGCCATATTCCGCCTGTCAGTGCCATGTGTTTGCTCCCCTCACAGCACAGCGGTTGATGCCACTCAAACCACCAGCATCACCGGTACCATCCCCCCTCCATCCTAACTCTCTCACATCCTGGCCTCTGGCATCTCTGCGGGCACCCGGGATCTAGCAGGTCTGCACTAATGAAGTCAAATTAATTTAATGGATGCCCGGTGCCGTCTGTGTCTGTGGCGCTTGGCAGGGGCGAGGTTTTATGGCTGGTCTCTGTCTGGCTGTGGCTCCCCAAACCCCCATGCAGAACCACAAGCTGCCATATACCTCTGCAGTGCGCCGGGCCAAGTCATGGATGTGCCAGTGCACCGTTTATGGCTGCTGTTCTTTCAGGTGCACAGAAGCAGGATTCAAGTCCAAAAAGTATCCATGTGAACACAAACTCACATGCCCTAAAACTAGAGCATATCCACAATATCAGAAAAAAACATGCAACACACTATATAGGAAAAGGTGGTAATGAAAATATATGGCTTTGATACCCATAAATGTTTGAGTGTACTCTGCAGTGACATCTTGCTGGGGGTGTTCTACATGTATCTCTAATGGTGGAATGTTTTGAAGTAACTGTGGTGACACAATGCAGACCAAGCACATAAGTAAACACTACCAAAAAAGTCTGAAAACTCAAGAAAAAAATACTAAAAGGATTTAAACAACACATTTTCAGGAGCCTGTGAAGACAGAGCAGAGCTTACAGTAGCACCACACCCCCAAAAATACTGCTTTTCCCCTATGAATATACTGTAAAAGCAGCACAACACAGAGAAAAATCACTCTGCTTAACTGTGTCTGTTGCTTATAATAGTATTTTATTGACCATCATACCCAGAAGTCATGGCCATAAGCGTCAATATTGAAATACTCACCCTGTCACAGTTTGAAAAATGGGTAATGTGGCTTTCCTCATCCCGCACTGCCTGGTATAAACTATTTTAGTCATACGTTTTAAACTTCAAACTTGTATTTTAGCATTGCACATATATACAGTATATATTTTTGATGAAAGACCAAAACATTATTGTAAAAAATGTTTTCTGATTTGTTTTATAGTACAGTCTAATGGCAACCCTCACCACCCTTCGCCCCCCAGCCCCTACACCCAAAACCCCCTTGTTAACATCTAGTCCATGCTTTTACACAATAATTATTTTCTCTTCCTGTAATCTTTCCAGCCGTGTACCTTTCCCTGGCTGGTCTAGATCAAAGCGCCTGGATCAGTGCATGGGGGACTGCAGTGGCTGGGGTTTTTGGCATAATTGAAGGCAGCTGGCCCCAATGTGTGCATGCTCTCCTGGGTTTCTCTGCTTTCCACATCACAAACATATTCGCCCACGGAAAGTTCCTCGGCGAGCCCAAGTGACGTGCCAGCCTACGGGGCTTGAGGTCTGGCCGTTGCCCACCCGATCCACAGGCATCCCAGTGTTTAGATTGACTGGAGATGGTAGAGTAGTAAGCTAAAGAAGGGGATATGCAGTCTCAGTGGGTGTTCGGTCATGGTGCTCAAAGTTCTTCACTGTCTTTCAACGCCAATGTACAAATCTAGACACAAGTCATAAGTCATGGGGTTGCTCCAAAGCTTACATGAAAAAGGTGTAAACTTAAGCTAACACAACATATAATATTCCACACCCCAAAGACGAAAGGAAATCTAACTGTCATAATTGAATGCAGACCACTGTTGAAACATTTTGCCATCAACAATTCAGATAGCAACATTTTATTCTTTCACAATCATTTCTAAATCATTTACAGTTAAGATATTTAATAACTAAAAACAGAACCTAGAATAAAAGAAATGTAAGCACTCTGTGACTATAAAAAAATGTAATGGTTTCCGTATATGAAACTACAACGACCACAATATTTAACTATGTAACATCTTATTAGCCTCTTAGCATTCTTTCATTTCCTAGTAATCAAAATTTACACAATTAACAGATCTATTCCTGTCTCAGTAGAAAGTAACTCCCCATCTGAACTGACATCAATTTCTATATTTATCCTAATTGCATTATGCCATTTTGTCGAGGAAGGAAAGGCGAGTCTTTTTTCATTAGAAGTCTTGAGCGGAAAAGCCAAGTCTGACACAGAGTTTGAGTTTGCCAGCTTTAAACACACTCCATGTCTGTCTTGCATTTGGAGCTCACTGAAAATGTGCAAGTAATTACAGCCAAACCATGTTTATTGAATAAAACCCACTTAAGCATTATGTTTATGCACGATCAGAAACACTCACATCTCACATCCACATAAGACTGTGCCGTTTTTCCTCTTTTGCACACAACATCTGCACCCAATATGGTGTCGATTTTGCTTTTATTACTCATGTGGAAAATGTATATAGGGCTGGGATTGTTATTCAAACATGGGACATTTGAAAACAAGCTTGAGTTGGGTTGCTTTTAGGGCATCGTGGACACATACTGAAGACATTATAGGCTTGGTTTAGAGTTTTTTGTGGCAGGAAAATGTAGTTAAAGCTAGACACTGGTTAATTATATTCATATAACAGTGTAGCATGCACTGAATGCTACACTGTTGTATTTCCTAGCAGTTGTATTTCCTACGCACTAACCTATAACCTACAACGTGGTGTCAAATGTTTACCTCGTGAGCTGTGTTGTCTCATGGCATTCACCTAAATATATTGCATGGTCGATGTAATATGGCTCAGCTGGAGTGACAACTTGTTTGATATGGCGTGCCTTGCTTTCTGTATCACCGTATCATTGAACTGACGAGAACTCAAGCAGAAAATTGTGCAATCAAGCATTTCACCTTGGCCTCTCAAAAAAAAAAAAAAAACAAGAAAAAAGAAAAAAATGTCCGCCTCAAGACAGTTGTGGCGAAAACAGTGATGGACTTGGTTGAAGGTGCAGGAAAACATAGCAAACCTTGGTGTTCATTGGAGCAACAAAAGCCGCTTCAATAACAACGCGTTGAGCATGGCTGAGTGGTGACAGTTTCTCTCACATGGAGTTAGCAGTTAAGACAGGTATGGCGGCATGTGTGTTATGATTTTTACTGAACAAAAGAACGCCTATTTGTTCTATTAACACTGCCTGCCAACAGTAACAGCTTCACGGAGAGGAGGCACTAAGCGAGAGAAGATTACAGTCTAAATGCCATGTTTGGCTTTCACACCTTCTCTGAGCTGAGCAGTTGATGTGGCGGTTTGGCTGGCCACAACTTTTCTATTTCCATCACCAGTGCCGTCATCGGTGTTAGCCTGTAGGAAAGAGGTTGAGCTGCAGGGTTTAGTAAGGCAGTGGCTGTGTCTCCCTGACCCTAGATGACAAGTATTGTAAATGACAAGTCTCTCCGCAGATGTCAGTTGGCTGCGTCTGTTGGCTGGCCCTGAAGTCCGCCAACTCGTTCTGTCATCAAGTTGCGCCTACCCAACATGCACTGGGGCTGGGTCTCAACACTCAGTGAGTCCTATTACTCATGGCACACACTATACCCTGTGGGCCATTGGTGGCAGTAATACAGAAAAATAAAACTGCCAAAAATTGGATTATATTGGTAATGACAAAATCATTGAAATAGCTTGTGTCAGATAGCATTGTTGGAAGCATTAGCTAACAGAAGAAGCAATAGAAATGTTGCAATAAACTGTGAATTTTAATACATTCAGTTTTGGAACCATGCTAAAGTTAACAACAAGCTGGGGCTGCTATCCTAAAAAAATATTATACAAAATATGTTTTATTTTTTGGAGAATTCTTTGTATTCAGATTCCATCAACAGCTTATTTTCTTAGGCTTGGGACAGACACAAAAATAACTGAAAAGTATATTCACAATTCGCTATTAAATATCTGGTGTCTTGAAATGTACTACCGTGGCTCATTAAAGTTTGACACTGCTGGCTTATATAACGCCCACAAACAACACAACAGTCTTAACAGTCATTTTGGCCTTTATAGACCGATTCAAATGTGCTCCTGATCACCCCATACGTGTGCACCAAATGTACACCAGATGTGCATCTCCACGAGCCCAGCACACATGATTTGAAGCCGTCTAGAAATGAGAGCATGTTGCAAACAGCCCCATATAAATTAAAGGGATAAGTGTTTCCAGGTTTACTGTAATAGCTGCGGAGGGGGATTGTGAAACCACCTGAAGAAAATATATTACATGTTTGCATTTGGCACAACCACAAAGCAACAAGTCATCATTATTTCCCCGTAAAATGTTAATTATTTGGCTAAATCTAATAACAACCCAAATCCTTACCAGAAGGGCAAAGAAAATTGAGAGTCTCTCCTTGTTATGTGCGCGTTCTGTTTCGTGTTACTCGAAAAGAACAATGATGGCCAAAAATGTGAAAACAGGAAGCTATAGACGGACAGAATAAGACAAAAGCAAGTCCAGAAAAATGACATCTCCATATTAGGGTCTGTGTTGCTGGCGTCAGTTCTAATTTGGCGAAGCCTGTGGGGAGCTGAATGCAAGCCGTCAGCTCCAGTCTCATCTCGTTCCTCCTCCATTTTGAATCAAGGCCGCTGAGTCCCAAGCTGGGGGAAAGGAATATTACTGGCAAATTGGTTTTAGATTAAAGGAGGTGGCGGGGCATTCTGCTTTCTCAGCTCTTTCCCAGGTGCACTTAATCTAATTTCATTAAAGAGATGAGGACGGATGATCACTTGTGTCGAAACATTAAGCTGCTCCGTTTTAGCCATGCATAAGAAAACGTTAAGGTTGTCAGGGAAGCTGGTGGGTGGCCTGTTTGTTATTGAATATTATGGGGCTGGGGCGACCAGTGGAGGCCTCACAGAGCTGCAGGGGGCAGAGAGGGAATACACATGAGCAATCATACACAATTAATATACATGAAGACCTACTGTACTGAGCCCAGTGTAATATTGACAAGACTGCAATGTTAGGCTTTGTTTTCAGTTGAATCGCTGACAGATTGTAGATAGCTCATTATTTTACATTTTGTTCATTTTAAACAACAACGCTCATCTAAAATGGCTTAATAGTAGAAAAAGATTCTTTGACTTCCCGTTCAAATAGAAGCACTCATTGGCCCGGCCTCTTCATAGTGGCATTTCATTTCACCATAACAAGCTGCAGATTTTCATTTACGTGTTTGGATAGCTGGCTTTTTTTTTTTTTTTTTTTTTTTTTTTTACTGCGTCTAGTGTCTGGCCTCGATTAATTTTTTATGATCACAAGTAAGAACAGAGTGATGGGCGGGGATAGGGGAAACAGACATTGGCATATGTGAATTAAGATTTCAGGAAAGCCAGATGCTGTTCCTTACTCAGTTTATCCAGGCTTTGGACTGCAGAAATTCATGACCACCGTGAAGAGAAATGTTACATTTTTCTGGCCATGTATGATTTATCTCCATTTAAAGTATTCAAAATAGAACGCTATTGACTCTAGGCGATTTAGCTGGTCGGACATCATTTTTGCATCCTTCAGCACAGTAATTAGCCACTATCAAATTCTCCTCATTGGGAATTCTTGCAGAGTTGATACTGCTGTTGTAAGCTTGCTGCGTGTGCCTATAGTTGTAAAAGACATAACTCCAGTGCATCATGTGGGAGGATAGCACTGGCTGTCGAACCATTACAGATAAGCCACAGTAAAGACGCTCCAACACAGCGATATGGCATTCAGTCTGCACACGGCGGGGAGATAAGGGGGCCAGTGGAGGAATTAACGTGTCAATCAAATTCCGTGAGCCGCTATGGCAGATGAATACACCCAAGCCTTACCACGGGCTCCTGGGACCAGATGTGGTAATGGTCCTCGGAGACTTCCCTTGACACGGATACTCTCAACTGTGAGTGACTGCCCTGCAAATAGGACCAAATAGAATTATCCCTGTCTGGCGTCCACCCGTGTCCATCTATGTGGCTATATGAACGCCATGGTAACCGACCTTACACCTGGAGACAAATATAAGCACTCCATACTAAAGTTTCACCGATAATGCACTATTTGCACAGGAAGAAAGAATCTCAAGGAAACTGGAGGAGGCGGCGAGGACGGTAAAGTGGAGGTCTAATGGAGATAGGATGACACTTGAGCGGAGTGGGTGAACAAGCAGAGAAGGGATAAAGTCCACTCCATTTCTTTTCTGCCTCTCCAATGAAAGAAAATTATCACCGTCCAGTGAAGAATGTCAGATGTGTCACGGGTTGACAGGGAAGGAGTGCTTGATAGATCGCAGGTGCAGCACAGATGAGTGGAGACGCATTTACCGGATGTATAGCAAGAATGTATACTTTTCACTTTTAAATCTCACTAAATAACCTGCTTGAGCTTTCAATCTGTTGTACAATTGTCCAACATAGCAGTGGCGTTAAGGTTCAAGGCCAGGCAAAGAACCGAGAATCACAACCCTTAAATTCCATAATCTATAACAAACCCACATGTACAGTATATAAGCCATAATATAATGGCAATGTGTCTATTATTACATACTATGATATATATTTATACTGCATTTTTCAAATTCAACAAAGTTTCCCAAAGCTCTGTTATTCTTAGCTGGCCAGCCAGAACCACACACTTTGAAAAAACTTTACAAAGACAAACATATCTGGAGCCGGATCCTGTTTAACTGATTTCAGAGGGCGTGATTGACAGGTGGACTAACCAATCAGTGAGACGCATGCTCGTGTCAAAAACAAACATGGTTGCTTATACATAAAAAAGGGAGAAATATCAACAATGACTGAGAAATAGTGCAGATTTTTACAGAATCAACAATGGAAGCACCAAACTATTACTTATTTCAGGTACTGATAGATTTAGTTCTGAATGTTCTGAGTGTTGCCATAATTTTGTAGAGGGGATGTCTTGCATTTAAGGGACATGTGCTACAATTTAGTGGCTGTGTTTGGATCATCTCAAGTTTGGATGGAGGCTTTTCACGCTCTGTGGTCTGGTTCCAGTTCCTTCTGGTTTTGAACAGAAAGTAGAATAAACTGGCTAGTCAAGCAACTATTATTCCTTCCCTCCATATCTAGTTGCAGACGAGGTGAAGCAACGCTGCCAATCTGAGCTACTAGCTCCTCAGACTACCACAAATCACTCACTAACACACCGCATTTTTACATCAACAAGGTGGGAGAAGTATCTTGCCCAGGAACACAACAAAAATATTATCCCAACAGGAGCAGATGGATGAGCACTCTAACCACTAAGCTACTGCCAATAAAGTTATGTCTACCTAGCCGGTTGGTTTATCATTTCTAAAACTAAAATCCAAATTTACCCACTGACAGCTGTCTAGGAGATGACCTGCAGTCTCCAATGTATTCAGTTATGACAGGCGGCGGAAACACATCAGCGGATGCTATCTCATGCATTGCTTTGATGGCTTCCCCGTTCTGAAGTGACTTTGGCGCTGGCGGTGGCGTCTCTGTCGCTCACAGACACAGGGGCTGATTGCACCCCGGGGCCACACCTGGAAACAATATTCTAATTACGTTAATGTGTAAAATCCCAGCGACGTGGCGTTCAGGCGCCGCTAATCTGATGGGAAAGCCGCCTTTGTTACGGGGAGGAGACAGGAGGAGCAGCACCTGTTTGGGCACAAATGTTGCTCAAAATTATGGCTGTCAAGTTATCCAGAGCGCGGCAATTACAAACGACAGTCAGTCTCTGTCGCTCCACACAGCACCGTTTTACAATGGTTTTCTTTGCCAATTTTAATGATGACCTGTCAGAGCATTTCTGCAATGCAATATCATCAACAATTTGATACAGATAATTTAGAGCAGTCATCTCCTTCATTAAAGAAATTATTAGTGAAAATAGTGAAAAAAAGTGAAAACAATTGTCATTGCTTCACAAGGTGGTTTGACCAGTTGCGCCAGTTGTTAAAGGTCCTATATTATAGAAAATTGACTCTTGAGAGCTTTAAGCATAAGTTGTATATATAAAAGGACATACCTAATGTGCTCGTTGTTGTGTTCAAAATAGGAAGTTGGCATGGAGGCTCTTCCAGCTCCTTCTGACCCTGGCTCCTACTGACTTACATTAGAATATTGTCATCCCTCTCTCTGTAACTGCTGTTTGAACCTCATCATTTTGGTGTTCATGTTAACCTGCTCTACATGATCCTGGTGGGTTTTTTCCCCCCGCTGTTTTGTCCGTCAAAAAATCCTATTTCTAATATGAAGCCTGGCTCCAAATTCACTCCTGTAACCATTAGCATCGCAAGCTTCATTTGACTGGAGCTGAATGCTATAGGTGACGTCACACTCGCTTAGTCCACTTTTTATACAGTCTACGGCTTTAAGCCTTGTTATAATGCTACTTCTTCAAAAACATACCCAAAGATGTGTTTTGTTTCATTCACACATGAATGAGTAATCCTTCATTATTTGTCTGTTTATGTCTCCAAAGCTCAAAATGCTCTGCTCTGTTCCATCTTATGATGTCATTAAGCGATAGATTTCAAGTTAACAGCTACCTTTTACCTTTCGTTTAGAAGATGCTGTAAATTTCAGGGCTGAAATCATCCAAGCCACACAGGAGAGCACTTCCTGTATTACCACATGACAAATATGCAGGATTTGTGTGTTAAACATGTGAGAATGAAACAAAACACTCATTTTGTAACCGCATGCGCACCTCACTTATTCACTTTTTATATAACTTGTGGCCAGTTCACCTTCCACATTGGATATATTTTGATATCGCACCACAACTTGCCCCTTGACAATCATAAAGTAATTCTCACACTTGCTAAACAAAGAGTTAAGAATTTGCATTTTATTAGCGCGCAAACAATGGCAACATATATCAGACCTAAACACAAGGAGCCCATCCTACTCCCAACCTTGCATACAACCCAATCCAACATCACTTCTGCTTGTTATTTTGCTTTGACATCTTTTGTTGCATTGGGTGTCACAGTATGAAACCTTCATATATCGAATGTCAACATTTGTGACACAATATGAAAGTGTTGCGTTACAATCGAGCAGGAAGAACCCACCCCACCCTCCATCTTTCTCCCACCCTGCCTCCCGCCTCGACCCCCCACCGCGAGGCACATCCACCGTATGGAGACTGACAGCCCTTGCTACGTCTCTCCGTCGTGTCAACTAGCTCGCGCCCTCAGTTCCTCCTCGCTTCAATGAAGAGATAAAAGCCTATTGACTTGCCGGGCTACAGTTAATGCAAATTGGGCCCCGCTATCAATGTATTATTTATGGGGTAGAGCTGCCGACGTTTTCCACAGAACTGGGAGCTAGGCTTACAGGAGATTAGGCATGCTATCTCATTCATTTAGCGGCGAGTAATTGCTAAAGCATGGAGGAATTAGGATGCTCCAGGTCCCCTCAAGGCGCTTCATCTTGTAACCAGGTGGCTGCCGTCGGCCAACCACCTTCACGTGTGAGATAAATAAGGTACAAAGAAGTGAGACCCAAGGCGTGGTGGTATAGTCAGGATGTATAATTTATGTAATATTCACTAAATAGCATCGGAAACTGCTGCAGAGCTGATTACAAACAGACTTGTTTATCCATCCAGCTCCCTCGAGACATTCTGTTTGTATTTAATGTTGTTACAATTTGTCATTAGCAGTGAGTATCATCTGATGTACGGTGTAAAATAACATACGCATTTAATAAAAAGAGCAATAACATATGTTGTTATTGGTATATTCAAGACAATGCAATATACAAAGATGGAAGTATTAAAAGTTAAGTTCCAGATACTTCCACATAATATGCACTTTAACAACAAATTTGTTGTTAAACAACAAATTTGGACACACCATCTTATTCAGTGTTTTTTTGTTTTTGTTTTGTTTTTTTGTTTTTACTATTTTCCACATTTTAGATACAAACAGGACACATCAAATATGAATGAAGCAAGATATATAGAATTATTTAATCAAGAAAAAACTTAAATAACTCTTTTTGTCTTTGCTACATAATTCAATATATCTCCCATCATATATTTCATGTTTTCTGTCTGTATCTAAAAGGTAGAAAACAGTAAAAAAAATATATATAATAAATAATAACTTTAAATGAGAGGGCATGTCTAAAGTTTTGACTGGTAGTGTAGATGAAGGTAAATTATGACAGTTGATGTAGGTAAATTATCATAGAATAAGTAAAAGTGGTAAGAGGAGTAAAGTATACTTGAGTATTTGAAGGAGCGTTGCACTGATCCAGCTTTTTCTGTTCTGATGTCGATACTTTGGCTTTAAGTTTCTGAAGATACCTGATATCAACTAATACTAGAGCCAAGATGGAAAATTTTATGTGATTCCTAGCACAAACAATGTATGGTCAAAATGATTCAGTGTGTTTTAACTGTTATTCAACATTTGAAGTAACTACAACAACAACTACAACAGCTGCAAAAATACAAGTTTGATATTACAAGATGTTTTGAGCAAACTTTGGTCACTAAACAGTGTTATTATACCAGTTTATAGACCAAAATGGGATATTGAATGAACCGAGATTTTGGAACCAATATCAGTGCAGACATCCAATTCCAGTATCATATCGGAGTATCCCTAATAAGAAGGAAAAGACATGATTCATAAATTACCATTCATGATAGTATATAGCATTTTATTTCTTTTTTTTTTTCCAATGTAGGCATTGCCAGTGGTAGCAATAGAGCTGTAACTCCTGCAAAGATTAATTTGCATTTTGTTTTTATGTTTGTTTATGTGTTATCCCACATTATGGCTTTTGATGTCAAAATACCAGCAAATAGGTCTATCATAATTAACATAATTATAACAATAACCAAAGGCCCATAAACAACTTAAACTGAACCGTGTAATGGCATTTCTAAACAATGCAACTCTCAACTGTTGTCAAACCAGTATAGTTTATAACTTCCTCCACTTTTAGACTTTTAGACTTCTTTTTTTCCTTGAGAGCTCAGATTTGTTATGCCTCATCCCTTTGACTTGCACATGGCAGGTGAACAAACCCAAACACCAAACGCAGCCTTACCTTTTCGTCAATGTCAGTCTCGCTGTCACACTGCAAGAGAAAAAGAGACACAGGAAATATAAGGAATTATTCATTTGTGCCCCCTGCTAGCAACTCATAATCAGTGCAGATGTTATTTTTGTATGCACCCTCATTCACTGACAGCTTTCTTCAGCGCAAAACCGCAAAAGGATGAAGAGGGGAAGGAAACTGTGGCAATGTCTGAGTGAGTGAGTGAGTGAGAGAGAGTTTGTTTCAAAAGCAAAGTATTGTGGGGTTTCAGTCTTGGATTCAATGTTGCAAATTTACAAAAGATGAAGAAGTGAATGCTACATGCTGACTGCCTTGTATTATAAATGCTCAATGATGGCTTGTCGTTTAGCCTTTTAAGAGCGCTCGGAGACTGGGTGATAGTATCTCAAGGACACAGGGAGCTGGTGAATAGCTTTTAAGTGTGGTATTTCTGACAAGCAGCACTTTAATTTGTCAGACAGAGTAACGGCATAACAGGAGAGCTGTATTCTCAAAAGCAACCAAAGGCCAAATTGTCTGCTATTGAAGGAAAAAGTGAATTGGATTTTCTTAGTTAGTTATTATGAGTCATTTTTCCTATTAACACTTGCAGTGATCAGGCAGTGGCATTGCGGTTAAAAGTCCAATAGATTAAGAACACTAGAAACAGTTAGCACCGCGTCTTTCTTTTATGCATGTTAACAGGTAGAAGGGGCTTTCGTATAAATGGAAAAAATGTATTGCATATGAGAGAACATATGGGAGTTGTATTTCAAGTAAACAAATCTTAACTACAACAACCACAACCATGATATACACTTTTTACAGTATGTCTGTGTAATCCCTCAGTCATCCATAACAAAATAATTCAATTCTGTCAATTGGGCAAATGCTTTTTGAAGACATTTCGCAGTTCATCCAAGCCACTGCCTTATATATGTCTGCTGAAAGGAGCTAAGTGCACTGAAACTACTCTGAAAGTAACACACCTACATGTTTACAGATTCTGTTTATTAGCTAGGTCTACTGAACTGTGTGTGAGTGTAATATATAAAGATATTTGCATTTAAGTTGCATTTCTTATACTGTATGTGTTTTGGTTTAATTCAAATCAGCACATCTTATATTGGCTTGACTAATTTGCAATCAGTTCATATGATTTTGCAGGTTGCAATATCCTGTGTAAGTTTTTGGTTGGGGGGTCTGTCACCTGCTTGTTTCTATGGATATGTCAGTGCTCTCCCTGGAATATTCCACATTATGACATTAAACAGTACACCTTACATTTCATTCAATCACAAGTGGTTTTATAGCTCAAAATTACACAGTAAAATAAGCATTCTGACTGTGAGCAAGGTTGCCTTTCCAAAGATATTACAGACCTAGTTTGGTTTCCATGAAGATTTTTTTAATACTATAAGCAATAACATCTCCATGGAGAAAAGCATTTGATTTGAAGTTTGAAGTTACACAATGGACCTTTAAGTCCTGTATTACATAGAGCTTTACGTTATAGGATACTTAAAAAGTTGTGTAATCCTGAGCAGTGCCTTTGCTGTCTATCCTACTGGACCTCACATCAGGATGCATGAGGGCCAGAGTAACTCAAGCGAAGAGCCGCAAAGACAGAGGAAGAGGCCCCCGGTGAAAAAAGTGCTTCCAATCTGTCAATTAAGTCCCTGTGGCACCATATTTAAGTGGGCTCTCTTTATTTAGTTTGACTCCCTCTCTGAGCCGTGCACAAAGACGAGGCATCCAGGTCAATGGAGCCACAGCAGTCCTTTGTCAAAGAATGCGGTGGGTCCAAATGTGTAATTAAGTAACGAGAGTAATCAGCGGACAGGGCTCAGCAGCCAGGATCAGAGAGAGGAGGAGAAGGGGGGAGGGGGAGGGAGGGTTACTAAGTTATTCCTGTGTAAAGACCAGGGTTACAGCATGGTCAATAACTGATTATGTCTTGGTTTACTGGGATGAAAACTGACTAAAATCTCTATCTCCACGAAGACAAACAAGTAAAACTACAAGCAAGCCACCAGGCCAAGTTACAGGTCATATACGTGGAGAAGCAAGCTCACTTAAAGTTTTTCAGGCCTACTACTGTAGTATCATATGTATTGGCAAACCCTAAAATCAAACTACTAGTATATTGCTGCTAATGTACATTATTATTACAGTACTGCTAAAATAATAATAGCCCATACAATTGCTATACTTTGTACAGTTAGATCCTTTTATGCGTGGCATTATGGAGTTTTTTTGATGGGAGGCATATTTCCAAGCATCATGCTGTCTGCTCCCTGAGAAAATGTTCGCAAACCCTAATTTAGGGGCTTGGGCTTGTCAAAAGACCTTCATTACAGACTGCTGGGCATTAAGACAGAAAGTGGCTTATGCTTACTGTCAATCAATTCCCCATTCAGCCTGGGAATTCTGGACAAATTAATTGTTAGTCATTTCTGTGCAGCTTGTTAGGGCCGCATCACAACCTGTAATCATCACCATTTGTTCCCTCGCCACTCATTTTATCTACAAGGAAACACATTCAAACCGTGGTCTTGAGGGATGCGAAAATTACAAAAAGCGAAAATTGATCCAGACTGCACCTTCACCAAGCCTCAAGGCAACTAACGAAAATATATTTTTAGCATGCAGTTTGTCAGAGCATCTCCCAGTAGCTGCAAACTCTCATCTGCTGGTTTAAACCCGGGGTGATTGAGAACCGACTATCTATTCCCAGGTTGCATGCTTGGCCTTGTTGTTGGAGAAGTAGCCATGACACGAGAGATGAGGCCTCACAAGCCCGGAGCTGGCGAGGAGGAAAAATAATATTACAAGAGCACAGCATGGGGCTTATCCTTTTACAAGAAGCATAGCACTGCAGCAGAGTGTGAAGACGAATACTGGCTGTAGCTCAGACAGAGATCCACCGCGACACAGCACAGCGGGGAAGGCAGAGGCAAGAGGGGGAACTGAAAAGCAGTGGGAGTGCGATCATCGAGAAGACAAGATGGATGCAGGGAATCAAAGTCTAATTTTAGTAACATGCAATCATATTCTTGGTTTTGTTTAAGGAAAGGTTAGCATTGTGCTAAGTTTTTAGAGTTTTAAAGTTCTCCACTAGTTTTCGAGTCTTTTACTTCCTGAATTTGTATGGGCATTGTTTCCTACTATTGCAGATAGTAACTGGACACAGTTTATCAGCTTATAAATTCATATTTTGTGAATTTTGTACATTGCTTAGACCCTCTGTTATTCACAAACTAGAGTTGTCAAAAACTGTACAGTTTCTAATCGATGCTAAAACTGGTGTCAAAGTATGTTTTTGAAAAAGTATCAGTATTTAAAAAATGACAAACAGAAAAATCTGTGTGTTATCATTATGGTATTTAAATCAGTATAGAGCCTTTTCCTGAGTATTGAAATTGATTGAAGTTTTAGCATTATGACAACGATATCATAGACTAAGAACCTAAGAAACAATCCCGAAATGTAAGATGTTTTATACTGTTCTAAATGTGACTACACCATCAGATGGGAGAAATAAGTTGTTGAGAGCTACATGCAAATCCACTAAGGGGACATCAATGTGTGGAGCTACTAAATACAGAATATCAAATGGAGAAAACTCAAAAACCACCACTCTGTGCACAAAGCTCCCTAAACAGCAGGTTTGGCGGTCAGCTGGGATGTTGTTAAAATCCGAGAGAAATGCTGCTCGCTAAGTTGCTTGACAGTTGCTGAGCCCCTAGTGGTTCCCGTCTCTCATACGTCCATGTTCACTTCCACACAAACCCCCTGAAATATGAAAAAAAAAAAAAAAAAAAAAAACCTGGCTATGTCTTCAGAGGCAGAGAGCAAGCAGCAACATCTGCACCTGGCAACTGGAAGCTTGCAAAGGTACCAAGGGAGAGACCCAGGCCCTCCCACCTCTCCCGCTCTCCGCCAGCACATCAGACGGATGCGTTTGACATTTACACAGCTTTCAACACTTCAGAGGCGCTAGATTTATTCTGCCAGAAACCCTGTCTGGAGCCATGCCTCGACCTAGAGCAGGCCCCCACCACAACCCTGCAGCTTAGCCCCAAAATGAGCCACGAGTAAGGAAAGGGAAAGGAGGAGAGTGCTCAGTGCTCCTGGACATTTTCTAATAGACTTTCTAAATGTACTGGAAAGACAATAAGAGCGCATTAAAATGACTAGCCAAATGAATCACGCAGTTCTACTTGTCCCACTCCGAGGACGATGTGCCATGATTCTGCCCATGAGAAACTGTTGGCATTGTGTCAGCACCTGTCTGGCTGAGTAGATAGCACTGATTTGCTTTATGGCTTCAAATTTTGTTGTTTTGTATTTTCATCTTTTGGCATAGTTAAAAATAAATATACAAAATAGCTTTGGTTAATAAACTTTATCTCACTTGTCTTGATGGGCTGACATCGGAAATTAACCAACTGAAGATGCCACAGAAGATGTCTTTCAAGATGCAACCTTTTCTATTCATCCAGCCCTTTGGAGTAGGTGCAAAGTTTAGACCAGCTTTTCTCTCCTTGTGGTTAGCATTGATACATATATAGATTAATCAAGGATAATCTAAAACACATAACTGAAAGGTGTCAAAATGTTGACAAGGTGCTTCTATGAAATGATGTCCAGAGAAATCTGAAAGATCAACCGCTTAACCTGACATTTAGTTCAAGTGGATAAAGGCGTCAAACTAACAATACAGCAATCCTGGCATCCTGACAGCGTTGTAAAAATAGCTTCAATTTAGAGGCCATCTTTGCTGGAACATACACAGATATCGCCCTGATTGTATGGAGGAGAGAAGTGACAAAGCCCGATCTCCTGGAGTGAGAGCACACAGAGAGGGTAATGGGCCATTTAGATAGTCCAGGACCAAAGCAGAATCTGATACTGCTGGAACAACACCAATTTCCTCCTGCAATTTCCCTCCTGTGGATGCTGGGATGAGGTCTGAGGATGCTAGCGTGGTGGGGACATGAAAGCACAGGTTGGGGTCCACTTGGGGACCTCCTGCCAGGGCATCAGCGGGAGATCTGTCTCTGTGCTTGGGGTGAGGCCTTACTTCAACCTCCCTTACATCATTTATCTACTTTACTTCTATTTTACGTTTTCCGACATAAAGTGCCACTGAGAATAATGAGGCATGACAAGGTTGACTAGGTGTTGTGCTGGAATCTCATTTGGTTCTACAGTTCAATGGTGCTAGATGGCTGAAATGATGACAGGCCCGTCAATGGTACATCACACTCAAAGTCTTTGCATTCATTGGACAGGAGATGCTAGCTGCAAAATTGGTACCAAAAATTCAACACACAAGCAACAACAATTTTATAATGCATCTACTGCTAATATGAGAATAAGTTAGAATCTGGTCAAGCAATGATAATGTAAAGGAAGTATCTAAAAAATCCTTAAGAGGTAAGGTTATACAGTGTGCACTTCTCTCTAGCTGTTATCACTGAGTATGTAGTTTCAGGTATTAACTAACCTTCCTCGTCCTCAAACATACAAGTGCACAGTGTTTAACTTGTACCTGCAGCAAAAGAAAACAAGTGATTGCTCTTGACCCCTCTGGCTGTATCTAAAAGCACCAGCGAGCAAAGTCATTTGATCACAGGATCAAATCTATAGAGCCATTTGACCTCTGACCTTACCAGCAAGCAGCAAGGGAAGTCAGCTGATTACCCCAGGTCAGGCTAGGAGCTCTGGATTAGGAAAGTATTGATCCAGCTGAAGATGTAGGCTCTGGAGGGAATGAGATTGAGAGAAAAAGCTCTGCAGGCTAGAAATAATATCGACCAGTAGAAGAGGCAGACAGGCTTCACGTAAAAGCATATTTGAGCCGGAGACCTCTGAGTTGGCTGTGTAAACACAGAGATGGCTTCTCTTACAGGGGCCCAGTGAAAGAGGACCGAGGGAGAGTGAGGGTACAGCAGAACTGAAGCAGACAAGCTCTTTGCATTAGCCAGACACACAGGGCTCTGGCTCCGAGCTGACACACTTAAAGGAAGAGCCAGAGGGGGCCATGTAAATCAAGCCTGGCTGAGGAAAGATATAGTTCTGCCCTGAGGCCAAACGAAGCAGACTTTTACATTACCCTGAGTCCATGTAAACAGCAGTGAGACCTGGCAGCGCTCTGCTTCACTTCCATGCAAAGTATGTGGTCGGGCTGAGGAGGGAGGGGGGTGGAGGCCAGCACAGACAGATTGATGGTGATAGTGCTATGGGGTAAGAGCTGCTCCTGCTTTCTTCAGTAAATTAAAGGGCCGCCTTGTCCTTTCCAACAAGAAATCCCTCAACCTTTGCTTTCAGCACTCACTGGGGGCCTGACAGAGCGCTGGGCTGCTGCTGTGATCCTCAGAGTGCTTCAGCCAGTGAAAAACAGACAGTAATGGCAGATGTACGAGGGAACAGGGAGCATTTCTTCAGCTGCAGAGAAAGTGCCAGGAACCTGAAGGGACGGGGAATACACAACTGTGTTATGAATATAGTCATAGAAGAAAAATGAGGACATTCTGAAGGTAAAGGGGGAAAACACTGATTTATGTTTTTTGTACTTCATCTTTTATAAGGCTCCCCTTGGCTTTTCTTGTCTCTACTGACCATGTGACTGTGCTATCTCGCCTCTGAATTTGAAAACACATCCAGAGAAAACCCTCAGCACCTCCTGTGTTTTGACATGGCCCCGGGCCCGCTGCTGCTGAGCTGCAGCGCACACACTGGGCATTGGAAATTTAAGTCAGGCGTAGGAGAAATTAGGCGAGGAGGCACGGAAATGGGATGTTGACTTGAACTGGCCCCGGGGGCAGCTGAGAGTCTCCCTGTGCAGCTCCGCTGGCTGCCTGACAGTTTGATGGAGCGAGTGGAGGCTTCCCCGCGGCCCCAGCGCCGTCGCTAACACTGATGTAGCTCAGTGAGGAACAGATTGAGCCTCCAGGCAGAGCTCTGTACTACTCCCCTCCTCTCTCATTCGCTCTCAGTGCTGCTACTACCAGCTCTTCCTCTCTAATCCTGTCAGGCCGCACAGATATGCACACAAGCACTGCAGCATGTAGCACACACAAACCACTGTATCACACTTTACATTTGCGGAAACACAAATCTTGGCTCGCATCTCTGACTGGTCCCTGCATCAGTAATGTGATGAGCAGTGCAGATGCTGTTTACTGGGCTCTGGCTGACAGAAGACAGAGTGGGAGGTAGGGATGAAGTGAGAGCAGAAGGAGGTAGAGTCCGGGGCTGGCAGGCCACAGCCTAATGAAAAGAATCTGGCGCAGCCCACTGTGTGCTGGTCATGAGAAGCATGTGCCGCCGGGGGCTCTCCTGCTAATTTCAGGGGGCAGCCAAGCGTTTCACGCTCGACTTGTCATTGGGCCAGAGGGGGCATTCACACTGGGTGACAGCAATTGGGAGAGAGCGGGAGGGGCTTTTGGAGGAGTGACGAGAGAAGCTGAGCCCCCCTCCCCCCTCCATACGCCCAGTTCCCTCTGCCATGATCAAACGTTATTGTAGGCAGGGAACAGCATTACAAATGGGTGTCCTGTGGCAAGGCTGGGATGATTGTAGCTCTCTCTCTGCTGCACTCTCTCCTCAGGTGGTTGTGAGGAGCTCACTCCACTGTTATAGCTAACAGGACAGAGAGAGGAATCAGAAATATACCACTCTGTTACTGCAGTAAATAATGGAGTTATTTTACGCCACATCTAACAGGCTCCACTAAATTATCACCTGCTTCAGTCACAGACTTGTCCTTGGTGTTGAAAGTAGATTTTATTGGCAAGACCTTTGGAGGTGAAACTGATGGACACATTGGTAATCAGAAGGATCGACTGGCCTAAGGATTTGGTGTGCCCTTGGGAGTTATCTCTGAACTCAGTGAGATAAAATGGCTACAAAGTCAGTAAAAATCATTAAAGTATTAAGAACGCAGGAGGACGAGGTTGGACCGATATGGTAATAGCCTTGGCTCTTAAGGCTGCTCTGAACTGTGCTTTAAGCCAGAAAGAGCTGATCGGCAGGCTGTTATTGCAGACTATGTACTCAAGTTCATGACTGACAGTAAAAAAATGGTTTCAGTGAGATAATTACAATAATTAAAGTTTTCCCCATGTCTTGAAAAACATATGGCATAGCGCTGAAGAGAGCTCAAGAGGTTGGACGTGTTGAGCAGAAAGCGTGTTTCTATAACTCTGTGAAAAAAGTATTTTATGAACCAAGCCGACAAATGAGAGACATGAGGAAAGTGTGTGAAAACAGAGAGTGGAGAGGAAGAGACGAGTACAGGAGGCATCTTCAGGGCTGTGAATAATTTAGGAGGGCACTGGGGAGACGAGACAAAGATGAACACAAAACACTGGCAGCATTTGACCTCGAGCTGCCGCTACATCAGTGCGCACATCACAGACTACTCCGTGTTCTCTCACTCTCTCTCCCCTCTCTTCTGCTCTTCATCTGCCTCCCTCTGTGTCAGCCCGGAAACAGCTGTACGCAAGTCTTGTTTCACCTCACAGTCTATGAAACTCAGCAGAATAGCTGACAACTCAGTTCGCCCATGCAGGATCCGTGTCTTGCTCCCTACACGGGGTAAGATCAGAGCAGCCAGAGGAGCCTTGAACAAAATAGAGACAGGATGTGAACTTGAGCACAGTGCGCCTGTCTGTCTGTCCATCCCAGTTTCAGGCAACCAGCCAATTAGTAGGAAAAGAAAAGAACGCGCCTGCAATATAATGAACTTGATCAAGCTATGGACTGTTCTTAACTGTATGCTAAATGATTGGCTTAATACCATGTAGATAAGTTTAATGCCATACTGTGGAACATTCCTGGCAAAATCAAGTCAAATTAAGCTCAGCAATGGCACAAACTCATTCTTCACTTCCCTGATGCATCCTAATTATTCACCATAGAGATCTTATATTTCACAACTTTTCAAAGGCTAGGGCAAAGTTGTGCAGTCACAACTAGCAAGCAACTAGCACATCAGCCTCACTTCCTTTCAATATTAAGAGCTGCTTTTACAGCACTATCGGTATTGGTGCAAACAACTTTATCACATGAAAATAATAAAGCCAAAAATAACTAAACAAATTAACACCATTACCATAAATCTCATATCCAATTACCAGTATAACGATAACATAATGACAATATTTTGAGATAATTACAGGACTACATTCATACCATACTCCATACAACTGTAAAATGACTCACCCTTATGTAACAGATAACCCTGTCCTGTCAATCATTATATCATCTTTGCACTGTTTTTCCTTACGACCTCTTGTATAAAACTGTGATACACTGTATTTATATTACTATATTTGTATTTTTTCCTTTTTTAAATTCAGAATTTCTCATTACCATTTATCTTTGTTATTATATTATATTGTGATGTGTGAGCTACTGTGTCCAAATAATTTCCCTTGTGGATCAATATAGTTATCATAATTTTCTAATAATTGTTATAGTTGAAGAATAATGAATTGTAACATACCAGGGCACCATATTTTTTTTTAAATTACACTTGCAGACACAGATTCACTTGGATAATAAATAAAGTGGCAGATCCAGCGTTGACCCTGACACCCCTGCTCACCCATGTGAAAGCTAAGGTGGACCGACTGCAGTAAATAACAGGTAAACTATCATTAGGCATACAAGAGGTTAAACACAGCCAGTTCATGAATCGCTTCACCAGCTAAACTGTTTGTGGTGGAGTGGAATGGGAGGACACAGGACAGCAAGCTCAACCTAGAAATAAAAATAAGTAAAGTAGGGGGTATTTATTACTGCAATTAAGAACACACCTATTAAAGAAGGAACCTTGAAAAAGTCTTAAAACATGCAAATAAGCCAACTTCTATTTTAGTTCTCTCACTTCTCTCCCCTCTGCTCCTTCCACTCCCACTGTCTCCTGCTCAGTCTCCATGGCGGATATTAATGGGACATCCCTTGTTTGTAAATGTGCCAAGTTGTGTGCACCACTGCGGGCTGTCTATTATAGCAAGCCTCAGGGGCAGCTTATCCATATGGCGTCGCATATGGCACTCAGCAGCATCAATTAATGTTGTTATAATACTGATTTTTATGAGCTGGGGTTTTCGCTCTCCTCCCCACTCAGTGCGATAGATGCCTTACAGCACGAAGGAGCTTTTGAACTGTCAACAACAAACAACTAACAAGCAGGAGAGCTTGGAGAAAGTTTTTTTGTTTTCCTTGAGATCTCGTTGCTCTGATATGATGCGACTCAAACAACTTCAACGTGACTTTGAGCTACACAGAATTTCCACAGCATTATTTCAAGACATTTGGTTAGTAAAGTGTGATTTAGCATGAAATACAGGTGAAAACTAGAGCGACAATTACTCTAGAACGCATTGCATATTCAGAGTGTAATGGAGCATGGAGACCACATCTTGTTGTTTTGGTCAGATTAAGCCAGCATCATTGGCGATTTAATGTGGCAAATTAGGTACGCTTAGGCAGATGGGAGCAAGAAGAAACTCAAGGAGAGCTTTTGTTCACTGGTATCTTTGGTGGATGATCTGACAGAGAAAGGAACAAGAGAAATATAAACAAAAAACTCAAAAGCTCCAAGTCACACTAGTCTCGTCATTGATGGTACAATTAGAGCCTAGATCATTCATGCTTTTCGGTCGGGAACATCTCTCCACCACTCTATGGAACTCCTTGGTTTGCGCTCAAAAGCACTGGTTTTAAAATGTTTTGGATGGCTAATCACTCCCAGGATGAAAGGGTCCCAGCATGTTCGTTTGTCTCTGTGCGGGGCGCTTCCCTTGCCGTTATTCGCTCTCTGATTCCGATTGTTTTTGTTCGTTTCTGGAGCGGCAGGCGGGTGAGGCGAGCTGGCAGGCAAGCACGGGCGTTTGAAGGTGCAGTCAGAACCGGAGAGCAGGCCTGATGCTTTGTAGTGATATTTCCAGCAGCACAATCTCATTACTTTTTGACGTGGGAGATGCGTGCAGAGGTGGATTGTCATTTCACGCTGTCGAAAGTTCTGTGAGGCAAAGGAGACGGGAATGGAACTTCAATGACCTGCACGCCTCGGGCTCATCAAGTTTGAATATATTAAACTGAGAGCATCCTTGGATGTGCCTGTAAAGTTAACCTCCACACCTAAGGAGGTTAAGGGGGGTTCTGTTTATCTGGGAATTATAATGATCATGAAACTTAATATTAAGAGTTTATCTATTTAGATGGCAGCCTAAGCAAACAGGTCCTTTGTGGCTGAAGATAAAAAGGCATGCACCCAAAGCTTCCTACAGCGACTGAGCCCTGGACACTTTCACATGGGAGATCAGTAGCAGCTCCTTCCAAAGGGAAAAAAGGGTGTCCCCCGAAGTCAATTTCACACGGAGTTCTTTGAATGGAGAGAAAACTTTGCGGCTGCCAGGAACTGATTGAAGCGCATGGTTACCGGGCAAACTCCAGCTTGTTGCTGTGGCGACTGTCCCAAAGTGCTTCCTGGGTAATTTTCGAGGTCACTGGTTTATGCACGCCTATGTGGTGCAGATGGGCCCACCCTCATTCAGGGCCCAGCAGGAGTGCTTTCATTAGCTCCACTGAATAGCCGCATTCATCCCCTTCACCTCAATTGGTCACACTGCGTCTCCACAGAGGGCCCAGGACAAACTTTTCTCTCTTTGCCCTCCGTGATCCGCCACGCACCACCCACCTTCGTCATGCTTCACTTTTGTTCTGGACCAGGGTCAGGCCCCAGGATCATCTCAAAACCACCGTAGAGCCACAGATGAAATCTACTGACACAACTCTGTTTGTTTAGCATCCAAACTTAGCAAGCCAGTGCATGACATCAAACCACAGCAGATTATTCAGGAAGTTACTGCTGAAACACTGATTTTATGTTATCCTATTTTTATGAGCTGCACATAATTCTGGCAGTCCAGTTTTATCTTGGGCTCAATGAAATGCCTCCAGTTAAAGACAGAGCTCAACCTTAAGTTACCTCTGTGTCCCAAGAGATATTTGCACCACTGCAGAGCTTAACTATAGTGGGGCTTCTCTCCTCTGCTAATTGTGGCCCTCAAGTCCTGTGTCTGGCCTAGTGAGAAGTGACTAATTGTCTAGAGTAGTTAGTGTGTGAGCTAGGATCCACTCCAGCTGATGACAGGGTGCACAATAATTCAGCTCCTATCTTTCTTCCCCCCCTCTCTCTTTTTACGTCTTTCAGCAGATTTAGCCCCTCTGCTTCTCAAGCTACTGAGCTGTAAAATTGAGTGGACTGCAGACAGGATACAGAATGAGACCTGGCAATGTGGACGCACTAACCTTGAGGATGGCCACTGCTGCTGGCTGCACCTAAAGAGAAAGAAACATAACATCAGTCAAATTGGACTACACAAAATTTAAATTAACATGGACAAAAGGGAAAATCTATCACAAATCTGGAGGATTGAATGATAGAAGAAAGAGATAACTTTAGGTTTTTAATGCACTGACAACATTGTATACATGTAAAATGTAAAAGGATGAATAGTTAACAGCTTTAGGCTTCAGGGTGGACATTTAAGTGGTATTGCATCAGCATGCATCTATAAAAAGTGAGAACAATTGCCAGAAAAGATACATCAGTTTTAATAGAATCTCACTTAAATTACCCAAGAGTGTGTTTCTAAGCAGTTATAGCAATTTACACCAAACACACATTGTATAGCTAAAGTTGGAACAAATGTGAGCCATCAGTTACTATGAATCCCACATAGTGCTGCTGCAGATGTGAACAAATGGAGCCTCAGTCCCTTACACATGATATTAGTGCATGAGCTGCTCTCTCCACGAGAGATTAAGCAGGTTTGTACTCTCCCAGGCGGCCAGCTCCCCCCTCCAGGGTGCTGCACTATCATTTGCAGGAAAATTACTTCAGTAATGAAGAATCCAGGCCCATAAATCCTTGTGGCCTCACCTTGCTTTGCTGCCCAAGTCTTGCTGAACAGCTAGTAAAAATTCCCTTTAAAAAATTCATAGTGCAATTTTGCTCAAATCCCTCCCAGCAAGCACAATTATGGAACTTTCATCTCAATTGATTTATGTCCTGGGCTAAAAGAAGGCTGGCCGTTGGGTGGGGGCCGTTAAAGGGGAGGTAAAAACAAGTGGTAAATCATTGTTTTTAAACAGAAGGCGAGAGGGCTTTTGTCACTTTGACTGCTCGTGTGTTGCAGTGCAGTCGATGGAGCGGTGGTGACATAAAGGGAGGAGGAAGAGAAGCGTCTGACGTGAAACAGGCACAAAGGAGGAGGAGACGCTGCTGATGGAGGCCAAAGACGTTCTTCCACTTGATTAATAACACTAATCAAATGATACAGTGTTCCACTGTGCCCTGAAATCTGGGGCCATAATGTCCTCTAATGGCGAGGTTCATGGAGCTAAACTTCAGAGGGAAAACACGCTGCTGACGGCTGCACGCCTTAATGAAGGCAGTAAAACATCCATTTCCACAAGCCATGAAATGAAAGGCAAGATTGTAGATGTGCACCCAGTGGCTCCCCCACCGCACAAGAAAGAAAGGCTGTTAACACAAAAGACAGTGTGGGAGAGAGAGAGAGATGCAAGACCTTAAAGAGAGAATAATGCAAGAGAAGCGATTTAAAGGGCAGGCACGCCAACAGCCAGGGATATAAAAGAACAGAGCATGATGAAGTGAGGACGCAAAGACAGATTGGAAGATTCTCCTTGTGCTTTTTTCTCATCTGCAATAGACACAACCTGTGTCCTCTGTTTATGGATGAGCCAAGCACTTTCACAATGTCTGTTCTACTCAGAGACACTGACAGCAGACACCATTCATCACCATTTAGCCGCTGATGCACCTAACCACAGCATCGAGCCCTCATCAATCTCCATATCTCTACATTACAGCCGTGCCTCCTTTCATATAACAATGCACTCGCTTGATGTGTCCATCCATCTCTCTATCCATAATGCAGGGAGACGGCAAAGGTCAGCTAAGGTCATCAGTCCAAATTTAGGACAACCTGTCATTTCTGTGCTACAGGTAGACTAATATACCTCAAACCTGATGCATGCAGTACTGAAGATTCAATCATTAAGTATATTAAGCAGAGATTAAAGACACTTGCAGATATAGAAAAGGCATTCCGGTTTGCAATTAGTTACACATCCTTCAAACAATAAAATGAGCCTGTGCCTCTCGTGTAAAGCAACAGTTGTTTGCAATCCTTGGGGCAAATTTTCATCTGGAGAACAAGGGGAAAAACAACAAAGCTGAGAAAACACAGATTGCTATTGTTATTATTATCATAATTACAGTTGTGCTTATCATGCAAGCCGCCTCAATCAGGATGAAAAACAGTTTCATTTGATGGAGCTTCCTGTTTTGACTGGCTCGACTTTGGGAACCGCACACTTGGCTGTCGTGCCAAAAACCCAATCAGGCGCAATTACATCGACATCAGATAGAAATGTAATTGATTTGAAAGCTGACATGAGATATAACTACATTACAGTGGGGGCGCAGTGGGGAGGGTCCTTCGGGACAGGCCCTGCAGGGAGCTCATTACCGCCAAGCTTTGAATTATTGAGTGACTGAGGCTGTGACATTGAGCGATGGAGGCAGGCGATTGGCTGTAACAACTCTGCAAGTGTTTATCTCAACTTACAGCAACCTAAGACATGTGAAGATGTGATCCGGCCCTGCATGAATATTGCAATAGAAGAAGTTGTAATGCTTCATAATTGAAAGGGTTCAAGGTAGAGTTCACGAGTGCATATCAGGTCTATGTGTTCCCCATCTGGCATTTATAATTGTGTTTTATTTATTATTCCCATAGCAATATAACAAAGGCTTATTATGCAGTGTTTACTTTGATCACATGGATATGGTGAACATTAGCTAGTTTCACAGCTGGGAAACAAAAACACTTAATTCTGGTATTGATATAGTTATTGATACAGAGCCTGAGGATTTGAATCTTGATCTCGCTGTTTGTGCATTTGGCAGGTCTTCCATTTAATAATATTAATGCATTATTCATTCATTTCATACTCGGTGGTAAGGTACTTTGGGCTAACCTGTCCTGGTGTAGACGTGTAGAAGTGAGGTTAGAAGTGACGCTGCCAACCTGCGCCATTAGCCTCTCTGACCCCCATCAATCACTCACACTCACACTTTATTCATACTAAGCAAGGTCGGTCCTGTGTAAGTGTCTTGCCTGTCCCACTGTGGCACTTCATATTCCCAGTGGTCTCCCATTCAAGTATTAACCAGGTCCAATCCTGCTTTGTTTACAGTGTCAGATGAGATTGTGAATTGACAAAATATTATGTGCTGTTTAGTTTAGTTAGTTTTAGTTCCATAACATATCTGCTTACTATACTGCTGTTGTATCCTTGGTCCAGCGGTTCACCCATATTTCTCCAGTGTAATATGTTTGAAAGTTCTAAAGGTGGTTGCTAGCTTCTCTGTGTTGGTCTCATAGGTTCATACCTTTAAATGTAAATGCCATCTTCACTCTGAGCGGACACACATCGCCAGTTAATGAGTTGAGTTGAATTCTAATGGGACAATTTGGCCATAAGCTGAATTAACATTAAGCGGCTAGATTAGGTGAGAGTCTCTTGAGTTAAGAGTAAGGAGCACATCTGCCTGACCCTGACCACCAGCCTTCGGTTTTCCCTTTGGGGTGAATGTTAAGAAGATAAAGATATAAGCGCATGGGGCGGCTTAGTGTCCCTCATGAAGATAGTGGCTGCATACCACGGAGACATGTTTTCCCCTACGGCTACTCCAAGTCACCTCCTCTGTCTTTCTCATAGTCGATCCATCCTCTCTCCATTCACACAAGCCTCCAGTGAGCTTTCGTGCAAAAATGAGAACTCAATTAATTCAGGCAAAATGAGGACAAGTGAGAAGGAGGCGTCGAGATGGCCTTAGGAGCCTGTGGAGACGCAGTGGGACTGGTAATGTGGCGGTCTGGAAGCAGCAAACAGTGCATGGGTGGACTGTGGATGTGTAATAAGCCTTTGGTCGAGTTAATCCCATCGGCAGTTTAAACATGGTGGATCTGTGGATGCATGTGTCGCACAAGAGGATTCTGGGTAAACAAATAAATCTTTCAGAGTGGGGAAAACGAAAACCTGATTAAAAACCAGCAGTAGTCAGTTTATCAGATACAATGATAAAAATATTTGGTGAGAGTTTCAACAGTAATTGTAATAGTGCATTATGTAACTTTTCTGGAGGGTGTGCCACCAGCTTGTCTCCATGGAGATTTTAAACAGTATTGCAATAAATGTATCTCTGTCCATGAAGACTAACAACTGATGTCACAAGGACAAGTTACTGGTCAGATTTGTGGAGAGATGTGCCATTTAATGCTTTAAAGACAGCAAACTCTCACCAGAAAAATTATATAATGCACCTTTAAAGGACTTATCAAGCTAAAATTAAAAAAATAAATAATTGAAATTAGGACGCAAAGCACTAATATGATACGATCAACAAAAATCTTTATCTCATTTCACTGGACTATTTCTTGCATAATGTATTTGAGATGTTACAAAATTATAATTAGGCATACTTTGGTACCTGTTTTCTAATGTCTGAAATCCTATATAAAAATGTAACTGAGAACAAAAGGTTTTACATTTTGAGTAAAACAAGGGGTACAAATAAATCCTACACCTTATAACTTATAGCCTGACCTTTACAATTCACATTGTAAATTTGTAGAGTTATGCTGATGCTAACCATAATCTACAGACAGAATGTGTATATATTAGCACAATTTACAATGCCTGAGGTGCTGTTTAACCATAATCTCAGTGCATTTACGACTTTAACCTCTGACCTTTGACCCTGATGAAGTCGAACTGAACCTGCAGTTAAGCGTGCAAAGTACATTCAAAGAGACAACAGTCATCAATCATCACTAAGCCTAGTCACCTTTTAAGCCACGCTAATATCCAAAACAGTAAAACAGGGTTTCTTGTAAGATTTGAGGTGGCCAGTAGAAATATAATCCACCCACTCACTATTGTAATTCAATGCACAATCCTACAGAAGTTTAAGATGTTAGTTCAGCATCGCTACGGCTGCCAGTAGCATTTTATAGTTTGGTTCCTGACAGTGTAAGAAACTAAAACAAAACACTCAAAAATACAGTAAATCAAAACAAATGGCCCGTATTTACTGGTAGACTACTTGTAAGTCTGCGATGCTGTAGCCAGAGCAACAGTGCCGTAAAAGTAACCACTTCGTTCTGACAAGAGTGTAAATCTCCAGGCATTCAGGGATATTTTTATGTTCATTTGAGACTGGCGTGCATATATTTCAATGTTTTACCAGCCCCCGAACGAGCAAAGGGCTAGTAAAGTAAGCGACTCAGGCAGTTCTAAAATTTTCATTTGATAAATACCTCGCATATGAGGAGCCAAGGGGGATCTTGGTAAATGTGCTTCCAAGAAAATCAGTCTGCCACTAGTACTTACAGTGATGGAGTAGGCCGTAAACAGGGGCAGCAGACTTCTCTTGCTAATATAGTTGTTCTTCCAAGAGTTAAAAGAGAGAAAGAGGAGGAGTTCATGAACTGAGGAGTGAGTGCAGGGTGCTTTTAAAATGGTCCTGCTTCAGCACTTCATGGGCGCTCCACCGAAACAGCAGAGTAAAAGCACAAGACTGTGGAGACATGGACGTCAAGCTGGTCATAAGACACCCTCGGTCAATGGGGGATAGTGTTCTCCGCATTAGCCCAAATTAAAATTAAATCTATCTTTAACAATCTAATCAGCCATATGATGACACTTTGCCTACTTTGTGTTTACCATCTTCTTCGGTACAACCCCGGGGGATAAAACATTCTTCTGTGGATCTTATGAAAGTGCATTTGAAAAAAAGCTTTCTAATCTCTAATCATTTTACACACTAATGCATGGCCAATGGGTGAGTGTGGTCCCAAGTTGGATAATGTATTAAATTAATTATGTCCACAATTTCTAAAAAGGCAAAGTGTGTGTTTTTATAAAGTATCAGTTGATAAGTTTTCAATTAAATATTAAGTAAATCACTTTTAAGAAGTACTTGTTTTTCAAAATGTTACAACAATTCAAGCTGACATTAAAAACTATTAAAAGAAAATGGACTACTCAACTAGCAAAAATACAGTGACTATGCTAATAAATGTCTGTGATCAGTTTTTGGAGGGGGTTATACAAACATATCCAGTCCCTTTAAGTCCATAGTATACATATTGACTATATTATTGACTATTTATCCATTCTTGGAGCTGGAACAAAGTATACCAGTGTATTATGTCCTCTTATGAGAAATAATAATGAATATATGAACACTTTGCAGTAGAGACTGAGATTAAAATATGAATCTGATTATTTCAAACTCAATTGGAGTCTTTACAGTACTCGGCCTTACCTAAGAAGAGTATATTAAGGAAAAATACCTATTTATAGCAATGATTTTTACACAGTCCTGTGGCACTACAAACCATGAAGAGAAGTACTCACATTTTGTAGTACGGTGCCCACTTCACTTTTAAGTGTACGTCACATGTAGGTGGTGAGCCCAAACAAAGTATTCATCTATGCTGGAGTTTTAAGACCAATAGTCATTGTGTTAAAAAGTGCAGATATCGGCCCATTGCGATGCGTCTACCTCTACAACTGTTGAGCTGTCTATATGGTCCCTGCCAATCGCGATCAGAGTATGGTAGCCTTTACTGACTGGACATGTTTCTACAGCTCGTGAAAAAATATGATAAATAAAACACAACTTCTTTTACTTTGAATGTCAGCCGAGTGGTGAATAATTGATATTTTGAGAGACAGTAACAACTCCAGCAGGAAGTGGGGATAGGCCAGTGAGGCTTTCGAACTCTGCAGCTATAGCAGTTTCGTTGGTGGTGAGCCGTTGTAAAAATATGTGAGAAACCACAGCCTATGTGCCTATTGTGCAAACATGAAAAACCACAGAGAGCTCTGCAACTCGCTAAAAGAATAGGTTATCTACGTATGGGGTAAAGCCACAGCTCAACACAAACTGAAGCTAGTCTTGTGAAACAACAAAGACAAATTGTTCAATGTTCATCTTGAAAAAAAAAAAAAAATTGTTTACATCCGGGAGTATTTTATAGGTTTCTGTACCATGTCTAAAGGTACACCATGCAACTTTTCTGCCATTCTTCTTGTCTCCATGGAGTTACTGTTTTGGATGGATTATTCCACAGTATGGTGTTACACCATCATACATTTCTTCAATTACTGGATTTTTTATTGTTAAAAGCATTCTTTCTGTGTTGTAGGCTCGCATTTCTACAGATCTGACCTGTAACTTGGCCTGATGGTATCACCTGCTTGTCTCCATAGAGACAGATACATTTAAAGCTCCTATATTATGCAAAATAGACTCATGTGAGTATTTGAGTATATTTTACTCATGTTAGACTGTATACCTGGAGTTGCGTTTTGTTTTGTCTGAGTAACAGGTCTGTCTACATCATCAAAATGCTCTGTTCCACCTTGATGTCATGAAGCAGTAGTTTTCAAGTTAACAGCTACCTTTTGCCTTTTATTCAGCAGAGAAGGTCTGAAATCATCCAAATGATCTAGTGAAGGTGTGTGGAGTTTAAAAATAGAGTAGAGCACTTCATGTATTACCACATGACATCACAAGGTGGAACAGTGTTTTCATCCTAAATATACAGGGTTTGTGTGTTGAGGAAACAACATTATAACAGATCAGAAAATAGAGTAATATGGGTCCTTTACTACCATATTGTTGAACATTCAAAACAAAGCAATAACAACTCCATGGATTCAATTGTGCACAGCAAGCTAGGTATTCTGGTAAGGCAGTGAAAGAATGATTTGTCTCTAGAATGATAGACAGCCGATCCATTTGTCAAATTAGGACCTGAAAATTATGGTACAGTACGTAAATGTCAAGAGAAATTACCAGTGCTTTTCTTTGTTGACCTTAACTAACTACTGGAATATTGAAAACCTGCCGGTGAAGACCACATATACACAGCCAATCTCCCTGCACTCTACGCTTGGATCCTCTGTGAATTCCCAGACATTTGCATGATCCGTCCTGTGACCGCAACATGAAACTAGCCAAGAAACACAATGCAGCCATTTGGTTTTGTTTGTCCTACTGCTGATGTCTTGGCACACTGTAATCCAACCCTGGCATTCACCCTAATCCCCGGGGAACGAGACTCAGAGTGAACGCACAGATTAAGAACAGGTGAGTGCGTATCTGTGACGGACCACCGCAGCAGCCCTATAATGCTACGACCCTTCTACTGTTTCGCACTTGGCCCCTGGGATGGCTCCTGTATTCACTTACATCTAGCCGGTTACTTTGGTATAACAAGAGCTGCGTGGATTGATTCAGTTGAGCAGAATGGTACACAGTTCATTGGCTTTTGGCAGCACAGACGACAGCGGTTGGAGGTGCAGCTGAGTATCAGTTGACCCAGACTAATTATTCATAAGGTCTTGTTGTGATGGCTGCTGCTCTCGTAAGGTCAGACCAGAGCAGCTCGAGGGAAACAAAAACATTTCCTCCTAAAATGGACTTGACACCAGCCACTACCTCACTGATCCAAAAAAGCTCTGTCCTGCTTCTGGCCACAAGCGGATAGCATTACCAGCAGCGGTTCAAACATTCACTGGGGATTTTAATTGAAGCAAAAGTGGATATTATTTAAAAGGGGTGCTCATGCATGCCTAAGAGGAGAGCGGTGCAAGGCTTAATAATACCACACGCTATGTCCTTACAACCGCGGGCTAGCGTTGCCTTGAAATTTTTAATTACAGTAATTGTGGTTTCGACAAATGGGCCTCTAAAGCGCCCTTCAACGGTAAAACACAGGTTGCTTTACCCGCGAGTATTCTGCTAAAAGCATCAATTGAAAAAGCCATAATTTAGAATCCCTTTAAGCCATCCAGATGTCTGTTAGCAAAGGGAAAAATCCATTCAGTTCAATCTTTGTCCAAGTCCCGAGTCTCCCCAAGGAGCAAACAGTGGCCACCTCTAAACCCCGCTTAACGTCACCTCTCCCAACAATCGAAATGAACAGTGGAAATGTGTACCCACAAGTACAAACACACAAGGCCCACTTATGAGCAAGCACAATGGCGGGGCAATTAGTGGCTAGAGAGCAGGAATGCTGGATCGGTTACAGTTGTTGAATGTTAATTACAGCGTTTTACTGCGTCGAGGAGATAACGAGTTAGCGCCCAGTGACAGCAGCCGTGACACGTCCTTTAACGAGAGCCGTGGAAATGTATGAAACTTGAGATCAGGGACAATGGGGCGTTACGGGCCTGTCAGACGCACTCCTGCTCAACCTCTCTTTGTCCTGATGAAGGAAGACACTTGTTTCTTTTTATCCTCTGTTCGTCCAACTGCTGATACAAAGAAATCATTATAGCTCATCTAGGACAAGTTAAAAAGCCAACCGGGATTTCATCATGTCTAATCTAATAAACTACTGTAGACAAGTGACACCTTTTCTAATCTTTGGTGATAAGAAAAGATAGGCTCAGAATATTGAGATATGTTCTAGGTCTATCTAGATAAGGTAAAGATATGCAGCACTGACCATCCCTTGAACTACATCTGACATATTCTTACACCACAACAAGACAAAGAGTCCAATAGCACTCTTTTGTTCCTTTACAAGTAGTCTTGGTATCTTTGACCCACTCTCAAAATGGGTGAAATTTCAGAAAGCTGACATCTTAACTACATAATGTACATATTTTTCAGTAAGCATTAATGGGTTTCCTTTCAGGTGTTCTATGTAAGATCAATTGCTTTGAGAAAATTATATGGTAAGAACACATATACATAATAGCTATAAAATGCATGAGGATAAACTAGTAATTTCCTGGCTGCATAGGAATCAGCCATTGTACCCTCACAAATGTAAGTGACCACTCATTCCAAGTCTAAAAATAATAAGGAGTCAAAAGCTTGGCAAATTCTCACAGGTTAATGTTATGGTCATGTTGTGAAACCTGGTTTGGAATGTGGGTTAATGGAATCAGTGATGGTCCTTAGTTCTAATGCCAGCAATGCTTAAGAAGTCCAGTACCTCTCTAATCCTGGGACATTATCCAAAGTTTTTTTTCCTCCGTTGTTGGCACAGCTTTCTAAAGCAGACAAGCCACTGCTAACTACAATCCCTGGGCTTTTAGCATGACCTAAATGTTTTTTAATAGAATATTACATCAGTTACACTGGGACTAATGCAGAGCCCCAAAGGAAATATTACCTCAAATAAACATATAAAGAGAGCTTGTTTTCTTTCCCCTGAAACGTTTCAAGGGAAAATGAACTGAAAAGTAGAGCATTCTTGAAACTGTAGCCAATGTCTAGACATAGGATATAGATATATGTGTACTTATTTATACAGCAATACATTTGACACAAAGAAAAGGGCGGCTTGGAAACATGTGGGCTGCAGCTAACATAAAAGTAACCAGCCTCCAAAGAGAGCAAGAGACAATCCTTTAAAGCCTCCGAAAACAAGCTAGCGAGGATGGTGCTCAGAAGTCAATAAAAACAGGTGTTAACCAGCTTAGCTAAGATGTTAAGATCTGGGATAATCCTAGTCAGGATCCAGGAGGGATCCGCTTTGGAATACTGATGCACTGATGGTTATAATGTGGGACTGGAGCTACAGGCCATCGAGTTGAGTGAATTGCAGATGAGATTGTGCTAATCCAGGCAGAAGATCCACCATCTTAATCTGTGTAAATTTAAATTCTGGTGCCTTTGAAGGTAGAAGATCCATACCTGTGCTGTATTCTCCAAACAGTTTATGAAAGTGTTAAAAAAATGTGCTATAAGTTGATATTTTATTATGATTGCACTGTTTAAGACAGTGTTTTCACATGCATTAGCTAACTTTGTCTTAATATGAATAGATATATATACAATAAGAGATACAAGCTATCTATCTTTTGTGTATTGCAGCATCATATATGTTTGTATGTGTCACATCATGCTGAAGAAAAGCCTTAACACTCAGTGTTACACATGTGACAGTGACATAATTAAGTTTGATTGGCGTTTCCTCCATACATTAATATACTGTCTTACATGCCACCTTATAATCAAATCAGCATCTGGCGAAAGGGTGTCTTGTGGTTTGGGCTGTTCTCATTTGTAAACACCACCTGCCGGCTCTCCCTGCTCCTCACTCTCTCCATGACATTAGTGCGAGCGTGAAATGTGATTTTGCATAGAGTAAACCTCTGCTACAGGAACATCTGAGACTGCCCACCTGGAAACACAGCATGAATAATCTAGGGCCACGAAGTCAGGAGAGGAGTTGTCAGGCATAAGACACTAGTAGCACTACTCAGGGATCAACTGAGTCCATTTCACTAATGGTATGGGGATGACGTCTTCTAGAACAGGAGGTTTAATGAGATTAAGGGCTAACAATCTCCATATATTGTAAATGTATTCCTATGATCCTTCTCACAGGAACTAACACTGTATAAATTATGTAAATGTTGTTTTTGTTTACATTTTTGGTATGATAACCAATGAGAAAGCTGAGGACCAAAACAAATATTGATTCTTCCTTTTGATTGATTGATTGATTGCATTTATATAGCGCCTTTCAAGATACAGTGGTGGTAAACTACTATTGTAGCCACAGCTGCCCTGGGGCAGACTTTTAATATATTGCAGCTGATGACATCCCAGGTTTAATTATGAGTAAGTTGGTAGTTAAAACAGTGGGAGCATTATGCAACACTATCTTAGTCTTAAAGTGATAAAGCCACCTCCTGCATCTCTTTGCACCACTAAGATCTCAGCACAATCTAGCTATAGAATAGCATTTCTGTATGTTAAGGCCACAGTTCCCTGACCACAAAAATACTTTTGTAATTCAGCTCAAAGAATCTAAAATTTATGCAGGCTGGTCTGGTTTCATTAATATAAAGCCTATTTGCACCTCCTGCATGATCACACATAATGCAATCACATTTCCATTGACGGAGTGAGAAAGCGATGATTAAATTTTCATGTGCGGAAAAACCAATAGCTGTCAAGATTAGCCACCACGCACCTACTTCACCCCAGGGAGACAGGTGACATGAATATCGTTATGAGTGGATATTTACTACTTTTGTCATATTCACTTGAGTCCAGAGAATGTACAATGAATGTTGTATAAAGGTTTACACAACTATGCTGGAATGAATCAATAGTGAAGACAAAATGTTACATGCTGATATAAATATAGGGTGAGGTATTGAAGTTTCTGTTGTTGCCATTAGATATCAGCAAAAGTCCCAAATAACCCAAAAGACTTTAAGGACCTTACCGAAGACCTTGTCTCAGCTACCATTAAAAATGAACGCTCCTTTATGTATGCCATCTGAATTGGGAACAGACTATCACCTTTATGCTGCCAGCATTTTACTTTTCGATGAATGTCAACAAAGCAGTTAACCGGAGGAAATGAGAAAAAGAGAGTGTGAGGGTATAGCGAGGGGGGTAAGAACACACAATTATAAAAGCTTCATTTCTTCGGAGAACCATAAAGTCTGGTCCCAGAAGGGCAGCTGAGCACAAATCAATTTCTTTCAGTCGATTACAAGCACCGAGGTTCTAACCTTCATTTGTGAGTCTAATACTCCAACAGTTATGTAGAACACATACCAATTAAGCCATTCTGCTGGAATAAGAGGGCCGTGAGCTGACACGATTACGGGGCCGGGTCTCGGGGGAGCGCGGGTTATCGGCTCATGAGAAGCCAGGACGAGGGGAACAGGCCATGAGCGAGTGGAAAGATTTGAAGAAAGAGAGGAGAGATAGAAACCAAGGGAAGAAAAACATTTATTAAGCCTAATACTTGGAGAGAGGTTCCCATGGTAATAAGGTGGGGGACATTGCGTTAATATCAGGAGCCATGCAGAAAAGGTCAGTCGATATCTGTGCCACCCACTGGGGTCGCACTGATGGGAACAGCTCCAACACATCTGATAATGCTCTCAGCGCCAGAGGTCCAGAGCAGAGGAACTTGGAAAAAGATGCCATTTGTGAAGATTGCACTGTTGTACTCCTCCACTCTGGCACAAGGCTTACGGTTGGCTTTTTCAGGTAAATATAAAAGCAGGTATGATGGCGTGTTTACCAAATTATTACCAACAGCTCCAACCTCTGTCTTCAAAATTTAAGACAAATTAAATGTGCGCCAAAAATACATGTTAAATATTGCAGCGATAGTACACACCTTTACATCTATTTGAGTATTCTCTATTCTCTCTAATTCTATCTAATCTCTAATTTCTATTTGAGTAATATATTTTATAGTATAAATGTAGTCAAAATTTTGGGTTGATGTTATGTCCAGACTATTACTATGACTGTTTGAGTAGTTTGCCACAAATACCTTTTTACTCTTATTTAGATAATTTTGTACACCACTACTACCATGTGCTTCTAATTGAGTAATTCTACTTTGAAAAAACAGTACTCTTATTTAAGTACAATTTTGGGGTACTATTTCCTCCTCTATATACAACTACAAAAAGTCCATCTGATTGTTATTTAATCAGTTTCATAATTTTAATTCTTTAAATACAGTAAGTTGTAGATATTTTTAATGCTTCTGTTGGACAATGATTCAGACAGTCCAAGTCTATAACTGCATTAGTGTATTTCACGCTATGTGTACACTGTGTTTGGTACTATTATATAATACGCAAAAAATTTGAAAACTGTAATCTACTTTGGCGTTTGGATTTGGTCATTCATCATAGTGGTGACATAAACATACAGTGTGAAGAAGCCATTTTCTGCTTTTCAATATGTGCTCTCAGACAAGTGCATGAAGGGAAACACATTAGCGGCGCTCTCCGTCTTTCTATTGTCACAAGTCCAATCTGATGCCATTTTCTTTTTGATTTAAAGAGGCAGGATGCATCTCCGCAGATATGTAAAGATCAACACATTGTCATTCACTGCTGCGGTGCACCTTAACCACCACCCTCGCTGCCAGAAGATTTATGGTAATTCCTGATCGCGTGTGATAGGACGCAGCCCATAAACCCGTGCGAGCTACGTGTTTCTATGGTAACACTTCCTTCCGTTTGCGAGCCCAATGTGCCTCTGTATTGTTGCCGGGTTTTTTTGTGTGTGTGTGTGTGTGTTTCTTTTTTTTTTTTTTTTTTTACTTTTCCCTTGCATTGTAGTCACTGTCTATTTGAATGCTAGTGGTGGTAAGAATGAGATGCTGATTTGCGGCAACGCACAGACACAGATGTTTCCTCATTGCCTTTTAATCTCTTATTCCCTGTGCGCCTGGTGCGAAACACTCCCCCTTTAGAATGGTAATTGGACCAGATGAATAATAAACAAAACAAAAACAGGCCCGCGGTTTGTAAGGAGCATTTGAACACTTCGGAGCGATCGTACTTTATGGCTATTATTAGCATGGAGACCAAAGCGAGTGGCGCTCCTACTGGGAATAATAAAGGACTGAGCTTGAACTTGTCTAATCAGCAGGAGACCTATCAGAGGCGGGAGGAAGATGACAATGGCTGGCTCATTATGATCAAGCAGCTCACAGAACCACATGATACAGCTCGAAACCATTTACTCTGCCAAATGAAGACGTATACTCAAGCAACTTCAAATCTATTTATTCTGTGATTGTTACTATGAGTATTCAACTTTTTATGCAACTAACATACAAAAATAATGATGTCATGTCTGTATGTTATATTAATACTACTGACCTGTGCTCCAAGCCAAATTTTTCCATGAGACGAAATAAACAAAAACTAACCTATATTTGGCTTTTGAAGTAGCATATGTTTTAAGGTAATTCAGGACTAATAGAAGGACTGAAACAAGACAAATCAAAACCAAGATGCATCAAACCTAGCCTGATTCATCAGCCGGTTTCACTTCGTGGAACCTGTCTGACCTTGCAGTATTAGAATTTGTTCGCTCCACAGTAGGCATGTACTTTTTTATTTAACCAATCGCTGCTATTTGATCATGACGTATGCAATGCGCCGCTAGTGGGGCTAACTGGTATATTAAGCTTTTCCCAAATCCCATAGGAAGAAGGGCAATAACAACTTTCCCCTTGATAAAATTCAACAAACATTCTCTTTAAATCCACGATCTCGGGAATCATTGCCAACAGAGAATGGATGGCTCTTGCTTGATTGGCTGGTGATCGGCTCGCACTTCCGTGGCTCTTGCAAACCGTGTAGTGTATTCCGATTCCTGACCTAGTCGCTGGAAAGAAATTAAATTGAGTGGAGGCACTAGGTGGTGCCAGCCTGGCTACATCAAACTGTGGATCCAGGCCCATAACCAGAGCTGCTTACCAACAAAACTGATTTCATGTCCCTACAAGTTCTAATAGACAGAATTGGGGGAAGGATTAGCCAATCAGAGAAACTGCTCAGGGTAGGAAAACAAACACGGGAGCTTACATGTATAAAATAAAAATAAAAACACATAAAGTTGGTAAAAACAAAACTTTGCAAAACACTAAATGTTGTTTTGAATACGTCAAAGTCTGATTGCATAGTTTTGTCCAAGTTTGGTTTAATGGTCCACGGTGACTTGATTTTCCAGGCTATATCCCACAGTTTGAGTCCTGTTATAGTATATGTACAATAAGATGCCATAGCCTAACTAGACTCCCATTTTAAATTAATTGCTTGTAAATGCATGCATAATGGGTCCATTAAGTGCTGCCTGGGCTGGTGTCATATGGCAAACACTTTTCCTTCCTCTCCCATCCAGCCAACATCAACTTCCCTATCAGGAGGAGCTCTCTTTGTTGACAAGCCTGCAGATAAATGTGGATATTTTGACACTGTGTGGTATCGAAAAACCTATTCGCTGCTGCCATTTGCATGAAAAGCCTGTCCCTTTCTTCCCTCCCTGGAGAGCTTTATTACAGGCGGATATTTCAAATGCCATCAAATGTGCCAAACGTTTACTTTGATAACTCTATCAGATGGCTCCCTGGGTTTTAATGGTCGCAATCTGAGAGCACACCGCTGCACACACGCCCAGAGCGCACACAATAATACTGGCGGGGAGAAATACGAGGAAAGGGTGAATAAAATCTCTTTAAAAACTTCATAAATAATGCACCTTGCGCACTAGAGAGTTGTTGCCTATTTAAGTATGCATGCCTCTTTCCCGGTCTGGCAACAAACACAGCATGTATTGTGGGTCAACATGGCAGCGCAGGGGGAGGACAACCTGGGGCTCCATCAATCCTCTCAGCCTTGGCCTCCCACCCACGTAGAGCAACGCCTCCCCACGGCAAGAGGGCTACTGCGTGTACCGCCTACTGTACACTACTGACTCCAAAACAGCCACACAAAAGAGGGATCTGCGCAGAGAGAGTGCTAGCCCAAACGAGGGGAAGATGTGAGAAAATGGGAGAAAACAAAAGTGCAGGACTAATTATCCAATTAATGTGCAATTAGGCCCATGCAGCCTAATGGCCTGTGTTGGATTTGGTAATAAGTCTAGCCGACTGAGGAGCCTATTAAACTCAGTGTGGGCTGCTGCTGTGTGTATGCAGCACGGCTCTCCACAACACAAAGCTAACACAATAGCGCTATGTTATTCTCTCTAAAAGGACAGATTGTATTTTGCAGCCAGACGACAAAATGCGGGAGAAAGAAAAAAAAGAGTGAACCGCCTGACACAAAATTCAACAAAGCATTCCATTAAGATTTTCATTATCTGCCGAAGCCGAGTTTGTTAATAAATGCTAATTATATTCAAGCTAATATTTAATCACACACAATTTCTCCAGTCAACTGCAGTTTGAGGAAATACTAATTCTAATGGATGCATTCGGAGTGTGGTTTATGAAGTTGGCGCTGGAGAGATGAGACAGGAAATGTAGATTATGTTTAAAAATGCTTTTTCAACTACGAGCATTATTAGCTTTGACTAATTTCCTGCCCTAATGAGATCATCTTGGAGGGATATTTTAGTGCAATTAATAATGCACAAAGAGTAATTAGAAGCATAAATATTTATCATGTTGTGTTTCCCTCTATTAGAGATTATGATGAATACAGACAAACCTATTAACCTCTATATGAATGGCTGTGATGCATACTGTATAAGCACAGAATATAGCTCACTGGTCGTAATTTACTGTCATTTGTATTAATTAAGGCTATTACATGTGCATAGATAACATTCATCACAGACATACTGATTATGTGACAAAAACAATGTATAAATAGAAGTACACTAGTATATTCCTGCACGCAAAACCCCAAGATGTAGGGGTTATTGCTTTGTCTAAACTAGAATGTTCCACAGTACAGCACTGTAATCGATTTTGTATTTATTTCAGTTCCAGGTGTTTTCATTGCTAGATTAAAACATGCTTCCTTAATGTGAGCGGGAACGCCTGTCCATAGATCTGACCAGTAACATGATCTAGTGACATCACCTGCTTGTCTCATTGGAGATGGTTAAGTTTAATGCCATACTGTAGAACATTCTAGGCAAAGCAATGACATCTACCTAGAAAACAACAACTTAAATTAAATTAGCATAGATCAATATTGAGACTAATAACGTTTTTGGCGTGTGTTAAAATGCTCGACTCAATCTGTTTGCCATGCATTTTTTTAGTAAACCTAAACCATGTGTACTTTATACAAGCACTGGCACTGGTTTGAGAACTCTTTAATAATGTACACAGGCCAATGTGCAGCCTGTAGGAGCCTCAAGTACAAGGTGCACCTGCGATGAGACAAGTGAACTCTGTCTGCCCTTGATCTACTAACACACAAAGTAAATAGCGCTGGATCACACACTCCAATAAGAAAATGTAAACACGAGCAGGATAATGTGTAGCCAGAGCCAGATAAGACTCTCATATAAGCAAAACATTACTCAACAACCCAGCACTGATTAGAGGGCTTATCTTTATCATTGGGTTAGACAAGACGGCAAACAGACCAAGTCCAGACTGCAGGGTTCATGCAATCACTTACAACAAGTACCCCCTTAGAAAGAAAAGAGTGTATTGCTTAAATGGGATGAAATGTGGCACAGGTTGATATCTAGGATAATATGAATAAATATCGTCAAAATCATAGTCAGGAAAAGTTAACTGATGTTTAAGTGAACAAAATTGGCAAAGTGGGAATGTGCTTGGTGTAGTGGTGCAACATAAAACACATTTACAAAACGTTAATAATGACAAAAGTGTGTCCACAAATTCACATTTAAACTAAATAAGGTCTAACCCAGGACTAATCCTAGGAACAAAACAAGACTAACCCAGGTCAAATACAATTAACAATGTTCCCCTAAAAAGTGTGAAACAGGACTAGACCAAGACCTAACCAAGTCTGAAAGTCTCTCCTAACTCAGAATGAACCGGATCATATTAAAAATTTAAACTTGATCAAACCAGTGCAGTTGAAAAACAAGCAAAAATCAAAGTAATATTTTTTCACCCATTAAGAGTTTGAACGATCTGGCAAAATGTGACTGAGGTGACAGTTCACACCTAAGACACAACAACTGAAGTGTTACTTTCGGTTTAGTTAGTCCCTTTTGTTTTCTTGTGTGATTCAACTTTAAAGATGCACTGTATAACTTATCGGGTCGTGGTCCGTCACTTGCTTGTTTCTATGGTTATGTCACTGCTCTGCCTGGAATGTTCCACAATATGACATTAAACAGCTCTATCTTACATTTTATTCAATTACAGGTGGTATTATAGCACAGAAATGCCTAGAAAAACTTTGACTGTGAAAGGGGCTGCTTCTCCATAAATCTAACCTGTAACTTGGTCTGTTTTAGTTTCCATGAAGATATAAATGTTTAATATCTTATTGTGAAACATTTCAGGCAAACATTTCAAGAACAGCATTTGACGGACACAATGCACCTTTATCTTTAAAATTATCCAAAAAAGTACCATGAGAATTAGCCCATGTACTACAGTTTGGAAACCTTTTAAACTTCCCTTACCTCACTAATCCTGAGAGACTGAGTGGCACTTTGAGGCTAACTAGCTGCTAACAGTGTCAGCGGGACAGGGGCGAGGTGAGAAGACAATCAGAGCTGTATAGTGGGATTGAGTTGGGCTTTAGAGTGAGAGTAATGGAGTGTCTGAGCTAGCAAGAGAATGGGGAGGAGGCATGTCCCTGGAGCCCGCAGTCGCTAACCCTCACCACTGCAGCCATCTGGAGCTGATCTTTATCTCGTTCACCTCAAAAAAGCAGACACAAAATGGCAGCCCTTATTCTCTGTGGTTTCCTGTGCCTCCCAGGCCCAGGTATGTAAACAATCAGACACACTTTGTCAGCCATGTTTCATTGATTTCTTGTCTCGTTGCCTCTAATCAGCCCGTCACTGGTTTAATTATCTGTAAGTGCTGGTATTTGGCCTGCTCCCATAGGTCATGTCAGCCGCACACTTTAAAGTTGCATTTAATGAGTTGAGCAGATTGCAGTTTTATTAATAGCTTTGCATACAATTTGAAATCCGTGGTAAAAATCATTCTTCCAGCAGGGTGGTAGTAATCGTTCTTGTCTTTCTCAGGAGGTTGTGGATTTTTAAATACAAAGTCTGTATCTGTGAGTGAATAAGTCAAATATGTTAAAACCATAGACCAGACCTGGGCATTGTACAGTTGCTGAGACACATATATTTGGTTTACTCTGACCAGCCCTTTTAAGCTAATTTGGAATTACAAAATAATCATATTTTACCATTTTACCTCATGCATGGACTAAAGTTACATTGCTTTTATTTAAGAAGTGTTTTTTTTTTTAATTTTTTTGTAAGGCAGCCTTACTTTTTCATAACATATACTCTTAGCAGTCTTACCATCTTGTCAAAACAATGCTAATTACCATTTTGTTTAGTTTTTTAAAATAAAGAAATACAATTAATATTATGCACAACTGAGTTAAGCATTTTGGCCCAGCTCTCCACAATATTCTATTTCTCATGTGGTCCCATAGAAAAAAATAATTGCCCACCCCTGCCATAGATGGTATATACAGTATAAATGGATAAACTAACCTACTAGCTGCCGGATTCCAAATAGGAAGTGACCACGGAGATGCTTCTGGCTCCTTTAACTCGGTTTCCAATTGACTTTACATTGAAAAATTGCCACCCCTCCCTCTGTAACTGCTGTGACCCTCATCATTTTGGTCTTAAAATGTACATTTTAACCCACTCTACATGATCCTGGTGTTTTTATTTTGGCATTTTGTCCATTAATAAATTCCTAATATGGAATTCAGCCCCAAATTTGCCCGTACAACTGCTAGCATAGTGAGCATCATGTGACAAAACACTTAGAATTAAAGATAGGTAATATCGTTATTGGGGATATCAAAAAGGGTTTTCAATATTTTGTTTACAAAAGAGAAAAGTTAAGTTATAGTTAAGTTCATTTAATTATTTTTAAGCTTTGTTATGAATTTCAAAATTAAAAACAAAAATAATTGGACCATCCCCACAAAGAATAAATGAACCTCAGCAAGTACCCCCTTAAAATGACTAAAGACAACATGATTTATAACAAGATCAATTCAATCCCTTTGTATGTTTGTAATGTGGCTTTGAAATTGCATTTGGTCATGCATAATTGAATACAAAAAATGTAAAAGATAAAATAGCAAAAAAACTAAGTAATTGAGGTCAGAGAGCAGTGCAGTGCTGGAACTGAGCTGAGGCCAATAAAAAGCTGGCTGGGTCACCACTGGCCTACAAAGGACCACAGCTTGTGTTACTTATCAGACTATTTTAAATACCTCTCTCAACGTGAATCCAATTACCGCCCGCCTTTGTTTGTTCAGACAAAACGCAGCAATGTTCAAGGCCTGTCTCTGTGATTTTAATCAATTCTCCGGGGAGCTGTGTGTGTGCGAGATACAGATCAGAACTCGCTATACATCAGTGGAAGGTGTGTACTCCCTTACGTGTCTTTTAGCTTCCAATATATCAGAAAGTGAGTATTACAGGCTGCCATGGAGTAGTATAAAAGCTTTCTAGTTTCTACTGTATAAAAGTTGTCAACTCAAAGAAACTGTGATTTGTATGCATACGCTTTTCTCAAAAGTATCTAAGATCTCTATCGCAGAGTAATTGCAGACATACAGCAGAACTTTGCAAATGTTTACGTAAGTGTACTGCGAATGACATAGCCTAGCAACTATAGAAATCTATTTTGATACTTCTGTGTTATTTTGTATTATGCTGAAATAACTTAAGTTCAAAATAATTAGTTTTAGTCCTCTCTGGTTTTGCTACTACTAATTTAAGTTAAAGGTACACTGTGTAACATTTCTACACCTGCGTCTCCAGGGAAATATTGTTGCTGATGAAGAATTCAATGGATTGAGTGATTCGGAGTGAGATGGAGAGTTTGGTAAACTTGTTCTGTTCTGTTGTTTATGCTCTAGTTATCTGAATAACTGTTCATATGTTACGTCGACAGCCTGTTGTTCTCTGTTCTATTCTTGTTACTATAACTTGCCTTTCAAGATGAAATGTCAGTTCCTGGTTTCTGATTTTATAAAATAATTTTCCCTCCAAAAGTGCGACTTATACGCCGGTGCGACTTATAGTCCGAAAAATACAGTATTATATTTTTGAGCAATAGAAACACCCATAATCAATAGATGCTAGATGGATATGTTTAAAGTCATACCATGGAACATTCCAGGCTAAGCAATAACATCTCCATGAAGACAAGCAGACAACGGACCCTCCACCAGAAAAGTTGAGAAGTGAATCTTTAAGAATCAACTTCACATGACCGGTTTGCAGTCCATCTTTCCATGAGATAAATATGACAGATTAGTTTGTCATTATAATCCACAGCGCAGGCTCCAGAGTGTCACCTCACCACTTGGCAGATGTTTCCATAGACGGCAGCAGCTTTAATGGAGCAGAGGCCGATCCACCTGCTCCGAATGAAGATTACACTTAGTCTCGTGATGATAGCTGTAGCTGGAACTAACTGCTGAAAGAGACAACATCGAACCAAGTCTTATGACTAGAAAAACTAAAATAGGACAAAACCAGTCTTATGTTAAAGTGGCTGTACCTGATTTTTGCTATGTAGTTTCTAGATGTAGTTTGAGTATAATTAGTTTTACCCTTGCAGCAGTTTTTATCATCCGAGAACCAGGAAGTAACGCTGGTGTGCGGTTAGCATGCTAGTTTTTAGCCGTGATGTGACTGGAAAAGTCAGCATTCTGAAAGTCGTTCAACACGCTTACGAACTCGTTATGGTGAAAAATATGATGCTAGGATGTGCTGGACCTCTGCAAACAGGAACAGGAACTAGCTTTGTTTTTCACATTTTAAAACAATAAAAATCCTTTTACGTTAACAACAACAATACAAAGGCCAAACTAGGTCAAACCGGGGCTAAATCCAATCCCAGTTCAAACTAAATCCAATCTTAAACCAGAATAAACAAGTATAAACCAAGCCATGTCGAAAGCAGGACTAAATTTTGCCATAAGACTGAATTCAAAAGTGAAAATGCTCTGTTTCAACTTGTGATGTATCGGTAGTTTTCGAGTTAACACAGTGGAGCACTTCCTGTATTACCAGATGACATCATAAGGTGGAATACAGTGCTTGAGAGAAAGGTTTGTGTGTTAAACGTGTGAATAAAACAACACAATTCCAAGTATATTTGTGATGAGGAAACAACATCATAACATAGATCAGTAAACAGTGTAATATGGGTACTTGAATTAGCTACTGGGATAGTAAAAGATGATCAGGACAAAATCAGTTCACAGCAACAGCAGAGGGACTAAAAGAGGTCTAAAGCAGAACTAAACCAAAATGAATCTGATACCAATTTGCCAGCTCCAAGTAAATATGACAGCATGATAGCTATGTAAAATATTTCATTAAAAAATACTAGGAACATTGAAATGAGTGGCAAGGTCGGACTCATCTCTTTTCAACAGCAGAAATGAAATCCCCTTTGCCCTTACTTAACAAAGCACATTCACTTTAGTTGTTGTTCCAAGAGGCCAGTCAACCCTAATGAATTCCAAAATGTTAAGATTTGCATTTCAATTTGGTAGCCTCCCCTCTCAAAGGCTATAAAGTCCCCCGCCCCAAACTCTGCTCTAAATCACATTAAGCATACAGCTATCTTTTTGTACGGCCCCACAACAATGTCCTGGCGGTAGCCCCTCTCTCTATCATTACGCCTGACGCTTTTGTCATCCTGTTTACAAGCCCAACAAAACATCTGGAGCCCAAAGAAAGAGCAGAATAAAAGAAGTTGTGAAACGCAATCAGAGCTGACAAAGGCTGCTGTAACACGTTTAGTCATGCTTTCACACTGGTCAAAAAGAAAACTCTCAGTGTCAAAAGTGGTGAGACTAGTTTGATGCAAATATCAGTATCAATTACATTTACTTAAGTATTTCTTTGAGGCTAAAAACTTATGATTATTTTCATTGGGGCAAAGTGAGATATTTAGTAGTGCTATATACCTGCTTGTCTCCATGGACATGTTAAGCTTTGCCTGGAAAGTTCCTCTATATGGCATTAAACCTATTTTTGCACATTACCACTGTGAGCATGATCACCTCTCCACAGATTTGACCTGTAACTGGAGCAGGTGGATTTACCTACATGTCTCCATGGAAATAGAGAAGTTTATCAGGAATTGCTACAGTGTATGTTATAATGTAGTTTCCTCATCACAAACAGACCTGGAGTTGTGTTTTGTTTCATTCACATGTTTAACACACAAACCTGCATATTTAGACTGAGTTCTTCTCATAAAAACAGAAAACACTCTTTTCCTCCCTTGTGATGTCATGTGATCATACAGGAAGTTCTCCGCTGTGTTTTTAAACTCCATACAACTTTACTAAGCTTTACTACACAACTCCAGTATGTTTTCTGATGAGGGAACAACATTAATTAACCTAAATCAGAAAATAGCGTAATATGAACCCTTTAAAAACTATTATTAATTGGACTGAGGTAACAACATTCAAACGTGGCTTTAAGGTCAGAAGAGTCCATTTTGTGTAATATAGGACATTTAAATTTTGACCTCAGTAGTGAAAATTGTAACAATACCAATAGCCTATACACTAATACAATATCATTTTCAAAGAGTAAATTTGTATTCCATCTCATGTGTCTGTACAAGTTATGAGCGGTTGGAGCCTATCACAGCTACTTTAGACCTTTTAGTAGTTTGTGGACCGGTCGCAGTAAATTCAGCTTTGTGTTTTGACAAGATGCAGTTTGAGCATAGAAATCTAATCTGGAACTTAATGACGCGCTCACCATCCTCATCTTGGGGGTCAAACACACGTTATGAGGTCACCGGTCGCTGATGTACAACACAAATTTCCCATGACAACCACCGCCATTACTACTTTTACATCCAAATACAGACGTGGGAGTAAATCATTTGCTTATATTTTGACTGAACTGTGACCTGTAGAGTCTCGAAATAGTGCCAAAGGGGAGGCAGAGAGGAATATGGGTTGTGTAAACAGTGTCCAAGGGCAGGACACGCACAATAAGTTATGAGAGGCCCTGTATCTCTATCAGCACTGGAGGATAAGTCAAGTTGATAGGGGGTGCTGCTGTTGTTTGTTATAGACAAACTGCTTACATTGAGAAATCTGGTTCACACTTGGATCATGGTCATATTTTCAAACTGCACTCACCAAGGACTATCACAAGGAATATTTGGATTTACGGTATTTAAAGGTCCTATTACACAAAATTGACTCTTGTGAGCTTTAAGTCATGTTATAACGTTATTGCCTCATCAAAAACATATGTGGAGTTGTGTTTGGTATCATTTACATGTGTTTGATAAGTTCAAAAAGCTCTGTTTCATGTTGTGATGTTATGAAGGTTTTCAAGCTAAAAGCTACCATTTTAAGTCCAACAAATATGAGCAATTCCATGTCTGAAATTATCCAAATGATTCTAGTGAAGGTGGAGCACTTCCTGCTTTACCACCTGTCATCACAAAGTGGAAAAGAGTGTTTTCAGATCGAAGGAAAAACTAAGCCTAAATGTGCAGGGTTTGTGTGTCAGACATGTGTAAATGAAACAAAACACAACTCCAGGTATGTTTTTGTTGCTAGATCAGAAAATTGCATAATATGAGCCCTTTAAAGGTACACTATGCAACTTTTCAGGTAGACTGTTATTGCTTTGCCTGGACTATTCCACCCTAGGATATTCCACTTATATACCTTGTATAACTTGCATATATTAAATTATAGGTGTTTTTTTTAGGTAGAAAATACTTTAAAACATGCCTTCTCACTCTGAGGAGGGTCGCCTCTCCATTGATCTAAATTGTACCTTCACCCTGTGTTGCAATACTATTGCAATACTGTGAAACATTTATGCAACATCCTTCAGACAAGCAGGTGGTGGACTCTCCTCTAAAGAAGAAACAAAGTGCCTTCATAAGTGCGTTCCACATTTTGAGAATCAATGCACTATATGTTATAACAAGCCTCGAAAGTTTTACGTTGTAAAGACTACAGGGAAACCTGATTGTAATGTACTACTCTGTTGGAGAAACTAACAATAACTGAGTGGGAAGCAGAAACAAGCTGAGAAAGTTAAAGCCTTCGACAAATGCCGAGTCTAATAAGCTTTGTGTGTGGGAGTGTGATATGTGCCTTTGACCCCATCCTTTATGTCTTATTTTATATTTACTAAAAAGCCAAGCTGAAAAATACATACAACTTCCACTCTCCAGAAGTCAGTCCATATGCGTGTGTAGTCGTAACCAAAGGCACCACATGAAACAGTCAATGAACCATTTATGTCTGAAGTTCAGTTGTTTATGCAAATTAGTTGCATGTTGTAAAATCCGCAGATGGAGAGGCCTGTCAGAAGTGTCAATACAGTCGCAACCTTAACAAAAAAGTGCTTATTCAATAGAGTTTTGATAGCCTTGGCACATTAGTCAATATTTGCAGAAATTCCAGGTGGTTCTTACTTATCAGAATAACAAGGTTAGGGAAGATTTAGACCTTCAACCATCACAGTTGAATCAGTGCATCCTTGAGCCAAAGTGAATGTTTGTGCTTTATTAATATAAATAAATTCACGGCCTTAGAGCAGCCTTGGATGTGTTCAAGAAAGTGTCCCACACTCACAGATAAGGGCCAAAATAATTCCTCTGGATAGTACAGATACAACATGAACATAACAATAACAATGTTAGACATGTACATTCACAAGGACATGGTGCCTCAGTGCACATTCCCACTTGATTAGACAGAATAACAGAGTATTTACAGCATGCACAATACTGGAGGTTTTAAGCAGACTGCAGATGTATCTGTGCAAGAGGCCGACATCATCTTTTATGTTCAAAACAAAAGGTCAAACTCTTAGGCTACCCACGTTTAGCCCCACCAGCTAATCGCCTCACTTCCTCAGCCCATCAGAGAGAATTACAGCGGCTGTTAAGTGTGCATAATGAATGCCATAAAGCTGGCCTATAAAACAGGCTTTTGGCCAGCCCGTGGCAGTGAGTGGGCGCAGGTCTGCACACCCTCGTGTACTGAAGGATTGCTGATGGCTTTTAGCGAGAAGGGGAGGGGCCGCTTCCACATCATTAATGAGCGCTAATATTTCAAAGGAGGACGCGGGGCCTGAGCACTGACCGTTATATTAAAAATCAAACGCTGTGACCTTGTTAAGATGGATGGCTGCTGTGTCCCCTGTGCTGTGCTGAGCTGCAGACAGCACACCGCATTAAAGGTGGCTCTTTGCTTTTTAAAGCTACGCCTGCTGATATACAGGGAGCAGGGGAGCATTAAGAGTGGCATTTAATTAAAGAAAAGTAAGCTGTGGGCTTTTATAGACTGGCCGGGGATTGCTTGATCTGGTAAGTGAGTGGAAATGAAGGATGCTTGAAAGGCAGTGTAAATCTAACAAAGCACTAACTTAACCTTCATATCATCGTAAAAGTCAGCACACTTGTCTGCTGTGCTATCTCAATTAGCACTTGGCTTATGGTTAGACTATCACAGTCAATTGTACCTGACTAACAATAATGTAATATTGATAAAAATGTTTCATACAGTAATTACAGCCTGTTCTGATCCACCTTAAAAGAGCTTATTCCTCCTCTCGTTTGCTGGCGGCTGTGGTCAGACTAGTGATTTATAGGCTGGTAATTAGGCCCACATGACGATGATGAATGTGCTGCGTTCACACCTTAGGAGGCTGGATGTTTGGAAACATCTGAGCCGCCTGACAACGCTCTCATTTTACACAAAGCTCTTAATTACCTTGGCACAATTATGAATGGACCACAAACAGACCTCCCGCTGCTCCGGTGCACTGAGATGGGAGGAGATACTGTACTGAGGAAGAGGAGGCACGGTCCACAGCTCATACTACTGATGTACGCGGAGGGAGGAATAGTACAAGACAAATAGCTCAAGGACATTTTCTTGTGCCTGGTCTCGGCATGAGTCAAAGGAGCCATTTTTCTCTGGGATAATCAAAGGAGGGTCAGGTCAAAAGGTTGAACATGGGGGAGTGGGGGAGGACAAGGTGTTAGCAATTATGTTTCTCTGCTGCACAAGAAGAAAGATGTATTGCTGTTCAGGACCTAGGATTTTGTGTGTGTGTGTGTTTTTTTTTATATTCACCGCTAATTTCCAATGTACAGTCTAATTCATCCTTTTATACATATACAGTATTTCATCCCATTTGGTTCTGATCTTTAAAGAGCCCATATTACACTGTTTTCTGATCTGTTATAATGTTGTATCCTCATCAAAAACAGACCTGGAGTTGTGTTTTGTTTCATTCACACATGTTTAACACACAAACCTGCATATTTAGGCTGAGTTCTACTCTTAAACTGAAAACACTCTGTCGCACCTTGAATGTCATTGAGTGCTCCACTGCATTTTTAAATTTGATATACCTTCACAAGAGTCTTCTGGATGATTTCAGGCCTGGGATTGACCATCTCTACTGAACAATCACATCACTATGTGGAACAGAGGATTTTGAGCTTTGGAGATGTGGACAGACTTTGGAGATGTGGACAAATGAAGGGTTACTCAAACAAGCCTGAATCAAACAAAACACAACTGCAGGTATGTTTTTGAAGAAGTAATAGCATTCTAGAATTGCTTAAATCTCACAATAGTCAATTTTGTGTAACCTTTAATTCATTCTCAAAACCAATGCAAACATTATTACGTCAACAACAACAAGCTATTTTTAGTGACTTGATCCCTTTTGAACAAATCTCAGGGGAAAATTTCAACATACACTACTACAATAAATAGTAGATTGTAATTGCATTGTGTTTGACGAGCCTCTGAAGCCATATGCTAGTCACAGAAATGTAAATGTATGCTAATCGCACTCTGCTCTGGTTAGCTTGACTACAATCCCTGATTGTCATAATAACAACATTGTTTGATAATCATTTGAAAAGAATTGATTTGTAAGCACCACCACCCCTGGTGTAATAAGAGGAAGTGCATTTATGGAAAATATGTGCAGTGCAATTTCATTTAGAATAATATACTATGTAGTAATTAAGAATCAGGTCAGGAGAATGATCTTAACTATTTCAATCTTAGTTGTGTGGAGGACAACAGACCAAATTAATCTTGGGGCCCTATGTAACTTAGTTAAATATCATATTTTCCACAGTATGGTACTGAACTTATCCGTTTTGAAATTATCCATTTGCAGTAAAAATACCTTGAAAAAGTTCACTTCAGTTCATGTGCCATTTGCAATATAAAAACCACACTGAAAAAAGGTTGTGAGAAGCCCAGAGTGCACAGCATCTATTCACCCGTTCAAACAAGATCTGACCTGTAATTTGACCTGATGGCATCACCTGCTTGTCTCCATGGAGATAGACAAATTCAGTTCTATATAATGTAATATTCCAGGCAAAACACATGTCTATGGAGACAAGCTGTGGTGACCCTCAATCAGAAAAAGTTACATAGAGCACCTTTAATGACAACCAGTTGTATTATGCCGTAATGTGTGGGGTTTTTCACAGCTTCCAGATAGTGCACTCTGACAGAAATGATAGCAGCGACTAGGAAGCTAACACACGAACAAGGCCATGAGGGGGCTCAAATAAGTGGTGTTGAGTCACAAATCGACAGCGCGTCCATTAGTCCTCCAAGCTAGCTGAGGCACCCTTGATAGGGATTAACTTCGAGGTCATCAGGTACTTTGAAATTCACTCAATGTTCACTCACTACAACTCTAGACATATTTCTCTGGAGTGTATTCCCGCTCCAATCCATTTTCATCTGTTCCTATGTGTTTATAAAGATAGAGCCAAAATGGTGTCTATATGTGCTGTCAGAGCCACTTTCATCTTTTCGTGCGCTGGGACAAACTATCGATGAGCTGTTGTAGGCTGTTAAATTACACTCAAACTCCTCTGCGGGAGAGGGATAGCACCTCCGACGCAAAATGACACATCCACACGCCAGTTCGATATGTCACGTCTTTAAATTAAAGTCCTGAGAAGAACAATTTGGCAACACAAGAACAAACTTACACTCAGGGAAAGTTGTTGCACCATACAAAACGGAGTCACTTGGCTGACGCATTTCATGTGCAGAAAAGGGCACTGAATATCACTGTAGAGTGAGCTTAAGAGGCAACAGTGCTTTAAAAAAATGATTAGTATTTGAAGTTTTAGCTTGTATAGGTTTAGAACATTAACATTTTGATATTAAATTGTTTATTAAACCTTGGCAGAACAGTCAGACTGGCCAACATAGATAATACCATAAACATTATGTTTTCAAGGTAGGGTTTTCAATACTCAAGTAAAAAACTGAATTGTATTGACTTTTACATTCACTATAGAGTACTGAATTTAAAATACATACGTATAAATACATATTTCCCCATGAATGTATTATTTATCAAGCTGTATTTACCAAGTTAGACCCATTGATATCTCTTTTCCTGGTCTGCAGAACACAAAATTAAATGTAAACATCAACACATGCATATATGTGTTTAGCCCTTGTATACCTGGAAGTGCATAAAACATTCCATTTTCCTGTCTACACATACAAACTGTTGAGACATGCTGTGAGAAAATACACAGCATAGATGCACTGCAGCCAGAAAGACCCAGAAAAAAGACTATACTGTGAGAGACCTGCCGCCCCTGTCAGCAGCAGTCACAACATGGGCCTTAGTGGCAGTCTGTGTGTATGTTTGGAGAGGGGGGGTTATGCGGGGTTAGAGGGAGGGGGCGGAGCTCGAGGGGCTGTTACACAGAGGAAGACTCCCATCTCAAACGTGCCCGGTGGCTGTAGCTGAACTGTCATGGCCGGGCTCTGTCACCAGGAAACTCTGCTGTTTAGAGGTGACAGCAGCCCACGGACACACACAACCACACACACATATATAGTATACACAAATGCACACACACACACACACACACACACACACACACAGACACATACTGAGAAGGAAGATTTGGGCACAGCTTGACATGTCTATGTTTGACATCCCTCCATACTGGGGTCTTCTGAGACTCAATAATTTTACTAGACCAAGCATCTAAATTGGTCAATGAGCCATTTCTCTACAATAAATAAATTCATGGATTTTCTAAATATATAACCAGAACACATTTTCAGAATTAAAGAATGGCAACTTTATTGCCTCAACAATTTGAAATAATGTAAAGAAGTTTTCAGCAATAGTAATTTTAAATAATGAACAAACATAAGTACATAATGCATGCTCTCACGTCTGATGCTAACAAGGATGCCTTTACCCAATGGTAAAAAACAGTCACAAACAATTGTTTCTCATCATGGAGCTGAAAATGGCTGAACACCAAACCCTCCTCCAACCCTCTTATTAACAAGCCAACAACAAAATCTCAACCATGCACACAGCCACAAGTATCCACACTGTTGTAATTGCAGCCCCAGCTCATTTAAGCTTGCCATTTTTCCAGATAAGATCACGATATTAAAATGACAAAAGATTGATACACACTCTTTGTCACACATGCGATTCTCAAGGCTGGTGTCGGCAGTCATGAGGCAGGCGAAGGCGGGACTGTTATTGCAGATTCTACAGGCGAGATAGATCGAAGGGAAATGTGATTTCACACTTTTTGTTTTTCAGAGCTGGAACAATGAGGTGTTGTGCAAATCAAAACAAAACACAAAAGTTGAGATATGTTTGGGTGCAAACAATGTTGTGAATCTCAAAAACAATTAATTGTCTCTCTTCAGAGGATATAAATATGGAAAAAAGCTGGCGTTTATCTCAACTGAAATAAATGTATCCCCGGTCACATTAAGGTGTGTTTGCCAGTAACGCTTTGCAACAGCACAAGCCATATTGAGAAACAACAACAAAATCAGGCACACGTTGGCGATGGCAGCGGACATCATCACGCCGCAGCTCATCCATAACCAGGCACATGATGACTGCTGATGTGCAAAGAAAATTGAGCAAATAGTGGTTCTGACATTGAATATCAACAAAGGGGATGAGAGAGATGCCAGAGTTAATTGGCAGCGGTGCATGGACAGAATGGTAATGGTGCGTGTGGCGTTGAGAGCGCAGGAATGAGCTGATGCCTGTTTCCAAATGGAAGGAAGCAGCGTGTTCACACTTCATTAGCACTTCCCTTCTCCTGCTAATCAAAACGCAGAGCACTACAACGTGTCAACAAGGAAGTCTTTTCACTCTTATTGAAAATACAGATACACGCTTGTGTCAATGTGGGTAAGGAACAGTGTGTTTGGCCACGTTACATAAGCAACTCTGTACAGTTGTGTGTTTAGGTTTAAGTACTTTCAGTAAGTGAGCCAGAATGAGAATGAAGAAAGATCTTGTAGTTACATTTTCAATCTGAATAAGCGTATGTACATTGTTAGCATTTTTCTTCCATCATAATCACAGCCCATCATCTACCTTCTATTGTGTAGTGCCTTGATGTAACACTCTTTTTCTAAGCCTAGGACTGACATAGATGATCTATATGTTGCTTATTTATTGACTTTTTAATGCTTTCATGATGCTAATGTAATTTTGCAAAAGACACTCTCTCGATTCCCTGGGATATTCCTCATACCATATTAGACACAAACTACAACTTTTATAATGCATGTGTAAGCTCAGGTCAGTCAGGGAATCAAACACACTGACGTTCTATGGCCCTACGATCAAAGCCAATCAGAGCTACTTTCAAAGAGCTGAGGGGTTGAAAGTCTCCATTGGTGCTCATAACGGTCCACAGAAGGAGCCGAGGGAGGCCATAACTCATTTATGGCTTTCTCTGGGCTAACTCCAGTTATTAGCTAGAATCAAATGATCCAACACGTCTTGTGCCACAGGCGGGCCCAGCTCATAGAAGCACATAAGATACAAGAGGGAAAGAGAGAGACTGCAAAATTCCATTAGTGGAACTTAAAGGCATCACACAGAATGGATGGCTCACAATCCCGTGCTGAAAAACTGTGACGCTCAAAATTAAAAGTATTTTTCAACTGGGATGGTGCCCTGGGAGGATCATCATAGAGCTGCTGTGAAATGACAGGCATTTCCTTTTAAGATGGAGGCTGATTAATTCTGTCTGACCCTCTGACTCATTGTACCGGCACCGTGCACTTGGTTACACTCTGTCTGCTTTAGACTGTTAACAACACACACACATACACACAGTAGTGTGATGGACTTCAATTCAACAGAGTAATAACTTTACTTTCAAATTGAAAACATAGCCTGCAGCGCTGGATCCACTGCAGTCATTAGTTTTAATGCAGAATTATCAGCACATTACTGCCTCAGACAAAATTATTTTATATCTTCAAGTGAATAAATCTTGTTTGATATGGATGAAGAAACTACTGACCGATGGCAAAGGTAACATGATGGTTTACAAAAGATATCTTTTTTTTAAATCTTAGAATGAGAATAGATTTGTTCGTTTTCAACATTTCCCTTCTGGAGAAATGGAGAGCAAAATAATTGCATCTTGATAAACAAGTCTCATACTGATCATTCACTCTCCATAATCTGTGGTGACCAGCTACTTCTATCACCACTGCTGCCCCGGGTCTGACTGATGGATACATGGCTGCCAATATGCACCAATCTATCACTCACCCTCCACATTCATGCACTGACACATTGTGGAAAAGTGTCCTGCCCAAGAATAGAGCAACAGTATGAACTTGAGGACACTGGGATTGAAGCGCCAGCCTTGTGGTTAGTGCGCGTACGTACACTCTAATCACTGTGGCACAACCAGTAGTTTCTCTTCCTCTGTCCTTACCTCCCCTCTCTATGGCGTTTGGCACTACGTCTCAGTTAAAGTTGGCTTCCATGCCTCTCCAATGAGTCTCTTGGCCTACAGGCTTGAATCCCTGGTCCTGTGTGCGCTCCCCAGAGACGCCTGCCATGCCATGCCGTGGGCCCAGGCCTTATCTCTGCCCTCCACAAAGCTCCTGTGGAAGAGTGCTGCTATCCATTCAAAGCACACTGGCCCCCATCACCTCCTTCCCACGAAGCCTGAAAAATGTAGTGCCAATGTCCTCAAGAGTGTGCCACAGAACAGCAACACACACAGACCAGCCATAACATTATGACCACTGAAGAAGATTATAACATACTTTATCTGAATACGGGCCTATGGGACAAAGGAACTAATTGTGATGACTAGATAACTGGATCATAGAGCCCCTTTTTTGTATTTGTGGCATCTCATGAGATTGGTTAGATTCTGATACTCCAAAGATAATGAAAAACACTCTTTATTTAGACAATAGAATGTCATGTCATAGTACTACTACAAAGCAGTCTTATATCTGTGATCCTCAGGCATCCAGGAAGGTTCCATAGCGATGTACAGTCTATCCTAGTCTATGTTGTCTTATACTAGTTCTGATACTGCTCATTTTAAAGCTCATTCAGGGAAGGTTCATTTCTGGATGGCTGATGTGTCTTTTTTAGTATCGATGCTTGTTCAAATAAGTATCTAGTTTCGACAGTAGTTCTAGTATCATTTAGTATCAAAATTTCATGACTTTTGGCAACCCTATTTTGTAGATAACTGGATCACAAAACTCCTACACAAACCATCTTTTTGTACGTGTTGCATCTTTAGAGGATAGTCCTAATGATCTGGTTGATTGTGTATAGAGTACAAAGACAAGATGTTAGTCCAAATGGCACATGGTTTAAGAAAATCTAGCATGAACTTAAATTGCTTTGCTTGTTAAAAATGCAACGGACTAGATCTGTGCTTTGGTTTGTATACAAATAATGAAACGGTGAAGAAAATCAATTCTCAGCAGCATATGAAAAGCCAACATCACAGCTTAGCCATATTTGTGATAAACACGCAATTTAATATGTGCCCATACAGCAAACAGTCAAATAAATCCCCTCACAAGTTAATCAGTGTCTTGCTAGGTCATTTCCGATTTGGTATTCAGAGCCCCACATCCAATTTGAGCAGAATGTCTCAGAGAATGTGTCAGAGAGGGGAGAAAATTTATTCCACACCAATAAAAAAAAGCCGCTTGGTAAAAATCACCATCGGCAAGTCATTAAAAGTGGGAGAGGAGCTGGCTGTATGGAAATGGCTCATTGGCTCTGGGGGCGCTCCTCACAACACGAGACCTGGACACGCAGAGACCAGGACCCTGATGAATTGAGCCATAAAGGAGATTGGCTCAAATGAAAGACTGCGCCTGTGAGGCAAAAACACATCCGTTTGATTTGAATACATCACAGAACATTCGCCACCTGCAGCAAAATGATACATGGTACAAGCTCACAACTGGCCCAAGACTGAGACAAGACAAGAAAGCAGAGGGGAGTGGGATAGTTACGATTACGCTGCTACTTTTACTTGAGTACATTTCAGATCATCATACTCAGAAGTGCATGATCTAGATTTCTTTTAAGTAGTGTGATTTATTGAATTTTTTCTCACTTTGTAAGAAGTACAATGGTGTTTGACTTCTATGATGTATTAACTGCTAACACATAACATGTTTAGATCACCATGTTACCCTTTATTGTTTTGAAAATATATTCACCGAAAATAATGTATGAACATGCTTTATAATTTTCACTTTAGTTTTTGACACTTTGAATCTGCCACTCCCTCTTCAGAGCGCTATCACAACACAAACAAACACAAACACAATCACCACTGTAAGAAGGGTCCGAATAGGGTCCGAGAGAGTTTGCTAAATTACTGAAACATGCATAAATGACACCTAAAACCTCTTCAGGCATGTTTGTGATGAGGGAACAACATTATAACATGGTAGAAAGCTAAAAAAACAAAACAAAAAAAAAAACAGAAATGCATAATACTGCCTCTGTATTAATATAAAAACTATATTTTTAATAAACTTCAAAACAGTTTGGAGAAGTAAAACAGGATTAGACTGCATTTTGTCTTTTAACATGTGTCTTATATTTTTCTTTCTTTATGAAGAGTCATCCTTATGTAGCCACCATTATTTAGCCTTATCTCAGCTCAAATATTCATTCACTACTCATCATGTCATAGTAAACTGCTTCCATGTCTCTGGCCTCTTTTTACCCTATCTGACAATAACAAAACAATATTAGGTACAATCCTCCATGCACCTTTACAAGCCAGTGTGAAACCTAAGCCATCATTACTGCTGCTGTGTGTTGTCAGGTTGCTAGGCCCCGGGTGCAGCGAGTGATTCTGGAGCCTGCTAATTACCGAGCAAAGCAACATGCCGCTATTAAAAACACAACCCTGAGTGTCTGCTGAGCTAATCTGCCTAATTACATCTTTATACCTTATGAAAAGACCTAACATTATCCTCTAGGCTTGCTCGTAAAGGGTGCCTTGAGTAAATATAAATGAAAAGTGTCTTAGACTAAGTAGATTCTTGTAGCTGCCAGGCACATGGGAATACACTATAGGAGGGAGGAGAGTAAAGCACCCTATTGGGCTATTCCTCTCCCATGGGATAGCCACCCACAAGAGTGCAGACAAGCCTTCTGTTTATTTTGCTCATCATTAATGTGACGTTTTTGGCAGAATTTATCAGCAAAACCAATATTTGGTGCCAGTTAAGAGATGGGTAGGTTTTCAGTCAGTGTAATGGATTGTGACTGAGGGCCTATGGCAGCTCTGCTAACAAGCGTCGCTAACAGGGGGAGGGAGGGACGGAGGGAGGGGAGACGCACAGTGGCAGGTTTCAGTTTGCTTTGAAAGATGGGGCAGACTGGAAGAAAAGAATGATCCAATTATAATGTACAGTGATGTGTTAACAGTTTTGGATAGGATAAATCTGAAAGTTATTAATGTGATCTCTCAAAGCACTTTTATTTTTGAAGTGTAGAAATTGTTTTAATCATGTAGTTAATTTCACTTGATTGTTATACTGTAGGCCTGTTAGTACTTTCTGTGTACTTTTTTGTACTTATTCAGTGAACTGCATTTAATACTACTGATTTAATACTACTGATATTTTTTTTTCTTTTATTAATTCATTGGATTTATATGGCACCCAAAACGTTCTACAATACATTCACTCCACACGCAGCTACTACAGTAGGAAGCAAGACTGCCAATCTGCGCCATCAGCCAATCACTCACACAACATTATCATACTAGCCAAGGTAGGTGAAGTGTCTTGCCTAAGGACACAATGACCTAGTATTCTCAGCGGTCTCCTATGCAAAAACTAACCAGGCCTGCCCTGCTTAGCTTACGAGATCAGATGCGATTGGACATTATCAATGTAGTATGTCCTATTTGAATGACTACATTTTTGCATACTCTTATCATTTCTATCTGTTACACTTCCCTTCCGTGAACAGGTTGCACAAGTTGAAATAAGGTTATCCAACTATGATAGCAGAGTGGTACAGTGTATCAGTAAAGATGAGAGATAAGGCAGAGGAGGAAAACTTAGTCACAATAGGGACAAACAGGCCGATGCCATCTCACGCCTTCCTTCCTCGTTCCTCTCTCTCAGAAGTGCTTATGTTCAGATAACATCTCAGAGTTACAGTATACAGCTGCTCCCCAGAGCCATGCAGCGCTGCTATTTTCAGGTCAGACCTCCTGCCTACGTGGGGTTAGGCTCATCTATGGAACGGAGAGGATCCTCTGTGGATTACCGTGACGACTGACAAGTTCTTACCTATGTGAAACGCTTTATGATAGAACTTGACAAATGGGATGTCAAATTTATTCACTTAACTGACAATTCCAATCATTCAAGTCATAAAATTATAGTAAGAGTTAAAAAAAATTGTTTTTGGCCATTTTAGAAAAAAAATTAAGTCATAAGATTTAATCTATAGTAAAAATAAGTGAATATGAATTTTGCCTGTGGTTTTATTTTATAAAGCAGTTCACATGTAAGAGGATTTATTAGACAATGTCAATGAAAGTGGCTCAAGGATAAAAGCTGCATGCCATACTGTGGAACATTCCAAGCAAAGTAGTAATATCTCCATGGAGACAGTGCAATACATAGTGCAACTTTAACAAATTAGCAAAATTATGAATGGTAAATTGAGGTTGTTTTTAATTGCACATTGAATTTTCAAGTGGTCTAAAGCAGAGAATGATTTACTAGCTTACTATACTCTCACTTTTTATTTTACGGTTGTTTAATGATGGCATCAATACTCGTAAAACTGTAGTGTTCCATACTTGAGAATATATTAGATTTAATTCAACTCAGCTAGTATTTAAAGTGCCTATAACAAGTTAAACTACTAATTTGACTTAAACACAGTTAACATAATTATATTTTATATTTTTTCAGATTTTAGCAAAAACATTCACACTTGTTTTCCCAATTTGTGATTTTTTTCTGTTTAAAATGTTACTTCCTGGTTGGAAAATGTAACATCAGACTAGGGTATCAAAAAGATAAGTTTCAGTAATGTGAAATGTTTAGTGTGATATTTCAACTCTCCACTTACTATAATTTTCAACATGTTTTTCAACTTTTTGTTGCAAATTGCTTCTTGATTGATGTAGAACTATAATTTATATTTACAACAGTTATAATCTTACCAAATTAAATCATATTTAGAGAATCATGAAAATCTGTCATACACACTCCAAGACATTGTACTGTATATTGCATAAAACTGCTGATAGAAACACACAGACAAAATAAATTACAATCATTTCTAGTGTGCTCCAACTCATATAGAAATCTTTAGTAGTGATAACAAGACTTGTGGTGACAGAAGAAAACAATGCTAGTTTCAGTTTTGCTGTTGAAAATAAAGCTCCAGTCATTTGCGGACAGCGTGGTGCACTGACGAGCATCTGGAATCGTGTCAAACAAAGCCGACATAACCTCAGAAAGTCTTACTATAGCATGCACTTTTCACTCACCTCACCTCCTTCTCACCGCTGTCTTTCTTCTAATCAGGTGAGATGCTATCTGCACTCCTCTGTCAGCTAACCACTATCAGTTGTGAAATTTCAGACAGCAAAGCGTGTGGGAACAGCACTATCGCCTGAGCTCATCTTGCCCAGCACCTTTACAGACGCGCGGGCGGTTTCTCAAAAGGTGAGAAAAAGGCTTCACAAAGGCCACAAACTGACAGTGGAAATAGTTTCAGACCTGCTCGAAGTCTCTGCTCCTCCCCTCACTGTGCTTTCTGTAAAACATCTTGCTCTCATTAAAATATTGATTTACCAGACAGAAAGAAAACAGTTGCGTAGCCGCTTCTGTTTGCGTGGATCTATGGTGAAAAGATGTGAGATGCGATAGCCCACATACTTAGAAATCTCTCAAACGCCCCATTCTCTGAGATGAATGCAAACACCTAAAGACAAAGAAGGAACTGAAAGATGGTCGCTCCCTTCAGGCCTTCTTTATAGCGCCATTCAGCACCTGCATATTCTTCCACCACACAAAGTAGTGCTCCACATTCAATCGCAACATCAAAGTTAATTCTTCGCATACAATTGAGCCGGCTTATTGAATTTCAAGGTTCCAATAAATACAGGTTGTCATAGAGCTCGCGGCGCAGATGCACGCTAACATGATGATCCCTAAGGTGCTACACAAACTCTCAGTGCGCGGAAAGATAATCCAGTCGAGATCAGGAAACTCAGAAATCCCAGGGCCAGAGATTATATAAGGGGGCGGGGACTTGTTCGACTGATTCAACATCACCATGGAGATGTCTAAAGCAATATGAAGAGGATCACTCAGCAGCTAAACCCCACAGGTAAAAATGGTAGACTTAACTTCAGGGCAAGTGTTAGGGATAAGACCATAATGTGGTATGGTTATATTGTGCCATAAATTCAGTCTGTCATTTCATTTGGACTGGATTTTTTTCATAAAGTAAAGATTTTCATTTTTATGAGCTAAGAAAATGAAATCATAGTAGTACATTTAAAAATTACTCAATATTTAGTCAATATTAACCAACACAAAACACATATTTTAAAGGAGTACTATGTAACATTTCCGGCAAGTGTCTACCACCTGCTTGTACCCATGGAAAAGTTACTGATTTGCCTGCAATGTTATCTTGCATGTATTCATTTGCAACTGTTTTTTCACATTCTTACAGTGAGAGGGGCAGCCTCTCCACTTGCCCTGGTGGTGTTTCCTGCTGGTCTCAATGCCAAGTTCAAACCCATACTGTGGAATATTCCAGGCAAAGCAGTAGCATCTCCATGGAGACAAAAAGGTAGGGCACCCTCCAACAGAAATGTTACATAGTCAGAGAAATTAGGCTGTGTTTTGCATGTTCATTTTCAGAGAATAATTTACTACAGCCTATACTGTCCCTTCATGAGCAGTTATAGGAGCTCCCTCTGCAGAAACAATGGCTGCCTTTGATATACATTGGAACATTTGCAGGCAAGAGGTGGCCTGTGATTGGACAAGGGCATGGACTCGTACTAATTTCAAATTGGTGATTTGTTCTTGTCCTGGTAATCCCTGGAGATGCTGGCATGCCTTTTCTTCCCTCCTTCCAAATGCATTAACATAGCCAGCAGTGCAGGGGCGGCGGTGGCTCCATCAGTAATGTCATGGGCACTTTAACATGATGAAGCACGCTGTGGCCCCACTGGCATGAATAATTCACATTACCACGCAGCCAGAGAGAGGGAGGGAGAGAGAGAGAGGAGAGAGAGAGAAGGATTGACTTTGCAACAATAAATTGTGGGAACAGATGTGTGATTTTAAGGCCTGTGTTTTGGGTGAGTGAGCAATTTTAATTCAATTTGATATTTCTCTCTCAAAGTGAAGCGAGACCTTGAGCGAGGCAGGCAAATACATAAATAAGAAGGGATCAGAGGAGGAGAGCCCTGCTGATGGGGAGGGAGGGACGCGAGGTACAGGCCCTCCTCACCATCCATCACTCTGGCACTCCAATGATTGTCAAATAAGTAGCCCTGTCCAAACCCATCTTTTATCATTACGTTTGAATGAATCTATCTGGGGATCGCATCACACGGCACATGGGAGGGCTGGCTCATATACATGCCAGGGAGAAGATATGGAAATGGCAGACACGATAGTCAGAGAATAGCTTGGCTGGGGAGATGGGCTCCCATTCTAGCTATAGCAGGATGGACCACTGTTTGATATAAGTATTCAATTCTGACAGAGTAGGAAATTGAAAAACTACAGATTTACTTTTAATAGAATGGAGTGCCCTCGTTTGGCTTAAAGTGACAATAAAATATAAAAAACGCATTACCAAAACTCAGCGACTGACCTTTCTCCAACTATACCAGAACTGTTAAATTATTATTTTTGGTCTTTGATTTGAGGAAGCACATCTAATAGTAAAGTTAATGTGCACTTTGTAACTTTTTTGGTGAGCTTGTCTCCATGGGGATATCATTACATTGCATGGAACGCAATGGCAATAAATGTGATCATCTTGCATTCAATCAATTACAAGTATTTTAATTGCTAAAAAGAATGTAACTTATCTTCATGAAAATAAGTTAAGTTTAATGTCAAACCGCGGAACATTCTAGCCAAAACAATAACATTGCCATTGTGACAAAGAAAATACATGGTGCAGCTTTAATACTGATTTCAACACTTCAAATGAAAGCACAAAAACAGTAAAGAAACAAAGAAACAACACATATTCTATTTATATTCTGGGCTGATAAGGGAATCGAACCCAGGACTGTTGTGAATGCTATAGGTTAGTGCCCACAGGAGGATGAAAAGAGCTATACATTAAACATGATGAAAAAAGTCTGAGAGGCAGAGATACCTTTTACTACTTAACATGCATCGACTCTTCAGATGTTAAGGTACCTTGGTGCTTCGAGGCCCTTGGCTGCAAAACTGATGTGAGATTTTTAAATGTAAATAATTCATCTAAGGTGGGTGAGAACTCCTGGCATAGGATTAAGGAGGCAGAGCCGGCAAAGCTCCTCTGAATCCTTTTGGAAATTGTCACGGGGTCTTCACAGAGGCAACAAACCCACCTTAATCTCCACTAATCGTACTTAAGTGTGAATGTTTTATGTGGAAATGCCTGCTTACATTTTACAAGCTTTGCCTCATTCTTGGAGCAACACCGCTGGAATCCTAAAATCCCGTTTGGCCACAACTCTGACAAAATGTGATGTACAGACTTTGTTGCAGTGGGCGGAGGCTAGATGTACAACGCCAGACACCATGTTTCTAGATAATATATTCATGCGGCAAACTTAAAGATGCGCCCGAAGATAAAGCAGTTATAAACAGAGGAGGAAAACACAACCATAACACTAGTGATTGGCTGTGATTAACATCAGCCTTAGAACTTGCGCCTCAGAAATTCAAATTACAAGCTTTATGTAGGCAATGCCAGGGACCAACCTAATATTATTATTATTCGAGACGGTGCATAACCCAACGGCAAGATGATTACATTTGACTTGCAATGATCCCCCCTGCATGAGAAAACAACAGCTTGGAGAATCTAATAGACTTATTCCCTAAAGTAGCGTCGCCGCTCCTGGCTGGCTTTAAATGCGTTTCATCACAGTAGTTTTTGATTTTGTCTGCACAGAGGTGGAGAGTAATGAGTTACATTTACTCTTTTAAATTTGTAACTTTTGGAATTTGTTTAGTTCTGTGGATTTTGTTTGCGGACATATTGAACTATTGAAATACCTTTCTCAGATCATGTTTATTCATCAGTTCATAGTTTTACATTTGGATGCCAAAATAGAAAAAACATTTTTTTGTGTTCTAGGTTACCGGTAGCCAGGCTGGCGCCACCTAGTGCCTCCGCTCAATTTCATTTCTCTTCAGCGACTAGGTCAGGAATCGGAATACACTAGACTGTTTGCAAGAACCCCGGAAGTTGTAGACCGTGCACCGGCCAATCAGTGAAGACCTGTGAAGCCATGACGTCAAACTCAAGCTCCTGTCTGGGTCCCTATTGTGGTACAGCACAACAGTAAACAAAGAGGTCAAGATTGATGTACACGAAGACATACATTCTTGGTTAGCAATTATTCCCGAGAGTGAGGATTTAAAGCTGGAACAAAGAGAATGTTTGGTGAATTTTAACAAGGGGAAAGACGTTATTCTTATGGGATTTGGGGAAAGCTTAATATACCAGTTAGCTCCGTTAGCGGCGCATTATATAGGTCACGACCAAATAGCAGCAATAGGTTAAATAAAAAAGTACCCACCTACCGTCGAGCGAATGAATCTTAATGCTGCAAGGTCAGATGTTTTTCATGAAGTGAAACCCGCTGATGAATCAGGCTAGGTTAATGGTGAACTAAACCTAGAAAACTGTGGTGCCTAGTGAAAACTGATGTCACTGTTAACATCATCACAACTAAGAGTGGTGAAGTTGTAGGCACCTCCTATGGATAGCCGTACATCATGATAGCATTTTTTTCTAAACCAAAATGAACAGGCGATGCTGCCAATCCTACCCTGTATCACAGATTAAGAAAATTAAATTGGTAAACAAAGTTAGTACAAAGCAGTGGGCATATGCAGGTGGCAGTGAATAGGGGGTTGAAATGTCTTGAAAATAAGTGATTAAAGATTGGTCAAACATGCACTTATCACTCCAAATAAAACTGATGGTGAGTAAATGGTAATGGGAAACAACTATAGCATGTTTAAAAGCTTTAAAATGTCAATTTTGCATAGTAGGTCTGCTTTAACATAAACCACAAACTTAACCTATTCTGTATGCTGCATTCCTGAAGACAAAGGCCCACCCCATCTGCCAAAAACTTAACAGAGTGAAATGCATCTGCCGTTACGCACTTATTGACAAAATTTCTATACACCGATATTCCTGCCTTCCACAACCCTGCCCCATTTTCAGATAAGCAAACCTAAAACACCACTAGAGAGTAAATACCTGTAAAAGGATTTATAGAAAAAAAAAACACTTCCTTATTGTGGGGGACCCCTGGCGCTTTGCTAGGTTTATTGAGGAGTAAATCCATTGTCTGGTGTCACCTAATTGGATCAGCTTGTGTGTGGAGAGCAGATGTGGGTTGTAGCTGGCTAAGGGAAACACTGCACCCAAAAAGCTAGGGCTAGTATTGCACTGAAAACAGTTTATGCCTGTACAATGTGAAGGAATAGGAATAGACGACACTATTAAAAGATATATGAGCTGCTGTCGAAAATGTATAACAATTTTCTCTGGTTTGGTTTCAAAAAATCTCCAGTGTTTATATGTACTTCTGGTAGTCATAAAGGAAGTACTCTGAATGAGGGTACAGACCTACAAACAGAGATGAGAAGAATACACTTAAATTCAACAAAAAATATTGTTATTCAAAGTAATATTGCTTTTCACACAGTTGAACTAAGAAAAGTTACAGGAACCCATTTACCACACACATTTGGGTATTGAGCTCATGTACTAACTCTTAAAGATGGTTAATTCAAAACAGTATTACAGAAATAGAACCAAAAAGTTTTGAGAAGTAAAATATTATAAAGGTGTACTGTGTAACTTTACTGGGATTGTGTCCGCCACATGCTTGTCTCCATGGAAATCACTTCGCCTAGAATCTTTCACATTGTTGCCTTACAATAATCTTTCTCCATTGGGACAAGTGCTGCTGAATGGGTAAAATTACAACACAGATCTGCTACCTTTAACCTGCTAACCCTGCTAATAGTAAAAATGTATGCTTTTATAGTTGTTTTTGATCAATAAAAAATGTGCAATGGAATAAAATGCACAATAGATTAATTTTATGTCAGACTGTGGAACATTTCTGTCTAAGTAATAACATATCCATAAAGACAAGCAGGTAGGTAGTGCACCTATATATATATATATATATATATATATATATATATATATATATATATATATATATATATATATATATATATATATATATATACACACATATACATATATATATACATATATATATACATATCATCAACAAACTCGGGTCCAATAGTTAAGATTTGATTGATGGTGTACAAATAATTACAGATAAACTACTGTTCTAATTAAGTACAGGCAAAGGTCTTATCAAACTCTGACTAACTTGAGCCCTGAGTCTCACCAAAGCTCCACAGAAAGCTTCCACAGACGTCAGAAACATCGAAAGACACGAGGAGAACGAGTATCCCCATTTCCAATCAAGCATCTGCCTCCCCTCCGCTGCAGCTCCGTTTAACCTTGAAGAGTAATGAGATCTGACTAGCTTAAATGTTAGCATTCTTAAATCATCAGGAAGTGCCTCCGAGGAGCCGATAATCACTGTGCCAAATTGCTGCGCTCGCTAATTTCATTTCTCCCTTTGCATTTGCTTGCGGTTAGCGTCGATTATTCAAAAAGCCAGGCATTTAATATCGCCAGGTCCCAGGGGCGTTGCATTAAAACGTAATAACTTGCAACATAAATGAAAACAAAAACCATTACTTTCTTCCGCCCCTTACCCAAATTCCTCTCCCTCTCTGCGTTTATGCCTGTTCTTCACTCTCTCTCTCTTCCCACTCTCTCTCCTCTGCATGGTGGGAGTTCGAATCTAATTCTCAGCCCATCTGGCAGGCGTAATGAAGGCGGGCCGGTGCTGGTGGTGCCCTGCTGCCATGGCTCGGCGGAGCAGGAGACTGGCTGGCAGATTGGGCCTGGATGAGTGGAGGGGAGTCGCCCGGTCCCGCTGAGTGGAGTGAGCCAGCCCAGTTAATCTCCCATGTGCCCCGGTGTGATTGGGGCCAAGGCCAAGCACACGCTGCGGGCATGGTGTGTGGATCTGGAGTGTGGCGGGGAAGGTTCTCGGGCGGGAGGCGAGGGAGAGGCAGCCAATTGCATTTTATAGGCAGTTACTGTAGCTATACAAAGCATTTTTTGACTTTAAGTGTATAATGCTCTTCTTTTTATAGGCTGCCCACAGAAAAGTCAAGGAGAGGTCACTACCACAGGCAAGACATGAGATATGGTCTAGAGTTGGCAACAAGAACTGCATATTTATGTAAATGAAGTCATCTATTCCTTGCTAAATAAAAAAAAATACATATATTACTGCTAGTGTCATATTTTTTACTCCTAATTACATGACCAGACTTGTTTTGAATATGACAAAGTTCAAATTGCTTCTGCTACAATAGTTTTTACCTTGACACATGGAATTGGTACAAACTACTTCACATTTATTGCAGCAGTTAAAAAGCTTGCAACCTCTACTGGCATTGTTGGTGTCCAAAGTAGTTTTGGCAGAATAATGCAAAATATAGCACAATAACAACCATAGAAGGTCAAAGTAATATTGTTCTCATTTGCAGAAGCCTGGTTAAATCAACACAGTTTATTTAGCAGAAGATTTGCTGAGAGAGCAGTACTAGTAGTAGTAGAGTAGTAGTAGTAGTAGTAGTAGTAGTAGTAGTTGTTGTTGTACTATGAATGTACAATGAAATGCAGGTATCTTGTCAAACACAGGTATAGTTGGATGAGGCCTGAGGCATATGTCAGAGGATGCTGTGAGTCAAACGGATAGACTCACCCCAACAGGTGCTGTCTCTGAGGAAACAAAGGCAAACACCATGTTAGCACCATCTGGCACCAACACAAGTGCATATCACGGATTTGCTCTACATACGCTCAGCCTGGCACACAACAACTGCTATGCTCAAAAAGAAACAGCACACACTTATATTTTCCACATTAAAGCCACTGTGAAAAAAGAATTTATAGCTTCTAAAATGTCAGCAACATAAACAGAAGTACGTGTGAAATAGCTGATGGTTAATTTATATAATGTACAACCAAATGGTTTCGGTAACACTCTGCCTAGACACTGTTTGTCTGATGTAATTATGATTAAGCTTTATCTAAACACAAACTCAATCAGTGCAGTCTGGCCTCCGTGTGTGAAAGCACGTAGGGGGGAAGTGGCACAAACCCTACAGAGACCCACCATTACCTCAAAGCACAGACAGTATTTGTTTTCACTTTTGTCTGTATACATGAGCACACATTTGTATTTATGGTTTCCCAGATACAGCAAGTTGAAAGCAAGTTGGTTAACTGATATAACTTTAGGTAGGGTATACCGAAAAGAGAGTTTGGTTGACTATTTCTATTGATTGCCTCACTTACCAAAGTAGATTAGGCTTCGCATATGTTTTAAAAAGTAAAACATATTACAACACAGTAGGGTTGTCAAAAGTATCAATGATCAGATGCTAATCAATACAAAAACTAGTATCGAAACTAGATACTTATTTATAGCAAGTATCGATACTAAAAAGCATTTACAGAACAGAAATAAACCTTTCCCAAATAGATTTAGAATGATCCTGACTAGTATGAGATCACACACTTTTATACACTCATGGACCACATTGGAACCTACCTGGATGAGAGATTACACAGATATAAAAGAAAATTTGATGAAAGGTGATGATAATATAAAATAAAATATGATGATTTAATGTTGAAAATAACATTCTATTCTAAAGATAAATTCAAGAAAATGCTGGTATCAAAATCAATACTGGGTATCGAGTCTATTTCTTAGTATCAAATGTCAATGCTAACACAATGGAAATAATAAACCACGAGTTCTTGATCATATCCACTCTACTTAAACTTAACTAAAGCAATAGTAGGCTATAGTGGACTGCTAGGTCTGAACTCACAAAGGCAGATGCACTAATCACTGTGCCATCATTTACTTACGCAACCATGTTCTCAGGTCCAGTGCATACTATAAACTTGCCAAACATGGACTCTGCTTGTTTAACTGAAGAATAAATACATTTTGCACACTGGCATAGTATCGCATCGCATTGCAGGAGACAGGGCCTGACACCAACAGTGGGTTTGCCTAATCTGTGCAGCGGGCCTCCGGAGAACACAACACTGTCATTAACAGTTCCTCTTCTCATAAACACAACAGTATCAGCTGGAGGTGTAATTGCCTGTGCTTGTGTGTAATCCTATCCTCTACCTGCTGTTACAGTCAGACAGCTTTTCCACCCAGAGACACTGAAGTCTTCACGTGTGCTCAAGTTGGGGAAGGCTTGTGTTGCTTGTGTACTGTCAAATACAAAAACTAGAATGAGGAAAAAAAGGGAAAAGTTAAATAAAAAATACATGGCAGAAATCAAATGCATGTCTGTTGCTCACTGAAATCCCAGGAGCAAAGCTTAGGGGCTGCGGTGGAGGGAAGCGGTGTTCTTTTTGTCGAGTGATTAGAGGAAAAGTGGCAGAAAATGTGACCTACTTAGTGCAAGTTCTTGTGCGGGTTGGAAAAGGTAGTTATGTAGGAGGGAGCGATCGGGGGTTGAACTTTGATAGATTCACGGAAACGTTAAAAGACAGCGCTGATAATTGCCAGAAGTGTTGTGATGTGGTGCAATGATGTCTCTTTATCTAGTATCTCCAATGAAATTTCAGTCATTCTATATGGTGCAAGTGTGCTGCGAAGAAGCCATGTTAGAAGGAAGACTTTGAGACTTTGAGACTACAGACTTTCCAGTTTTGGTGGAACTTAGAAAAATGAATTAAACATGATTTGACACCCTCTAAATGCTACAAATTGAGGTTTTAGTACCTTTAAAATTAGCTTTTAGCATGTGGAGAGAGGTGTTGATGATAGAAGCATATGTGAAATCACTTAAAATCTGTGACGGTAACGCAATGCTACATGGATCTGCTATTTCCTTAAACTATACAGTGGATCTGAATAAACTCTTGTTAATATGATGTTAAAATGGTCTTGCTTCCAGCTCCTCTTAATTTCAGGCTTTGTTTGGGGAACTTGTGTGGGCTGGTGGGGAAGCCGCGGGCCTGTTGTATGAACGGAAAAGGTGGGTTGAATTTGGTGCCTAGAGCGATCTGTCGGTGAATGCCTTTTGTTCCACTTTTGTTCACTTTCTATGTAGAGATTGGCCACAGGTTACAGATTTTAGGTAAAACCACAATGCCAAGTGTTCTTGTTTTGTTGCTGTTACACTATAAAGATTCAGAACTGAAGAAGCTGCAAAACATCTTCACTCAAAAAATGTTTATCCAGTTGACAGAATTTTATTTTTCTTTCTTTCTTTTCTTTCTCCTACCTTGACGACTGGGGGATTGCACAGACACTATAAAAATGCCATACACAGTTTAATAAGAACGTCTGTTGCATTTGATCTACTGCTCTAATGCCATCAATAAACTGATTAACTGTCAAAGTGGGATCAATCATCTCTACTTACTATTACTGGTTGTGTTAAGCCTTGAAGAGTTTGTTTGCAAGGCCAGTTTCAATCACCAATCTATTTTGCCCTTGTATTGTGGTGAGAACGCATATCCAAAAGATGGCTCTGAAGAAAGTTCTCAGCCTTTTAATCTTATATATAATAGCATTGAGCCATGTTGTTGAAAAATATGATACAACATGACTATGAAGACTTGCAAAGCTTTACTGTGCAATAGTGGAAGTTGATGGGTAAAGCTGGGTATCATACTTCCAATAAGACAACTGGTTGCGGGACAAGAGCTTGTGTCACAAGATCTTGCGAGACTAAAATGCAACAAGATTGTGCACATATGAGAAAAAGAGAGCTTGTGAAATATGTTTCATCATACTTTTACATTTGCCTTGAATAAATAAGAAAAGAAAGAAACTTCTCTTGATGAGATGCAGTTCTAAAACGGTGTGTTACAGTGACAGCAAAACTACCAAATTAAATAAATACTGTGAAGCCAAACTTGTGAAATTCTATCAAAATCTCATCTTGTCTCGTTCTCTTGCACCAATCTCGTGACATGTCGTGTTGAAATTATGTCTCATCCCATCCCTAACAGATGCACTTAAAAAGTACAAACTTCCAATTGATAGCCTACGGTTATTGACTAGACAGCCAGTTTGTATGGGAAAGAAACATCCTAATCAAATGTTGTGTTTGCCAACTCCAGCCAAGATTCTTTCATAGGATTCTTGAGGCAACATTAGCAGTGGTGGAATGTTACTTTAAATGACACCGACTTATATTGCACTTGTGGCAGTGAATTAATAAGCTGCAGCATGATAAATGTCTGTGATTTATTATGTTCCCTTCAGAGTATAATCAAGTTGAAGGGGAAAGAAAAAGTGTTCGACAGAAAGACAAGAACGCACTCTGAATCACGACACACAAGACAGGACCTTTGCATAGCTCAATGAACAGGCGAATGCTTTCAAATACAAATACAAAGGCAACAGGGAAAGATGCGCCATTTAAAAATATCAAAAAATGGGTGAGTTACAGTGTGAAATGAGACATACAGAAGTGCCAAAACAAAATTATCTGTGTAATCCCTCTGTCGTTCAGATTTGAGAGTGCATACATTTCGCTTACGCATTCAAGTAGCTTCTTTAGTTTTGACAGGGTTCTGATAAGACACTGCCTTAAATGTGTATGCTGTAACGTTTCCGGTGGAGGGTCCGTCAAATGTTTTTCTCCATGAAGATATCATTGCTTTGCCTGAAATGTTCCATAGTATGACATTAACCCGCTGACGCCGAATGCTGCGCAGCGCAGCATCCGGCATCAATGGGTTAAATAGCTCTACCTTACATTTATTAGATTACAGGTGGCTCAAAAATACCTCGAAAAACAGCGATTCTGACTGTGCTTGCCACTTCAGAGATCTGATCTAGTTTAGTTTCCATGGTGATAGAATGGCTTAATATCATACTGTGAAACATTCCAGACAAAGCAATAACATCTTCACAGAGAAAAGCATTTGACAGACCCTCCACCAGAAAAGCTGCACAATGCACCATTAAATATCTGTCTGAAGGGATGAGCTAACTAACACACTTTATACTTTACAGTGATGAGTATCTGTTATTAGTCTGAGCTATCCTTGGCATGAACTGTCACCTGAGTCATATTTTGCAAAATTGTTCACGCCCCTAATGAGTCCTCTAGCTCCTATTAGCATACACTGATTAGCCATATTGTTTTCTTTAACAAAACAACAACAAAACCAGTCAACCATGTTTTCCAGAATGCTCTGTTGGGTTTAGACAGGTCACGGTCCTAAATGGGCATTTTATGGGCATATCACACCTCTGTGGAAGTCTCTTCCAGGATCCACAGGAGGTAGTCTCTCCCCTGTCTGTCTGTCTGTTTCTGTGTGTGTGCGTGCGTGTGTGTCTGTGAGCATGTGTCTGTCTGTCTGTCTGTCTATCTGTCTGTCTGTCTGTCGGGCTGCCATCATATTCATTCTCATTCCTACATAGATGTTTGTAATTGGAGCTCTAATTTATGATCGGGCCTCGGTGCAGCATAATGATATGGAGCATTGTAATTTGCTGATGCAAATTGTACGTTATAATGGGAAGCCATAAAAGCCCCAGCAACATCTCGGAGACTTGCCAAACACCCCGAACGTTCATTACAGCCCTCATTAAAACATCCACATCGGCGCGGGGAGCTCTTACAAATGGAAGGAGCATGTAATTGCTGCTTGATTGTGGTATATGTAACATATGATAAAGTGAAATTACCTCTTTATTTGTCTACAGTGTCCGTGAAGCTTAATGGGGAGAAAGCTTGCAGTAAACAAACCCATGGAGCATTGTTTGATTGGTGCATTATAGAGCTATTTGTTTAAAGTGGGGCAAATGTGAGTCAGGGGACACTGTATATACAGGCCAAACTCAGATAAGGCTCTGCTTGAGGGGAGCTAATATTTTACTTCTGGGACACTGTTTTCATTTGATCTCCAACATGGGACATGACATAGAAGATACAGGAAATAGGATATATATATATATATATATATATATATATATATATATATATATATATATATATATATATATATATATATATATATATATATATATATATATATATATATATATATACCTTTGAGTACACATGTATGCATACTTTCCACACTACTGCTAAACACTATGATCTGCAATCCTAATCAGTTCTTACAAATTGTTTTAAGATAAGCTTCATGTCCTGTTCTTCAGCAGACTTAAGAGCAATGCCAAGTGGCAAAGCAATTAGTAGTTCATTTAGAACAAGTGCACTATGTCAGGGCAAGTTTTCTGAGACCCAGTCAACACTAATTCTCAGCGCTGCCTTTATTCAAATGACCTCAAGAGTATCTTTTGTGAGGGTGCCTCTAATCCATCTGCATTAGAATAAAACCACAAATGCATTGCTAAAAATGAACTTTCTCTGTTCCTGTCTGAATGCAGCCCCAGCACCAGAGCTGGGTGCTCAGTCACTGGAAAGGATTTTCAGTAGTGCCATTCAGCAGGGCCCCTAAAGCCTGCAGCCTTTATCTGCAGACCCTTGATTGATGTGTTGTGGGCCCTGCTGTGGTTAACAGCAATTTTTATCTGTTGCTAGCGGCAACAGCCCAGGTCCCTGGTGCGCAGAGAGCAGCGGGGTCCAGGATCTGAGGCTGGACCTCACACAGGGATAAACAAATAGGTTTTTGAAGGCGGACAGCCTTCATAGTGAGGCCCCTGACAGGCAGCGCCCCACCCCAAGGCCAGGGCAATGTCACGGCCCCAGCCCACTCCTGCTGGGCACTTGGTTTCCTTCACTAATTTTCACCATGTGTGGAGCTGGTGGCCGGCACACCTGCACAGTGTGCTCAGATGTGAGCTCAGTGAAGACTATGCTGCCTCAAATTACAATAAACACAGTTAAGATGTGGGATATAATGTCTGGGGAAAACAAACAATAGTTCATTGAATAAAAGCCTCAACAAAATGTTCTTGTATAGACTGAAATTTACACTCAATTTCCCTTCAGTCACAGTGTTTAGAATGTAATCCAGAGGATCTGTGTGGTTTGTTAAATAAAGCGTGAAGCCCTTAATGACTTCTATTATAATTAAGAGACATAATCCCTGTATTCGATAAAGATCTTGTAAAGAGCCTTGTCAGTCAGACACAGAAGTGGATTCGCCACAATGTGGAGACAGTGAATGCCAAATCAATTAAAACAAGACTGTTTAAGAATGCACAAACACTGAGAGACAGCTCTGTTTAGAGTGTAGACTCATTTAGCGTTAAATATGATTAAAACAAAGCGAGTGGGGAAATTAGGAACGGGTGTGTCTGAGAGCTCCTAGCACTTTTGCTCAATCACTGGAGCAAGGTTTTACCTCCTGACATCTCCAAGATAAGCCCTCCCAAACAGACTAGGCACATTATACAGTCTATCCTTTTATCAGGCATTAAAACATGAGCCTGAACTTGGCCCGGGGCATCTGTGACGACAGATCACTCACACAAACACAGAGAGGGAGGGCTCTTTTTGGCCAGGCTCACCCCTCTCCTCCTCTGTATCCAGCTCAGGGATAGAATCGGTGCAGGCAGATATTTGCAGTTACATTTTTGCGACACTTTCCTTGTCTCTTGCTGCTCCTATCTCTCCGACACAGAGGGGGATGTTGGGTTCTTTATCAAGCCGCCCCTGAGAGGATGATAAATCGCTGGAGCCTGGGCCCATCTCCGCTGGAACAACAAGCAGGTAGCAGTGCAGGAAACAAGGAACAGATATTGTCTCCCAAACATAGCCGAGGCTATAATGAAGCCGGCACAAAGCAGACAGGAGAGTGGCTCTGATAAACAATTCCATATCCAGTCTTCCACACAGGAGGAGATAGCGGGTCTCAGGCGGGCTGCTGGACTCAATGGTGCGGAGATTAGCCTTCAGCTCTCAGCGCCTGGCTGTGTTTGTGTGCTCATGTCATCCACTAACAGATACTGCATTTTACATGTTCTCAAGCATGTGACACCGCTGTGCTGAAATGGAGAATGGATGTGGAGATACCATTGTTACTTGTTATGCTACTCTCCTGTATGCCATATTTTATGCACTTATTTCCTTCTCACCACAGTAAATCATTGCCACCTAGTTTGGAGTGATTCTTGCACTGATTTGAGTTTTATACCAAACTCTAGTCTTGTTAGAAAAGCTTTAGACTGAATAAATATTGGTTTATTTTTACAACCTTATTACATACAGTAAAAAAGTACAATGGACTGTAGGACCAATCGGGTCTAGAAGAATATGAAAGATATTAAGATTTACTATAGCCTCTTCTTCTAAACTGATGAACAATTAGGCAAACATCATTTCACAGTAAATGTGGCTTCCAAATGATATGGGAATAAGAGTTAGGAAAAGTGCCAAATTTGATCCAAATTATAGATGGTGCGATGGTGGGTTTACTCCGTTGTAACAAATCTTCTGATAAGCAAGTACTTCAGATTGGATCAGGATCAGACTACCAGATAAGATTAATTTTACTCAAGCCCATTTTCATGGCAATTTGAGAAAGAAATAGTTTAACTAAATTAAACTATCGAGCAATATATCAATATAATTTGTACATCAATAGAATTAAATCTGGATAAATTGACTGGGTTTCAGGAAGGGCATCTGGTGTAAAACTTCAGGGCCTTATGGTAGAATGAATTTGACGCTACAAGGCTGCCTTCTATCCACACCTTTTTGACCCTTCCCAAATCATAAACAGCCCTCCACCCACTGCCATGCCCTCTGTGCTCGCTCTCCTCTAGCCATAGCACTGCTGGAAGGCTCTGCAGTCGGATCTTCCACCATCTCCAATCTCACTCCACCTCTTCCCAGACATCTCCCTAGAGCCAACCACCATGACCCACAACCCCACACCATCCCTCTGTAAAGCCAGGAGCATTTGTGGGTATAAAGAGACCCCCAGAAACCAGGAAGTAGCAGCAAGAGCAGATTGAGTGTCAGAGCTCAGGGCCCAGGAGATGCCCGCAGGATACACATGCTGCACCACTGCCCAGTCAGAGAGAGCTCAAGAGAATAGTCAGCAAGCACCAAACTTCCTGACTGGGTTACTAGACTTTCCTCGGGTTGCAAGCTGTAGCCTCCACCCCCACACACACCAACTGCCAACCCCTGCCCTCATGGCCCGGTCCCCCATGCCCTCGAAGATTCTTGCAGATAAAGAGAAGGCCTTGTTCCTCGCCGAGTCAAACTGACAGCTCGAGCCAAAGGGCTGCACACGCTTTTTGGGAGGGTCTTGTTTGTTTTCATCCATCTGTGAGTATGCGGCCGCCGGGGAATAGGAATGTGACATGTTCTATTAAAACAGAATTTACACAAAAAAAGGAAGACTGTGCTGAATTCAGTGTCTTGTGAAGTTGGGCTTTGTTCAAGGCTTTAAATATGGTCCTTTGAGGCAGATTAACGATGACAAACCATTTATAGTTGTTTTGTTTGTCTGGATGATGACTTCCAAACGGCAATAAGAAGTGCCATATGCCACTCATCAGCTAAAAGTAGCACGCTTTAAAGAATGTGGCGGTGATGAGTTCGCCTTTAAGCAAAGGACATAAAGGACAACTACTGTCGGAACTATCAAGAGAATAGACACATCACTCGAGAAGAGGGAGAGCTGGGCTCACATGCACAGTTTAGAAATGCAAAGGGACAAGGCAGCATGGACGAAAATAGTCCTGTTTTGACAATTTGTAAGATTATGTATGCTTCAGAAATGACTATTTCTCTTGGGCTCGTTTAGCTTGATTTGCACTGTACAAACATAGGATGCAAGTTGTACTGACATATTTGGACAATGTTGCAAATCATAAATTATACAACCAATCATAAAGTTTGAAATTAGCCATCCATGAAAAATAAGAGCTTAGTTCAATAGCAGTGCTATATCCATAACTGGAATTGGAACTGAAAACATTTATTTTAAAAAATCTTCATGTTTTACAGTGACACTTAAGCTGGACTTACACTGTCCGATTCTGAGTTCACAACCGGTTTCACAACCATTTTCAAACTGGACCAAACTTCCATGCACAATGTGAGGTCAGCCCATCTATCTAAGATTCAACCAGTCAGTGTGAGTTTGGGAATAGTTTTAACATTTACATTATACAAGAAAACAGCATATGCCCAGTTTATCATGGCTATAACTCAAGAATACGTCACTTTTTGAATCAGAGTCCTGCAGCTTTTATGTATGGAACATAAATACACTTGGTAAGGCCTAAGTAAAAAGTAATCTTCATCGAGAGTCACTCAAGGAAGGCACATAACTGCAGCCTGGGCGCACACTGTTGATCGATGCCAATAAAAGGAGGTTCTTTTCGCCAAGGTAGCGCAGGACACCTTCCCGCAATTTAATCAGTCAGTCAGGCAGAATTAATGTCCCTAATATCATGATTTCTCCATTACTCTATTTAACATAATTAAAATGTCGAGCGCAGCGGCCATAAAGCGGGTCGTTGGAGATTGTAATTCTGCCGTAAAGCTATGAAGCATGAAAATGTCACTTACCGAATAGCCCCGACCTGACAGCGAGTGAGTGGAGCTCTGTAGGGAGAGAGGAGAGAGCAGGAATGACCTTTAAGAAGCCTTTCACTGGCTGACACAGACATGATGAAGCAGCAGCGCTTTAATATCAATATTCACGTTAACCTTTTACCCGCCCTGCCATGTAGCCCTCGCCCACGCACGACACCATCATACATTCTGCACTGGGCTGCCGGAAAGACATTTAAACAAACACTTTGAGTTTGGTTAGAATATAAATCGTATCATATTTTTTTTATAGTTACCGTTGTTTATGCATTTTTATAGTATGGTGTAGCTTGTAATACTCGTGAGATTAGAAGATGTATGTCGAGGTCAAAAACAGTAACTAGCAAACAAAATATGTGTGAAGCAAACATACAGCTGAAGGAATCAAGGGAAATTTTGTGTTATGCAGATATCATGGACTACATGGAGCATTTGACTTAAAAGAGTAAATTCATAATAAAAATAATAAATACAAAACCCAATGGAAGGTTCATGATATATTTCTTGCCAAGTATGTTGTGATTTGCAAGAATAGATTTAGAATTTTAACATTGGATGGTCAAAGTGCAACAATCATCTTTGTTTAGGACCAGCACAAAGGCTGTTAAAGTTGTGTCATGATTGGGCGTTGATTTAAATTGTCTTCACTTTAAACTTTTCCATCAGTTAAACTAGTTTGACTGTTGAATACAATTATTTAGTGTTCACGTTGTCTGGTGGTTTCTCTAAATGCAGAATCAGAGCAAAGTAGAGACAAAAAATGCTTGGTTTTGTTCTAGCTCTGTCCGTCAGCACCCAGCACGAATTCCAATCTCCCAATCCCTCCCTCCACTTCCACTTTTCACTGCTTTTATTCCTCCATCTAGATTGGCAATTTCTCCCCCCTAGTCTCTGGAGGGGACTTTTCTGCTAGACCAATTTCATCCATAGGTCCACCTTCAATCCAGACAACCTCCCCCACACCTTCAGAGCCACAGCCTCCCTTGTTTTGCACCCTCCCATAGCCCCTCATCCATTCTTCCACACCTGCTCTAGGCCTCAGCCCTCATCAACGCCTGTGTGCCCGTCTGATTCGCTGACGGCTCCTGTGGTGACGATTAGGGAGGAGCCCCGCCGCGAACCGGAAAGCAGGCGCTGCGGGAATCAAAAGGCTATTCGTGCTTTGCTCAACTTCTTTACTCCCTGCACCAGTGTGACCAGAGAGAAGCCAAAATGAGTGCGGAAGAGAACGGCACAGAGGGCAAAATCCGGGGCTTCAAAAGGCCATAAAGTGTTTCGCACAGGCAATAATGTGTTGACTGGGTGCATATTGTGACTGCTCTTAAATGTTTGTATATGTGGGAGCTGCGATGGTGGGAGGCCAAGGCCATTTGGAATTAGCTTTACTATGTAGAGTTCATTCAACTTGGAGCATTCAGAGTAGAAAGAGAGGCTTATTTAAATGATAATGAGGGACAATCCATTGGATTTAGTGCTGGTGAAGGGAGGAAAAGAGGGGAGGGAGCGGGGGGATCCATTAAAGCGCCAGCGGTTCATAAGCCATAGGGTCGGCATACAGCTAAACACTCGCTCTTAAAAGCCATTATACATGGCTCTCAATGGATTTCTGCAGCGCTTAGGACTTCAAAAGGATTTAAGAACCCGCCCCAGAGAGCAGAGAGGGGGAGGGAGCGCTCTGCTGGCTATAGTGGTTGGTGGCGAAAGGGACGGGGCGGATGCTGGCGGCATTTAAGGGTTAACTAAACAGGCCCAGAGAAGAGAAATGTTGCTAAATCCGCCCCCTAATCCTCTCCCCATTTCCATGCCCCCTCCTCCACTCTCTTACAAAACAGAAAAAAGAAAAACATGATGACAAGTGGGGCAGGTCTGGTCCATCATCTCTCAACCCAGACTATTAGTTTTTGTTGTTGAGTGAGGTTGAAAGGTGAGCCAATCAGAGCTTTTGAGGGAAGCGAACAAGGTGCAGCATTGAGAGAGAAGAGATGAAAAGAACGTGATTGTAGACATCTACAGCCCAGAGTTTTGCGTGTAATGAAAAGACATACATTACTTGCTTCAAATGACAGCTTGTGCATTTTGTATAAATAAATGCAATTAGTCACCCCTGCCTCTTCAACATTATCATAATTCCTACGTATAGAATAGATTTATTTTGTAAATACTAATTAAAGTACACACAAAGACATTACTAAAAGCTACATTCAACCAATCATCACATGCATCAGGGACACTAGCACACCCCAAATGGGATAGAGACCCTTGGAGCAGTGCATTTATCGTACGGTTGGACAGAACACAGATGCAGAGAAAGCAGCCCCCTCACACCACCACACCACCTCCTCACATTTGCCTAATCCCTGAGCGGCTTAGTGCTGGGCCCCACTGCACCACAGGCACAATTACCTAGTCAAAATAAACAGATAAAGACCCAAGCATGGCATCCCTCTGCAATGTTTTTCACCCTGCGCTCCCAAATTGATGCATGACTGTTTTTACGGGCGATGGGTGCGTCTGCACATCACATTTGTCTCTATTTCCTTTGGCGCTAAGACAAGAGAAATCCATTTTACTCGTTGGCGATGCGGCATCATTAGTTAAGAGCTCTTAAAGCTAGGGAGCCACTTTGATGTGATGGAGCGTGTTTTACGAAAATTAGTAGCGCTCATGCAGGCGAGGGGATTTTATGGGCCAGGAAAATAAGAATTATATGCAAGATGGTGTCTATCAAGTTAGCGCTGTACTGTAAAGCAGCCAGAAATCTGCAGCCCAAACCGGAGAAACGGGGATGGATGATACAAATGGCACAGTTACAACAATCAACGTCTGTGCACCATTTATTTGGCGATGGATTAGAAAGAGAAGCCACATCTAACAGTGATGGCGAATGCAATGGGCGATTGTCAACACCCCCTCTGCCCCAGCCCCACCCCTCCCTCACTGAGCCTACCGTAGAGCACTGTCAGAGCTGTCAACTAGTGTGGCTCTTTTATCTGACAAGCCCGTCTCCTCCTCCTGACTTTTTCATTAAAAGACAGCCTTTACACAAATTCAGGGAAAATAGTTGAGGAAGAGGGGGGACCAAAAGGAGCAGTGCAGCAGGGCTTATAAAAAGGAGCAAGATGGAGAAATTAGGCTGGGTGATTTTCCGTTTTCATAAGGCTGGATTTTCATTCAGAGCCCTGAATGGCTTAAAACAATGTATTTAATATGTTCATTAAAATCCTTTTCTTTCCATCACTTTGCCCCCGCTGGAGGAGGAAGCCTGAACACTCCGCTTCCTCTCTCTTATTCCCTCTGCCTGCTTTCGTGGGCTAAATGAACAGTCTGATTGAATTTAGTTAGGTTTGGGAGCAGAGCTTGACAGGCATTAGTTAGGAAGCATATTTCTACATTCATTTAAAATGGGCCGCTCGGGATTTTGCATAAATTCTCATTACTTCCCCTGTATCTAAATTGCATTATTTCATCCGTTATGCTGAACCAATGCCTAGTCTTCATTTTGCTTTGCCACCTACTCCTTTCTAAATGAACTGGCATATGGATGCCGGTGCACTGATAATTGGCCCTGTGTCTTTAACTGGTTCCTTCCTGAGGTCGATAAGGTCGCCCCACACCTGGCTGCACTGCGTTAGGTCATGTCTACATTACCACGGCATGCTTTAAATAATGCCAGGTCAACCAGGTGAGGCTGCTCCAGCGGCTTAATCATTTCCTGTCGGTGTGCTGCCTGCCAAGCAGTCAGAGGGGATTTATGAGGTGATCCAGGGAACAGCAGGAGCTACTGCAACAGCTGCCCTCTGATCTGACAGTCCACAGGCTGCTGCTCTGGCCCTTTCAAACAGACTGTCCAGTCTCTGTAGTGAAGGGAAAGGTCTGCTCCAGTCTCTAAAGAGGAGGGACAGGTTTGGTCCAGTTTCTGTAAAGAGGGACAGGTTTGGTCCAGAAGAGGGATAAGTCTGGTCCAGAAAAGGAACAGGTCTAGTCCAGAAGAGGGACAGGTCTAGGCCAGAAGAGGAAAAGGTCTGGTCCAGTCTCACCTCATTCAGTTGCTCTTTAGAAGGGCTTTTTAGCAGCCTCAGTTCCTGCACCGGTTCGTCCTCACTGAGTTTCACTGGCCGCAGTGCTAACGGCTTGATCTGCAGGAACACAATAAACACATTAGTCTGCAATCAACATCCAAATATTTCTGTTTCCAGTATATCTTGATAATTAGATCTATGCATGCCTATGCATTATTTTTCTTATTGTAAAGCACTGAACAATACAGCTAATTTGAGTAATAATAATTGTATAAAAAAAAGTGTTTTACATGTCAAAGCACACTGTCGTTTGTGCTTTGGCTATATGTAAAACAGAGGGGCTGCAGCAAAAACACCTGCAACCTCAAAACCTTTGTGTACCAGTGCAAATAGAGGTAAGACAAGGAACGTGTTTATGAAACTAGCACTCACAGTGAGGCTGTACAACAGTACAATATAAAACTGATAAGAACATAAAAATACTGATTTATGTGGTGGTGATGGTCCTGAACTAATCCAAGGATGTAAAAATATTCAGCAGAGAACATAAACAACACAATACAAACACTTCAGAGATGCTAAGTGTTATTTATTAAAGGCAAGCCAACCCAAAGCTGGCACAGGTTCAGCCTTTGCTGATGGACTCTTTGCAAGCTATGCAAACAGACAGTTTGTTGGTGCAGCATCAGCCCTCTCATGCCCCATGCCCACACTCCGCGAGCTCTAGCTGTGGGCTATAATTCATCTGAGTTGCATGCGGCAGTGTAGCAGCTCCCCTGGTGGCTCGCACAGTGGCTGGGCCTGGTCTCTTGATCTCCACTGTAATTTAAGCAGATCACTGCTACAATTAACCTTTCCTGGTAAATATCAATTATGGCCCCCGGCTGAGCTAGAATTAAAAGGGTCATCAGCTAATCTGACAGGTCCTGTACGGTACCACCTGGCTGGGAGAGCAGGAGGAAGGCAAGGTGGCAGGGAGTGTTTGTCTACCCTTGTGCCCACAAGCTCACATGCCAACTAGACACAATTCCCTTTTAATTACCCTACCACCACTGGGGCAAGTGCACTGATTGGCCAAGGGGCATTAGCAGTGTGGTGAGGTCAGTGGTGACATGAGTGGGGTAGAGAGCTTGGCGTAGGAAAAGGAGGACAGGTGCCAGGCGATCATGGCGGGGGAGGAGAGCCCTGCCAGGTGGGCCTAATCAGGTTTGACTTCCAACTCTGCCTGCCTCTTCCAGCACATTTCTCAGTCTCTACAAACTGTCAGTCTAATCACTCCTTACGTCTCAGAATAGATGATGGCCTTTTTTACCTATGCTGCTCTGGAAGTGCACGAACAGCAGTGGGGAGGTAGGGGCACAGCGGGTCACATTGCTTTCAAGTGCAGCTGTTGATTACTTTGTTTACCCAGCGTCTGCATACTGACAAATTCCTGCAGGCACCCTAAGTGTTTCTGTCTCCTATGGGGACGCCAGCTACATTACCCAGTCAGCAATCAACTCGGCTATTGATCAGAGCACAGCTTCTAATTAGCCACCTAGGCTAATGATGCAGTATGCAACAGCCGCTCCCCCCATCACTGTTCGCCAGGACACCAGAGCAATTGATCTGGGCAGGAATTCGCCGACTCTGACAGATTGGCAACCCTGACTGCCTGTGATTAAGGCTGGGACTAATTTCCTGTCTAGGGAGGTTTTTAATTGGCCCTAAGCTCCCAACTGTACAGCTTTCAAGTTTTGTTTTTTCGCCTTTCTCTGTTCATTAATGCTAAGAGACAGGCAAAAAGCCTGGGAGTGATGATTTGTGCTATGATGTTGTGGCACAGTTCAAGGTCAGGAGGCTGTGGACAGTAAAGTTAAACTAATATTGTAGTCAAGGGTCTAGATGACCATTTGTAAACATCCATTATGGAATGTTATCAAAAATTGTGAATTATTATGATTACTACTCCAAGCAGCAGATCCCTGCAAGCACTGCAGTTTGCCTTTAAAAGAGATGTACAAAAAAAAACATAGCTAAGTAAGTGCCTGTGTTTTACATGAATAATGTACTGGAAATTAGCCCCATTAGTCTCGGTATTGAACATGTCTCCAGTCTGTCTCTGGAGGCTGCCACTCTGTGCTCTTTAATTATCTTCAAAGGGCCCTCCAGCATCTTAATTTCCCCCTAAGTTGAGTTGTGCCGACATGGGTCTGCTCATTTATACTCCTCTAACCCAGAGTGAAGCACACAGCCTTCAGTGCATAGGGCTAGTCAGAGAGAGCTTCAGAGCAGAGGGAGCTGGCCTGGTGCAGTGTCAGTCAATCTGCCTGCTGTCAGTGGGGACCTGTCTGCAGGTGGGCGGGTGAGGCTTTGTTGTCCTACTTCTTTGATCCGGCCTCCTCTTTACCTCGCAGGCACTCAAACGCAGCCTCAGAGTTACACAGACTCTGAGCACTTTCCCCATTGTTAGCTGTGACCTGGGTTTCTCTCTTGTTGTGCTAAAGCCTGCCATCACCTGTCAGCTGCACTCAGGGAGGCCGTGTCTCAGCCTTGTCCCCCCGTCAGTCCATATTACCCCCTCAGAATGTGGACCCGCAGCCCCCTGAACTACAGGCTCCTGTGCACTCTGGGTGTTCTGAGCAGGGCCAGTCCAATCCACATAAGAGAGGGCTGTAAAGGACCAATACAGATCCTTCCTCTAATTTGTTCAGAAAAGTGTCCTGCGCAGAGGACCCTCACCCCTATTAACCCAGCGACAGGCTGCTCCTCTCACATGGGGGGCATCAGGGGTGTGTACGAGGGGCACACAGCCTAGGTCTGCTTCTATATCAGCCACCTCAGAGCTCAGTGCCACTGGTTCAATCTATCGGCTCATTATCCCCCTCCCCTCAAGGCTAGGGCGCAGACAAGTGCACTTTAGGGCCACAGGCCAAATTGATTCATCTGCCTTCATTTTCTGGAGGCTCAGACGTGGCAGCTGCTCGAAGGCACAGGATGACGCTCTAAGATTGTGTGAGACAGAGCTGTGATAGAAGGCAGGGGAAGCAACAGATAGAGTCCTGTGTATAAAACCTGTGTATGCATTGGGGGAGGGGGACCAACACAAAAGGTGTTGTGGCTTTGTTCTCTGTCCATATCTCATTTCACTTTTGCTTCCCCTCCTCCGCTCATTGTACAGCACTACTGACACCCCCTCCCGTGAAACAGCTATCAAGACATCCACTCACTCCCCCACCAAATCCCAAGTTGGAAATTAGCCCAAGGACAAGCTAGCCGATTTACTACGGGGAAAGCAAATGGATTTTTGCTTTTATTTTGACGAGTCCCAGTGTATCCATTACGCCATTTAATCATACATTATTCATGGAACTTGTCTTATAATAAATGACCACATAAAACAGGATACACATATTATACAAGCTCTAAAATGCCCCTATAACTCTCTCTCTGCTAGTGCGCTCAGCTAATTCACATTTGTAACCCACTCACAAATACAACGATGTGAAATCCTAGCTAGTAAAAGTACTACATGATGAGAGGTGGCAGATTAAAAGCTACACTTCTTGAGAAAGCAGAAAATAAAAGGCCAGGGTATAATCTAATATGTGCATGGACAGAGTGACTAACATTCTATTTGGCTCTACAGTGAAACGCAGAGGCTACTGAGACCTCCCTACACAGTAACAAAGCAGTTCGCCTGAGAGAGGAGACGGCTCCTCTCTGATTCCCAGCCAAAGAGGCCCTCAGGAGAGCCGTGAGTCCCGCCGGGCCCTGTCTGGAACAGATGAACTGGGGAGAGCAGCACTCCCTGTGGGCCAGGCCTCTCCAATCACTCTCACCACACGCCTCTGGGGGGATCAGGGGAACAAGGCGAGAGCGGAGCACAGGGAAGGGGAGGGAAGGTGCACCTGCTCCCAAACATGGAGCCATCCCTCAGCACCTGTCCCGAGGGCCTGCTGACAACACACTGACACACACTGACACACACTGAGACACACTGAGACACACTGACATACACAGACACATACTAGCACACACTGACATACACTGGCAGACACACACAGGCACACACTGGCACACCCAGACACACACTGACAGACACTGACAGACACTGACAGACACTGACAGACACAGACAGACACTGGCACACACTGGCACACACTGGCACACACTGGCACACACTGGAACACACAGACATACACAGACACACACTAGCACAGACTGACACACATCAACACACACAGACACACACCGACACACACTGGCACACACGGACAGACACAGACACACACTAGCACACACACACACATCGACACACACAGACACACACCGACACACACAGACACACACGACACAAACTGGACACACACTGGCACACACTGACACACACAGGAACACACTGGAACACACTGGAACACACTTGCACACTCAGACATACACAGACACACACTAGCACACACTAGCACAGACTGACACACATCGACACACACAGACACACACCGACACACACTGGCACACACGGACAGACACAGACACACACTAGCACACACACACACATCGACACACACAGACACACACCGACACACACAGACACACACCGACACAAACTGGCACACACTGGCACACACTGACACACACAGGAACACACTGGAACACACTGGAACACTCAGACATACACAGACACACACTAGCACACACTAGCACAGACTGACACACATCGACACACACAGACACACACAGACACACAGTGGCACACACAGACAGACACAGACACACACTGGCACACACAGACAGACACAGACACACACTGGCACACACAGACAGACACAGACACACACTGGCACACACAGACAGACACAGACACACACTAGCACACACTAGCACAGACTGACACACATCGACACACACAGACACACACCGACACACACAGACAGACACAGACACACACTGGCACACACAGACAGACACAGACACACACCGACACACACAGACAGACACAGACACACACTAGCACACACAGATAGACACAGACACACACTGGCGCACACACAGACAGACACAGACACACACTGGCACACACAGACAGACACAGACACACACTGGCACACACAGACAGACACAGACACACACTGGCACACACAGACAGACACAGACACACACTGGCACACACACTAGCACACACACATCGACACACACCGACACACACCGACACACACAGGCACACACTGACACACACAGAGACACGCAGACACAAAAAGACACACACTGAGACACAGCCCATGCTGTGTGCCGATCTGCCCTATGTTGATAATGTACTTCATTCTAGAAGTTTGGCTCATATTTGCAGACCCTAAATTACAACAATAATTACATTATAGACAATTTGTGGTGGACTTAAATTTCGCTTGTTTTCAAAGCCAAAATCTCTTTTGTTTTAGTTTAAAACTTTGAACAGTAGAAATTCTCTCTATTAGTCCTTGAAATCATAGTAAAGACGTGTCGTGTGTGTGATTTTGGTTGATTGCAAAGTCAATTTGCAGCTTTCATTTGTGTGTAAAATGTAAAACATGTGCACGTGCTTACAAGGAGAATTCAAATCATGGTTATGCAGTTTTTTTTTACACTTGACATAATTATTTGCAATTCAAAGTCGACTTTGCCTTTCAAACAAGAGGGCATATTCAAAGCAGTAAAACAACATCAGGTTAAGGCACATGCCTCAGGAAATGCTACATTTGCACTTAGTGGTCAGCAAAAAGTAATGAAAAAAAACAAACAAACAAAAAAACAATGATTTATTTTCCACCTGGGAGGAGTTTGCTGACATGTGTTTAATATGCGGTCAAATAATGTCAGCTACCCAGGCTTTTGCAGTATCAGTACAATGCCCTGAGCCCAAGGTTCAGCATAATACTGTTTGCATCCATTTCTGGTTGTATCTTTCAGTAGGTGTAGAATGGAGGTTTGTACACTCCATATTCTAATATAGGACTGGATAAGGTCAGATGAAGACTTAAATCAAAGCATAGTCCTATACAAAACATTTCAAGTAAACATGCTATTATAGTCGTTATTAATAATAATTGGTTGCTGAAGTGCTACAATATAATCAAGTCCCATTAATTCAGAAATAAGCTCTAGGGCACATTAATGATGTTTTTCCATAGGTGAGCACATATATAGCACAGATTTCTGTTGTAAACCCTTCACCTCTGCGTAACTGCTATAACCACATTCATTATTTCTAACACTTGAAAATGATCTTATTAGCGGTTTGAGAAGAAATATTTTTTTTAGAAGTGGCAATGTTCACACTCTGAAACTACAGTTGACAACTCTGTCACCCTCACACGTACTGAAATGTTTAATTTCCTCTAATGTAATCTGAAATAATTATCAGATAAAGATGGCGTATGTTTGGCAAAAAGCTCAGTTTAACAGGTCCACTGAAACACACGCACCTAAGTGTTCAATCAGCGGAGCATAATTAAAACACTGTCGATGAGATTGTGAGCCACAGGAAATGAGCAAGTCATTAAAAATACAAAGTGTCAAACAGTCACTTCAGGAAAACTAGTCACATTCACTTAGGATCAGATTCAGAAAATACAGCTGCTGTAAAGTCTGTAGTTAACAAGAAACCAATGCAGAAGTACACAACTATTTCATTTAGTTGAGAATTTTTCATTTTACACAGACTACATGTCTGAATAACAGATTTGTGCACTAACATATTGTGTACAAAATCAATGTTTTCCTACATTATAATGGTGTTCCTTCATCACTTATCAACAATAATGTATTTCAGTTGGTCCGTACCTGCCTTTTCTCTGACCATTGATCTGTACTTGCTTCCAATTATTTAAAAAATTCATATTCCAGGTCATACATTGGGGGTTTAAAAATGCCACATAGCTATTTTTCAACTAAATTTTAAACAGGATCTCAAATTTACAGCTTTCTATTATTAAGTCATATTATTAAGCATTTTATAAGCTTATAAACTCATCAATGTAATTAATTAGGAGTGAAGAAAACTTTGGATAAATGCAATCCATCCAGCCTATTTCTATAAGTAAAAATAAGGTAACATTATGATCAGACAATACAGTTTCATAGTTGATGAGACGAGTGAAGTGCAGTGGCAGCGCTACAAAGCATAGCACAGTCTTGAGTCTTATTTGAAAGTGGCATGGCCTGACTTGGAAGTGCTGGCTCTGAGTAAACAGGCGGACCGAGGAGTCAGGAGCTTGTTTGCAGGGGGAGAGTGTGAGAGAGGCAGCAGACACTGTGCTCTGGGCTTTTTAATAGGAGGCAGATGCAACACATGTAATGAATCAGGCTTGGCTCCCCTCTGATGTCTGCGCTCTCCTCCTGCCCTTGGAAAACTTGTGGGACCTTATCTCCAGCCTGCACAGCACACACGCCACACGCTCAATTCTACAGGAAGTCTTATGGGCTGAAGGGAAGAGTATGGGAGCGAATTTATATTGCTACGCTGTCTGTGCCCTTATAGAACCTTGGATTTACTTTGAAGTTTTCAGCGATTTAAGAAATCTAAAAAACATATATACAGTATAAGGGCATGGCTATATTGTGATTTTAAGTGTCTCACCAGTTGTAAATAAAATAAATAAATAAATAAATAAAACCATTATCTTTCATATATTTTTGTACATATGGATTTTTTTATCCCATCATTGATAGGGATGAGAAGCACAAAGAATTGCAGGTTGAATAAATTAAAGGGGCACTATTTTACTAGGTTTTCTGGTAGAAGGTGAGGTACATCAAAAGCTTGTCTCCATCCAGATGAAGATGTAATAACTCTGCCTAAAATGTTCCACAGTATGACATTAAACTTCAAGGTTCCACGCTTAAAGAACTAAAACACCATTGGAAACAATACATTCAAAACAAGAGAACAAAAATAGCAAGCAGGTTGCACTACCAAGCCAAGTAACAATTCATGTTTTTTTTTTTTTAGATATTTCTTTAGCAATAAAAACACTTGTAATTTAAAGATAAACTGTTTAACTTTTCAGGTGGAGGGATCGTCACCTGTTTCTCTCCATGGAGATATTCACTGGAATGTTTCAGGTGACACCACAGGCCAAGGTTACAGGTCAGGTCTGTGGAAAGGCGAGCCCACTCGCAGTAACAATGCATGTTTTTAGGTCAATAAAAACCCATGTTACTGAGTAAATGCAAGACAAACATTCCAGACAAAATCATTATCAGAATCTTGATGAAAACAAGCAGGTGATGGGTCCACCAGGAAAGTTACACAGTGCACCTTTAAAAAAATGTAAGATAGGCATGTTTAAAGTCAGTCTGAGGAACAATCCAAGTAGAACAATATCATCTCCATAGAGCCAGGGTTAGATCACCAACAAAAAACATCACATTTTAATGTATCAAATCACTCAAGAATTGGTGATTTATAATATGGCAAGTAAAAATTCACTAAACTGTACATGAGTAGCAAAGAAAAGAAACACCACAAATTATATGAGTGGAGTATGGTTTATGCAGAGCTGGGGCCTGATATTTGACACAGTAAACCTGAGCTGTGGAGAGCTCTTCCTTACTCATCTGAGGTGTCTTGACTGTGACTTCCACTCTCTTCCTATCACTTCTACGGCTGCGGTTTGGACCAGAAAAGATGCTCTGGCACAGTCACGCAGAGAGGGGGCGCCGAAAGGAGGAGGGGAACAGGCAGATAAGATGAGAGGATTGTAAAGCTTTGGCTGCTATGGAAATCAGGTCTTGGAGAAAGGAAGAAAAAAGCTGGCGCGATGAAAAGCAGATGGAATCAGCCATTGACATGACAGGATCCAGCCTGGAGAGCGCCCATCCACCGCTTGTGCAATTACATGGGCGCATTTGCATCTATATGATCCCTCAAAACGCTGACATGTGCTGGGATTTGAGGCTCCCATATCTGCGAAATGCCGGAGCACAATTATGCATGTGTGTCTGCTGGGTATGGGAGAGTATTCACCAAAGCCATGATCTGACAGGCCCGGCTTGTCACCATGTAGACTACAGACAAGCAGGATGCAGTGGGGAGAAGAGGATCATGTCCATTGTGTTATTAGGGATAATAGTGATTTAATAAGCTTACAGCGGATTCACTGTGCATTCTAATTGGCAGGCCGCTGTCTGCGGGATCTGTGCGCCTGTAATCAGAGGCAGCCGTCCTGGGGATAAAGCAACCATCCCGAATCGGTTTAGAATGTGAAGAGATCAAAGACATGGATACCTGTAGGTTTCAAGACACAAGAACATTATACAATATTTGTATTTGTTTATATGAATTGAGATTCTTTTTGTAGAGTACTTATTGAATATTTTGAATTCACAAATGCATTTTACGCAAATGTAGATTGTAATGCAATATCAATGCCACATAAAAAGAGAACTGATAGTTTAATATAGTTTTCTGCAAATACATTCAATGTTTTGAAAAGAGATAAAGTGTTAAGTGCAGCTTGTTAGCATATGGGCTGGCACATATAGGGCACTGCGCTGGCTACAGATCTATGAGATTAAATCTCAGCTCTGAACACAGCTGAATGTCTTTACCACAACAAATTATTTTTAAGATAAGACATTGCAACCATGCAGTAATTTCTACAGAGATTTGCTTTTGCACAAGTCATAATAATCCCATTAAATCCCATTAAAAAGTCAATTAGATTCTCTCTGTCTATACTTTAGCTCAGGTTTCTAACTGCAGTATAACTGAACTTGCATTCCACAGCTACTAAGGACAGCAACAAATTGAAGTTTTCATACTAGTTCAAGTCTACACCATAACACAGTGTACTGGCAGCCGCAGCCTGCCCTCAGTGTTCTGTAGCTGGCAGAGCAGAGCAGAGCAGAGCTGAGCAGAGCTGAGCAGAGGAGCAGGTGAATATGGAAATGACAGGGGATATGGGAAGGATAATTGTCTGTAGGAGCGGCCCGGACCGACCTTGGCAGGGTGAGAAGTCAGGGGTTTCGGTCCTAGAGGGGCACTGCGCTGCCGGGGTAATTGTGCCACGATCTTGACCTTGCATTGCTTAAACCCGCCCTCCGCTCTGCCCCTCTTCTACTTTATCTCTGAGTGAAGCTGGAGAAGGTAGAGACAGGAGCTGCTCTCTGCTCTAATGATGTCAGCTCCCCAGAGACTGTGTTTGTCTGCGGAATCTCAACAACCACCAGCAAAACGGCAGGACGGAGGCGGAGGAGAGCCACTAAACAGGTCTACAAGACCAGTTTAAGGACACGCCACAGAGGAGGAAAAGGTGCACGAGCATAAATGTTATAATCTATTTATCACGCATCCCTGTGACTTTTAAACATGCTACTGGGTACCTTTGCAGCAGTATTTCACAATTTAAATAATTAATATGACATAAGACAACTGTATTTCCAAAATTGAGTGAATAAAGGGAAACACAACTCGTGAAATAACTGGGATTCAGATGACATCACAACATCCTATAGGCTGATACTATGTAATACAGAAATATAGAAATAGGAAAATATGGTGAGTTCTTAGGTCTAGTCACTAAAAGAAATGATCAGGTTCAATATTAGTGAATTTAACTTTTAGATATTTCACGGCAAAGTACAATGTAAATAAGAAAAACTCTGTCTCTTGACGCCCATCTGGTAGCATAATATTAGCAAGAATTAAAACCACTGTTGTTTTTGATGTTATTGTATACAGCATAGTGAGAAGTCAGCAAAGTCAAATCTGCATATGTCTCTTTAAGATTACATTATGAAATCTGATGCGTGAAAACCAAATACAAACTGTTATGACTTATGGCATTGGTTCTTACATTGAACCAAATCCCAACTATAAACGGTGCAGAGCTGGTCTCAAGCCTCTAACAGCAAACAGCAGAGAGAGATGGATGATTATGTAAATGATAAACAAAACAAACAAACCGTATATATACAGTTCTGAGATATAGGCAGCAGTGTGATGGATGGGCCTTGGGGTGTGTTGAACCTGTTTGATCTGGGATTGTGTTGAATTCAAATGTCTGTGAACCCACTCGCTCTATATCCACACACACCACATTTGGCCTTAAATCAATAACAAAGCTTTGGTGAAGCTAGGACAGACCAGAGCAGGCCACATACTGATTCTGCCTGACATTTACCTGCTGTCCTCTGTCAACAATGAGCTCGGACTCAAAAGCTAACCCTGGATATAGTATGCCACTGTGGAAATACTTCATTGTGCTTAACTCTGCTTTATCGGTGGCTGTTTTCCATTACTGGGCTTAATATCAAGGAAACAAGATAGGTGCAATGTGTTGCCCAACTGCATAATGGCAAAATGTAACTAGCAACCTCTAGATTATTATGTGGATGTCAAGCTACTGCCGGGTGGCTACTATTCAAGTTCAGTGACAATTTACAATCTTAAATCATCAGAGATTTTCTTTTGCTTGAAACTGAGGGTAGCTGGACCAACTATATGGGCTTTAGGAGTTTTTAATTATATGATTAAAAAATAAAGACGCTGACTTTTTAAAGTAACCTGACCTTAAACAACAAATGCATCCTTAAAGGTGCATTGTGTAGCTTTTCTGGTGGAGGGCCATCACATGCTTTTCTCAGTGGAGATGCTATTGCTTTGTTTGAAATGTTTCACAGTATGGCATTAAACCTTTTTATCTTCATGGAGATCAAACCAGACCAAATTGCAGGTCAGATCTGTGGAGAGGCAATCCTGTTCACAGTCAGAACGCCTGTTCTTCTAGGTATTTTTGAGCTATAAAACCATCTGTAATTTAATAAACATAAGGTAGAGCTGTTCAATGTCATACTGTGGAACATCGTAGACAAAACAATAATATCTCCATGAAGACAAGCAGGTGACGGACCCCCAACCAAAAAAATTGTGCAATGCACCTTTAACCTTACTGTTACACACAGCTCAATTATTTAGTCCTGAGATTAACACTTTTTTAGAATATTTTCATTTATGTCACTTTCACACAGAGAAAACAATGCTTTAAAGTCTATAGATGTCAAAGAAACACAAAGTCTGTTCTGAGCAGACAACCCATTGAACAAAGTTCATTACCCAGGAACACTGTCTGTCGAGGAAATCAGAAACTACTCTGATAAATGTGAAATCAATCTAAAGAGAAAGTTTTTACAGGTCAGACAGAGTTAGTCAGTGTATTTCAACAACAATTTCTCTTTCTTCGTGGGCAGATGTCTGGATTGGCTGTGATGATTTGGCCCAGATCCCACACAGCAGCAGCAGCAGCAGCAGCAGAGTGCTAAATGGAAAAGCAAGGCCAGTCTTGTTACAGTGTATTCTCTCTCATAAAAAGTCATGAAACATTTCTAACAAGGAGAGACTGACATAACTCCTGTGCCAAGTTTTACTTTTTCAACTCAGTAATGCACGCTCAAACACAACTTTTAATGCTACAGATGTATCCTTAATTTAATATAGGCAATTCACTTCTCATTTCCTCTAGTTAAACAGTAGGTGGTATATTTTAAAGTTAATTTGTAGATAGTTCATAGTATTGAATGTAATACTGTACTGAGTAAACATTAGAAATTACTCCCATTAGCAAAGTTAGCTGAGGTACTAAGTAAATGGTAAATCTATATAGTGCTTTACCGCCTTCCTAATATATATAATAAAGAGTGGATCAATTGCACTTGCTGACTTCTTTGGCTACATGTTATAAGCATGGCCTGTTTTTACTTCCTGTTCACACACACTTTGCACCAATTTTTCACTATGGTGCTTTCTGATATTTTTCTTGGAATTCTCTCAAACAGAGTTGTACAACATCACCATACATCACAAGCTCAACGATAAGGAAATATTAAAGCTATAATTCCAATAAATGGCCAGACTGGCACTTAGGGGAATTTCCATGTTGAAGTTCTAGTTCACTGATTTGGTTGCTTTGCCTTACAAAAACAAAAACAAAAGTATTTGCTCAGTCCTTGCAATCTTATCATCATTTGCTATGCTTTCTGAAAGAAGAGATGGTTATTTCAACTGCACCTGTTTGCTTAACCAAACACAATGATTTGCCTGTATCTGATAAGGATTATAGTGTCATCTGTGCTGGGCCGACAGGTTGGGCAACTTCTACCTGGAATTACAGTCAGAATATGTGGTATGTACTCCTGTATATTTGAACTGCACGTCTGATATTCAAACTAAAAAAGCAGAAGACAAGGTTTATTGTTACTATATTGACACCGTGTGGTTAGAGTTAGTATCTTGGAGCTAGTATGAAGTTGGTACTTGGTATTCCTTCATCCACACTTTAAGGTGGTGTTCAAATGTGGAGCATTTGTGTGCTACTTCATCATCCCATCAAACTGTGGTCCTAGTACCCAGCCCACTCACAGTCTTTAGTTTTATAATGTTCTTCAATGGAGGAGGAGTGAGTCCATAAAGTCCATATGACAGGTTAGAGTAGTTTTTCAATTAAAAAAAAGATGAAAAATCAATCTTTGTTCAATCATAGCCTTTAATGACTTCCAGTTGATAAAATAACTCCTATTACCATCTTTACTTCTTTCACAGTATACAATACCTATATTTCCTGATTGCTCTCCTGGCATTTTCATCCTCTTTTCTTACCTATTCCAATGACCCTCTTCTATACTAAATCCACTCCATATACATCTGTGGTCTTAACCATTTCAAACATCCTCTGCTTTACCTCTGCTTCCACTCTTTTAAAGACTGCAAATAAACACCTTTGCTTTTATGCTATTCACACTCACACATCAAAAGAACATATATATATAGCTGACATATGGCAAGAACCCCACATCAGGCATCTGGAAAATATCTAAGCAAGTGAAAGGGCTGTAAAATGGTAGCAACAGTCCGAGCGTGCAGGCACATGAGGAGACTGGTGCCCAGCAGGGGGCAGAGGGATGGGGTGAGAGGTGGAGTAAGCAGAGCATGTGTTGAAAGAAGTCTGCACTACCTGAGGAGACAGGCTTGGTACGTTATGTCCTACCACTTAGCTTTCAGCCTGGTATGTGTGCAGTATTTATGGCCCACAGCGCAGGGATCTCCAAGTGAGTTAAGTGAGCTGCTTTACGCTAAAGATGACATTAGCTGAATCATGTTAAATCTCTTCTACGAAACTCTGTTTGGTTTGTAGGCTACATTCTTTTGAGTCAGTAACTATTGCTTTATAACTTCTGACTTTTGGGTCAAATATTTGGTTGGATCATAGAGATTTGAGTTTTGAGAGTTTTTGCTAATGCCACGTCCCCTTGAGCGATGCACAAGGAACATCTTTAGTCAACCAAGATTTCCTTTTGTTGACTACAGTCCTACTTGACTTTTGTATTGAATACATAGAGCATCTGGTGTCCACATGCACAATGTGATTTATCTGTGTAGGAATGTTAAGGACACATCTCACCTCATCTCATCTCAGAGCCATGGGATTACTTCTGCTATTTTGGCAACCAAACTGAAAGGCTTCAACATATATCAGTAACTTTGTCAACTAGTCTGCGGTATCTTTCATCAGGTCGTTAATCCTGTAAAACAAATAGAAACTGTAAACTACATTTCTTTTGATTTAGTGCCAGTAATCAGCTTCATAAATAACATACATTATACATGGAAATGGTAGAAAGGACTGCATGAAAATAGGGCTAAAAGGGCTGAATGTCCTCCATCAGAGCTATAACAGACTAGGGCTCCTCATGGGGTGCTGGCTGTAGATATGGTCTATCTTTTCCATGACTGATGTCTGGAGCATGCAAGGTGTCAAGTGGGACTTTGGTAAATGGCAGCATGAGGCAAGGTCGCCTCTCCATTTGTCTCCCACAGCGCTGGAGAAGGGTCAGTGCATGGTGGAGCTATAGCTCTGTGACTGGCTGACAACCTCCTGCGGCCCTGCTGCCGGCCGGGGCCCTCCATCTTGTGTCACTGTGGGGATGTCTGGGACTGGTGGAGTGCGCGGCAAAGTGCCCTTCCCTCCCCTTCGCCGCCTCTCAGCACCTCCCGGAAGCATCCATCACGCGACTCCCAGTGGGGCGTGGGTAACAGATCGACTTTCCTCCGGAGCGCTAATCAATCCGACTCTCGCTGCCTCTCCCTGGGAACATTTATGGCCTGCCATAAAGCAGGCCTTTGGGGCATTACGGCACCCAGTAATCCTGCTAAGTGAGCAATATTTCCCATCTCTGGGGCTGCAGTTAGACGGCCAGGGCCATAAATAGCAGAGTTAATCTGTGGCCGTGACTTCTTGGCCAACCCTCAGTGGTTGCAACCTGACATGGGCTGTGTGGGAGCCACCCACCGGCCAAGGTAAAACAACTGTGTGATAGAGTGATGGAGTGATGGGATGCCCTACAGAGAAGGAGCTGGCTGGGCAGCTGTGATGGGCTGCTTCCTCTGTGGTCAGAGCTTGTTTAGGTTCTGGACAGAGCACAGCTACATAGATCATTATCAATTTATGTTCATGAAGGAATACACAACAAACTTAATCTAAACTGATTGAATGGGGATCAAACTGTTAAGTCTCCTTAACTCTGTCTACTTTTATACACATTTATAAAACACATCTGTAAGTCTAAGACCTCATGGCCCCACCAACTGGTTCAAAATGACACATAGGAGAAAAGTGAGAAAGTCAAGACTCGGCTGTATTGGACTTCACTCAAGGTCAGTGAAATCTCCTCAAAAGGAGTCACTTGTGTGCTTTAAGGCCTACCGGGTTAAAACAGACATGTCCATGCAACCGCTTCTCTTTAGATCATCCAAAACACACACTTTCTCCATGTGCACCACTGGGGATTCTGTGTAGTTGTAGAACACAGAGAGTAGACAAAAGTAGCCTAAGGTTGAGAGTTGCCGTAGGGCTACAACAACCATTTCCCCTTTACCAATAACTACTGATGCTACTGCTGATCCCATTTCATTTTATTTTATTCCACCCATCATGCATCAAAATGTCTCCCTAAGGTACCTTGGCTTTGAGCGGAGGCCGGCATCTTGTTTTTGCTGGAAGGCCAAGTCTTTCCATCACACCATGAGAGCACAAGTCAAGGTCTTCAACCGGGCCCTCCACAGCTCCGCTCAGCCGCCAGCCCCCCAGGCTGTGTGCTTGTCAGTCAGAGAGAAAGCTCACTGACTTTTTTAGCTTTCAGTTCAGGTCAGAAACCCAACATTGTTTTCCTCTCGCAGCTCTGGAGGAACATGACAGGTGTCCATGGAAACAACGGTCTGCAGATGTTTCTGCTTCTTTGAAGAATTCACTGAATTCTTTAACCTGAGGCCGGATTTTACATTCTGTCAATACTCCAAAGGAGCTGAGGCCATGATTTGATCAGGGTATAATAATCATCAATGTGTTACTGTGTTATTATACATTTGCATAATTCACATTAATATAAGAATCAAAATCTACAAATATATAGGAGAAAAGTATTTTAGGTGCCTCACATATATAGTTCCAACCACATTCTAGCTGGCTCCAGTTGGTAAATCAAATACTTTTACTGCTCCACTTGGCTGAAGAAGTGATCCCAATGTTAAGTGTCTGAAGTGCACCGGGCTGCTAGACTGTTCATATCACTGGCTCCACTGTTAATACTGTGAAGCTACTACTTTATACATTATTATCAAATTCATATGAAACGGTCTGCTCCAGATGGCAGCTCTCTCCTCAGTCACCCCATTCTCCCTCCACTACAGCACCTTAACTAATGACAATGGATCCAAGGCGCTGCCCTGTTGTCGGCTCAGAAGATTGGACAGTTCCTCTAAAGAGATGTTATCAGCATGAGGTCCAATATCTCTAACCCTGCTATCCACTTCTAACCTGTGAGCCTTCCATTGCCTTACAGCACAGATAGAAATGAGACGCATTCACTTTATGCCAGGGACCAGAGGGACGAGAAAAAAGGTTGGATCATATCTTCAGCCCCGTCAGTGCCGTTCAGAAAACCTTTGCTTTATCTCTCTCAACAATCAGCCTAATTATGTTCATTGAAGGAGTCCAATTAATCCACTATTGTCAGCCGGTAGCTAAGTGTTTCGCTAGCCTTCGCACTGCCTCACACTGACACAATTAACACCAGCCAGATTTATTTAGTGCCACTTGCCTAAGCCTCCGACTCCCTCCAATTATTCCTAATCAATTCCACCAGGAGGGAGCAGAGGAGCAGGGCACTGGGGGGGTCATTGGCTTTTGTCGAGAGAGTGGTGATAAACTCATTTGTGCAAACCCAGGGCCAGAAATGCCATTGAGAAAGTGGCGTTACATCCTCTGAGCCGTGGTACTTGTTAAAATGCTGTATTTCATTTAATAGCTCGAGAATAGATGCTACAGTTTAACGTTCAAGGTTCATGTCAGTATCTCACAAAATGAAACACTATATTCTTTTATGTAGGCTTTTTATCATCACTGGGTTGCTATTCTGTATATGTCTATGCCTGTCTGAAATGTGTGAGTGAATTACAATCCTGTCATTTATTCTGGCTTGGGGCTGACACAAAGAAAACAAAATACTGAACCTAAGGATGCACTGAATACTGAAAAAATTGCTAAATCGGATATTAGCTTCCAAATATCGATTCCGCCGATATCCTGGTTGGACAAATAAACGGCTAAGATAATGATAGTAGTTGGCCCAGAAAGTCTCACAATGTTAGAATATTTACTTAAACAAAGCTGTTCTGAAGTTACTTGAGGGATAAATAATAGCTACATAACACATCTGGATTAGTTCTGTCTTATTTTATTTTTGTTTAAAGGAATTAAATGCTGTTTTCAGTCTCAGATCTGGTATCGGTTGATATCGAGGATTGCCATAGAATTGTAATCAGTATCAAAACTCAAACAGCTAAATCGGTGCATTGTTAATAGAATCAATGCATATGATTTTGAAATTATGACACTATTTACTGGAAACTGGCCTGTTACTGTTAATTTATCAAACAAAACAAAACAAAAAAATCAATCAATGGATTTTCATGTATTCTACAAATCATAAAATATGCACTCATAATCAGTTGGCTCTTATATTAGCAAGAATATGGCTGATACTACATTTGACAATAAAGACTTCCCAGTCAGGACTAACCCTAACCCTAATAAAGGTTAGGGTTAGGGTTACGGTCAGGGTTAGGGTTAGAGGCTGACTTCTTTTACACAAGTATCCTGTGAAGTTGTGAGAATGGACATAGTAAAGCAAAGTCACTGACTGGAATAACCATGTTACAAATCCACTGTAAAAATGACAATATTTAATGTCTCACTGTCAGGTCGGGTGCTGTGCAACCAAATGTCACTTCCTGTACAACTCAGTGCACCTGTAAGCAAAACTCTGTAGAATTGTTTTATGCTGTTATTAATGATATCAATAATGGGATTTACTTATCTAAGAGTAAAATTCTCTTCATCCTATTGCAGAAGTTGCCATGGGCGCCATCATTGTCCTTCTTTATATTATTTTGCACGGACGATCTGAACAACAAATATGTTCTATACAGACAAAGTTCCACCACAAAGAAAGCCTGGTTTAGTAGCATTTAGAGGCAAAAGTAGGTGGGGCAGAAAAAGGTCAATACCACAGAAACTGGCAAAGCTAATTGATAGAGAAATTGCACTATGCAAAATAAGACTGTCCCGAGTCTTATTATACAACCCTTGGCCAGTTTGAATTATTTCTACTACACTAACATGTACATAAGGACAAGCAGGGATGTAACCATTAATCAACTAAATTAGAACAAGTAGAAGGAACGGGAGCTGGTGGCTGGGATAAGGTGAATAAGATAAGGCTTTACTGGCCTGAAGTATACAACAGTAGCAGTATTGAATAAGTAGCATGGGTTTATCTCAATACCAATTCAGGGATCTGTGTTGGATGAACATGAATGAACCAAAAATGAACAACAGTAGTGGAGAAATACCACTTTATATCCTTGTAATAGTTTTAATTACTGGTATAGCCATATAGACTGATATTCATATTGCATATTACCAATTGCAATATGATATTTTCATATCTTCCATGACTACTGCCACACTATAATAATTTTTTAACAAGATGCTAGTGCAGTTTTTCAGCTTCACTTTTCAACCTAAGAAAAAGCTAGTTCCAAGTCTACATTATTTGATGGGGGTACATAAAGCAGTGGGGCATTGCTAACATTGATAAAGTTACATCTCCATATCCCGGGTTTGATAGGGTTAACGTGTGTTAACTTCCTCATCGACATATTTAGAAATAAGGTCCACAGCACGCCAGCTATTGTGAATGTAATGAAAATCTATGTCATAGGCTATGTCCACTGGGTGTGGTGTGTTTGCTAGTTGAAAGAAAATGCACATACTACTATAATGTCAACATGCACCTTGTTGTATATGATCTAGTTAAAAGAGGACCATGTTTTGACCCTTGCGTCTGGCTGGAGTTATTCTCAAGAGCACCAGATTACATTCACGGCACCGCACATTAAATAGAGCTCCCTGCGACGCCCTGCTCCAATTGCAGATACCTTGGGACGCCTTCCACTTAAAACAAGCAATGGGAACGCATTAACATTTCAAGGTATTATGTCAAACGAAGGGGGAAATTGCTGCTGAATATTTCATGTACTGCAGTGTGAGGAGGTGAGGATGTCCCTTAGTGGCTGGAGGTCGGGGTTGGCAGTTTGGAGAGGATTGGAGAAGACAGGACCTTGGGGACGAGACCTGCGTAGTTAATTTGAGTCTGGTGCATGCACATATGATTCTAAGAGGATCCCACTTTCAAGAGCAATTCTTCTACAACTAGTGGTTCATTAATTAAACTGAGGGCGGCTAGGCTAATGTAGCTTGGTGACCCTGCAGAAGGTGCTCACAGCTCAGCGCATGGCTCAGATATGATCTTATCATTATTGCAAGAGTGCACTGCTAATTGCAATGTTGTTATGTATGTGGTTCTGTGTCAAAGCACACACATGACCTTTGACCTCAATTATGTCATGAGTGGCAATTATTCCACTGTGCATCAAATATATTTCACAGTAAGATAAGCTGCCAATAATACTATAATACTCTACAACTGGATGAATCCTATTATAAAGGTTATACTGTCATTCTGCTTGGATAAACAGAGGGGTGTATAAGTTATAGGGAAACAGCCAAAAATAAAGTTTCACATAGGCTAGGAGTATCTGGGGAGTATTTGGGGTTTGGATGCAAGTCCTTATTCTAATTACTACCAAAACTTCTACTACACAGACTAAGTACTCTCATTTTAACTACATTGTTTTTTCATTATCCACCACAAGTATTTTAAAAAAAATTTTGAAGACAAAATACTGTTAACGCTACATTCTACAAGCCTGTGTCACATAAAATGCTATTTCACCTCACCCGTCAGAGATCACTTTATCTAATCAGAGTACGTTCATTTACAACATCTGACTTTTTAAATGCACCTGTATGATTACAATAGACTTCTGATGACCAACAACAACACAGCACTCAGCTCTGCTCCCTTGGGTGCTGCCCTCTCTAGCGTACTCAGGGGTCAAGCACAAGAACCACCTCCATCTGCCTCCTCGTGGGACTGCTAAAGGGGCGTGTCCATCCGCAGTCTGCCACTTCAGCCCTCCTGCCTCGGGGTGTACATGTTCTATTATGCAAAAGCAATCATTCTTATCCCCCCGCCTTGGCTATTCTTTGTTTTGCAAATGGCCTCTCCCACATCATTTTTACATACACACTCCAACCGCTGTGCTCAGGGGACTCGGCCGGGGAAGTAATTGTGGCTTTTGTGCATTGCGTACCCCCTCAACTCTTTTTTTACCCTCAGAGGAGCCGCGCCCCCTTGTCAGCTGTCATCATATAACTGCCTCCAGACCCAGGGGCCTAATGACAGGATCTATAGTACATGAAAACACTATTATAGCTCTTGCTTCAATTGCTACTGTGTGAATGATCTTTAAAAGAGAAGCCAAACAAATGCCTGTCAGTTTAAAGGCATAAGTAGAAGTACGTCTGACAAAGAACTCATTGCAATTTCATGTGTTTTGAATAGAGACATAAGGATCACAGTTTTGCATACAAGGCAGCAACAAAATGAAGGTTAGCATTAACAGATTTGCAAATTCAATTTTGTTCCGACTGAAAATGTCAGTGAAGAAACTCATAAGGAATTTGCTTCGGTGATATGGTGCAACATAAAACAATGAATAATAAATGTAGAATATAAACTACGATAAAATGAAGGCATGCAGAAAAAAGGTGTCAAAAGTCTCGTTTAACACCTGAATTGGTCCCACTTTTCTAAATACTGATAGTTGCAATGTGTTTTTAATCCTATTTTAGATTTGAGAAATTCTAAATTACACAAATATTTATAGAGCTTAGACTGCATAATAGACACATCAATTATTATTACTAACATATGGTGTTTGTGTGCAAATATTATTACATTATTTGGAACTGCAAACTGTTGTAAATTAAAAATGAGTACATGACAGAACTGCTTTATATTAGGATTTACTCACATCATTCCAGTCAACAAGTACTTTTAACCAGCAGGGGGAGATGGAGCGTGGGGGGTACATGGTCGGGGCAATTATGCATAACATCCAGGAGTTTCAAAGAGACATCTGACCTTGACTATAGCAGCTGGTTGTTATTTTAATGAGCTATTATCAGCCCGAACCACTTACAATACTGTATAGACAAAATGCGCACCTCAAACTCAGCACTGTTTCATTATCCTTGACAATGTTGTTTTCATGGTAATATTTTGCAGCAACATTAAGCATCCATTACAAGACGCTGCAGGAAAAATGTTGATGGGGCCGGAAAAAAAAAAAAAAAAAAAAGAAAAAACTTCCATTGCTTTACGTTGGGCAGGCAAAATGGCAGGGGCAGGAGGAGAGGCAGACTTGCACTTGCTCTTTTCAAATGGGAACAGTGACCCCCAATGGACGATATGATGCAATCTGACAATGGGTTAACGCGGCAGTCATTTACACAAGCAAATGCTGCTGGTGCAATGGCTTCAGTGCACAGCAGATGTCAGTGTTGCATCACAGTAGAAACATGGAGGCCTGGAAGAGGAGAGATCAAGTGGAGGTACCAAGCTCATATAATGTGTCAAAAAACATTTGCCATTTATGTACAGTCTCACGATTGACCGAAACCTAAAAGAGGCACGCAAAGAAGTTCTATGCACGATGAGTTTATGTACACAGTTATCTAAAAAGCAAATTGAGCTCACATAGCCACCCACTATTTGCAGGTTATACAATACAGAATCTACAGTGAAACTAACTTATATTACCTACACTTCTAATAGCTTTAATTATGCATAAATAAAGGCTCAATTTATATGAACTTAAATATCTTATTAAGAATGTTTCAAGCTTAGTAACTGCTTGATTAATACCCTGTCCCTAACTCATTATTAATTAAGCGTAATTAAGGTGTAGTTAATAGCAAGTGGTACCAAAAATGCTAACAAAAAGGCACTAGCATTCAATGACTGGTATTGTCTTCCTATTAGAAATGCAGGTGACTGGAGTATACCCTTGCAACTATGGGCCAAAGGCGGGATACACTCAGTTGCTAAATAACCAGAAAGTTAAATGTATAAAACTGGGTACTAAAAAGATATTCTTTCCTACAGACTTCAAAAAGGTGAATAAAATAAAATATTAAAGTGAATAAAGTGAAAGAAATGAAATGACGCTAAAAGGGCATTATTATAGTATTCCCAGATATATTCTATTTTTACTAAAACAAGTATTTGAAGTGAATGTTCCAGCACTCTAAACATACCGCTCACGGCCCGTGGTCACTAGTAATTTCTAAATCCATAGTGGTGCAATTGAAAATACAGGTAACAAATAAAATTATAGCATTTCTTTCACTGTCAGTGTCAACTGATCAAATTTTAATACAGCTCAAGAATCAGTCATTTGTGATGGAATTTGTTGTTAGTCTGTATCAAAATAAAAATAAAAATTCACCTACATGAAATTATCAACAGATAATTTGGAGAAAGCTAGAATATCCAAGAGAAACCCAATGAGTGGTAACTATCCTCTCCCTTCAATGAGCCACACAAGATGCCAAGTATGTTCAAAAGCAGAGTTTCTAGATCGGGTTGCACAGGACATTACCTACACCTAGGCCTTGTTTTGTCCATCATTGTCTTGTCATAACACACACATGTGAACAATAGACCTTAAGGTGATGTTCTCTTTTCTTCTCTTGCCCTCTTTTATTGTGCTTTCCTAACACCAGATCCCTCCATCCTCAGAACTGTGTGTAACATGGCACCAGGCAGCAGCAGGGTGGCAGCCTCTGGACACCACAGGAGCATGCCAGAGCTCAGTTACACTTGTGCTTTTAAAGTAGGATTAAGAGGGACACTATGCACACAAATCTCCTGCTATTTGATACGGCATAAGCTGGTGTAACTTACTTGTCTTACTCTTGGCATGTTTTAAAACTATGAAGAACAACGTCAAAATACTTAGTCTTTTCCCTTTAAATTACGATCTGAATTGGATTAATCTTGCAGTAAACATGAGTTAGTTTCATTATACTATAAACAATGTTGGAAAGTAGCTGAATACACGTACAGTACATATTCAGAATACACATTTTGACTAACTGTATTCAGCTTTCATTTAGTGGTATTCAGAATACAGTAACTTCCCTAAAATTAAAAGAATACTGTGCAAAATTGTGAGTGCATGTGTGATTTTTCCTTCTTTTCTGACCAGGAAATGCATAACAAACTGTGAAACAAACATTAAGTTTTTACAATTTAGTTTAAATGGAACTGTAAAAGTATTCCAAGTATTCAGAATACAGTACATATTCAGAATACTTTACAAAATAAATTTTAATGCAGGCATTCAGTATTTTGTAACTAAATACATTTTCAGAGCATTCTTCCCATTGCTTACTATAAATAATTTTAGAGTTGCTTTTCATTGTATTCACTTCATTCAAGTTGACAGAATTTCTGAGTCATTTCAAGTGTATTGTTGTAAAATGATTAATGTACATGAGCTGCTTTAGCTGTTTATTTAGCATAACCTCACTCTATATTGTATCGTCTTTATTCATTAGACATTACATCATGGCCCAGACAGCTGAGATTTCCTGGTGCGCACATTTCCGAATTGTCTCTAAGCTCTTACGGTTATGCACACCACAATAACAGCATCAATCATAACAAGGTGTAATAAAGCGCCTCTCCCTGCTGTCTGCTTGGCTTAAACATCTTCAACGGACCAATATATCTACTGCTATAGCCACACCTTCACGAGGAGATGCGGAATTTACTATCTGGGAGGTCCCACGTCAGTAGGATTTAGTAACAAGTTATCACAAAGCCACAACGTGAAATAATTAAATTCACACTATTGTATGTATTACAATTTGAAATAATATCCATGAATGATCAATAGCACTACTTCAAATATAAAACAATGCTATGTTCTTATGTTAGTTATAATTGTAAACTTTTTGTAATTGTTAAAGGTTACTGGCAAACCTTTGACACTGAGAACATAAACATGGAAATACACTGAAAAACACAGAGTACATAGAAAAATATTTTGAGTAGCTAAGAGTGCTGTCAATGCAGAATGTTAAAAGTGTACTATGTAACTTTTCTGTTATGTTATTGCTTCGCCTGGTATGTTCCACATTACAGCATTTAAATGATATATTTCCATGCAGGCAAGTACATGACACTACCAAGCAGAGTTAAAGGTCAGATCTGTTAAGAGGAAATACCACTCATACTAAGAATGCATTCTTTTCTAGGTAGTATAGTAATAAAAACACATGTAACTGAATAACTAACATATAACTTGTACCTTTAATCTGAAAAGCAGTTTTAGATTATCCATTCATTTGCAAGATCTGTGTTACCCCTAGGATTTTTGTGAAAACCTACAACTGCAATACTACATGGTCAAATGATACCTTTGAGTGTGACAAATCCAACCCCAACTTGTAGCTCATATAGATCAAACAAGTATAGTAACAAGTGAGAGTTTCTGTGCACCTCCATTACCCATTATGCTTTGCAATATCCTGGTGGGGCATGGTTTAGGTCCCTGCTAATTTAATGTTCCCAGGTCTAATTGTCCCCAGAGTCGGGCCCCTGCAGTAGCTCAATGACTGCAGCTTGTTAAAAGTGATGGCATATGTGTGTGGAGAGCCAGCAAACCAGGCCAAGCCCCTTACATGGGCTGACATTAATCACTGACCACAGCCCCATGCAATATTCACCTGGTTAAGCAGGCCGGCCACAGAGGTTGTCCACGACTGGCCGTTCTTTGTCATTCCTTTCATTTCCTGCTCTATTTTTGGTGACGGTGTTTCTGGCTTCCCCTTCAGGTCTCAGGGGGAGGAGACAGCTGCTGTAGCCTGATGAAGTGAAGAGGTGATGGGACTAGAGGGAGGCTGTGATGGGGCTTCCTGGTTTGCTTTTTGGAACATAATCACAGGCACTCTGTTTGTGAATTTTAAATAGTTTGTACTTGGTAGAGAAATGTTGTTTTTTTTTTAAAAGGGACACAATTTCTATTGTGTTGAAGTAAATGAAGTAGCTCAAACCAGTTCAAAAACTGCATAAATATTGAAAGGCTGAGCATAAAGTTTACAATGTGATTATAAAAGAACAAAAAGAACAAAACAATTACAATGTGCAGTTAGTACAAACAAACTCAAAACAGGGGTAAAATCCTCCAGCAAAGATATTTCACCTGGTCAGAAATAAGAGCTGAGATGGGAGATAAGAGATGGGTCCCTGGGTGCAACACTGTGATGCCCACTGCTCCTGACCGGCAACCCCAGGGGCATTGAAAGACGGGTCAAATGCAGAGGAGTAATTTTCCTCTGAAGTGTACCCCTATCTTAACATAACTAGCAATGTTACAGTATTATTAAACCATCACCATCAGCAACCCATTTGGGAACATCATATATTTATCACCTCTCTAGGAATTCCAGTGCTGTCTGCTCAGCAAAAATGTCATCTAGACTTAGAGAATGTAAAATCCCACAGCAAATGTACTCCCAGTATTCACTATAGTGTATTATCAGTGTTTGTATTTATTTCCCACTTTGTTACATAAAGCTGGCCTCTCTGTTGTGACAAGCTCTCCACTGCAAACTAGTAGAATTATGTTTTGGCAGATTTATTCACAATAAATTATTGTTTGTAGTAAGTTCTTTATCTGCATCAGTTCAGACAATATTCATTATTTTCTAAATAATCAGCACAAAAGCTCCTGTATATTATGGCAGAGCAACAGGGCTGCTATGTTTTTTATTGTGTCAGTGGCATAAAATAGTTTCATATTATCGTTTATCATAATATTCCTCAATGTGTAGTGCTTCAAAATCTGTTATGGTGACAGGCCTAACCAGAGCCTCTACAGTCAGAGTTTAAGCTGCTAGGCATTAGGCATATTAGATTTTCATATCATATCACTTGGAAATTCATGAAACATTTTTGAACGCAAATTATGAACCTGAAGCATCATTGACCATGGAAAAAATAACACACAGGCAGACTGCGATGTGAAGAACACTTAGAAAATGTATTTAGTTTAGTTCAGGTTAGAATACCGAATACCTGCATTAAAATGTATTTGAATGTAAAGTATTCTGATACATGGTCCAGTCAGAGTACTGTATTCTGATTACTATGAATACTTTCACAGGGTTGCATTTAAATTATAATGTTAACATGCAACATAAGATTAAAAACAACATCATATTTGTTTCACCGTTTCTTCTGCATTTATTTATCACTGACCAGATAAGGAATAATCACAGTTGCATGCACCACAAGAGCAGTGTTTCATATTTTTTTACTAGTTATGTGCAATTTGAAGCCAAAATTGAGTGATCATGCACCACCATGTAGTCCAGTAACTGTATTCTGAATACCAATAGGCCTGTCACAGTAACACATTTTAAAGTGTGATATACATAAATATAGATGATAAAAGATACTACTGAAACCAAACCATAAATGAGAATCATCCACAAAATGCACTTAAATAGTTAGTTTGTGTCTATAAGGAGTCATACAAGTTCATAATTTAACCTTCTCTGTCTCAAATCCTGTCATATATCCAAAAAATAAACAAAAATGAGTATTCAAAATATATATTCTCAGTACATGTATTTACTAACTTCCCAACACTGGCTGCAGGAAGCAAACTATTTACTCCAGTCTGTGCCTTGTTCCCACACGTGAATATTTATCCACCAACTTGTCCTCATTGTGGTGGTGACAATTATCTCCTGCGTGATTATTCGTACTTGTCATGTTACAAGCAGCTAACGAATTAATTTGTCACAGTCTATTCCAAGTCATGCTCCGCTTCTCCTCACACGCTACATGCTACAGACACCTCCGCAGCCTGCCTCATTATCCCCTCATCTTATAATGTGCTTTGTTAAATAGCACGCTTAACCTAGGTAACAGCAGTAAGGGCATTTTCTACCATGTTTCCCACTTAAACAGGCTTTTCAACCCCATAATTACATCACCGGTTCCACGTTTTAGGCTGATCTCATTTCTACTAAAACAGTGGATAGGGTTTCAAAGGCTCGCTCAACCATAACAGAGTGAGCAAAGGTGTGAGTCTCCGGGGGATACGTGTAAAGACATATATTTATAATGAAGAGAGTGGGAGGAAGCTTTTACACACTACGGTATGAAGACTGAAGCTGTTAAAGAAGTTACTAGTTTAAAATAGACATGGGAAGTGAGAATCAATAACGTTTCAAATAGTAACTTGATCTATACGTTAGCCACCAGCTTGTCTCCTTAAAGATATTACTGCTTTGTTTGGAATGTTCCATAGTATAACATTAAACACATTTACCTCGGACTTCATCAACTACAGATGTTTTTATTGCTCAGAAATAACTTGAAATACTTAATTTTTCAGACTATAAGTCGCTCACCAGCCAAAAAATGCATAATGAAGAAAAAAAAAACATATATATAAGTTGCAGGGGACTCTAAGTCGCACTTTTTGGGGGAAATTTATTTCAAAAAATCAGAGACCAGGAACCGACATCAGTAATTATTATTAATTATTAATTAGTAATAACAATAGAACAGAGAACAACAGCCTGAATAGTCGTCTGGTATGTTAACGTAACATATGAACAGTTATTCAGATAACTAGCACATAAAAAACAGAACATAACAAGTTTACTAAACTCTCCATCTCACTCCAAATCACTAAATCCATTTAATTCTTCATCCTCCAGCCTTTCTGAATCCTGACAGGATAGTTTTGGTTGACACTGAAGTCCACACTTTGTCGGTGCGTCCAATGACTTCCAGGAAAGTTGTCCTGCGGACCCGACCAGTTACCGTGAAACTGTGTTCTCCATCCCCGCTTTCTGCTAGTCCCTCACAAGTTTCTTGCTCACCCCAAACTTTCTTTCTGCTGCTCAATTACGGTTTTTGGCTGAATATTTCACTACTTGCAGCAAAACAGCAGCTTTTTCTGCAGGAGGCATGCACAGTAGAGTGAAGTAACAGTGGTACAGTAGTAGCAGATACTGGTACACAACCCTGGAGCACCCTCTTGCAGCTGTCAGTGTGAAAATCTTAATATATAAGTCACACTGGAGTATAAGACACAGGACCACCCAAACCATGAAAAAAAGTGTGACTTATAGTCTGAAAAATATGGTAAATGTGTTCTTATTGTCTTGAAGATAGATATGAAAATCCCTTGCAGAAGGACACAGTACATAATTCATCTCCATGGAGAAAAGCAGGTGGTTGACCCTCTATTCATAAAATTGCACAGTGCACCTTTATCTTGTTTTTAATAATGCCTACTACTAGTACATTACCCATTCTGGTAAATTTCAGTAAATCTATTTTTACTGAGCAGTTATGAAATCTTACTTGCACTGCCATCAATTTAAATAATATTATTACAGCATAGCATTATAAATGAAAAGAAGAAGAAAAGAATGTTCAAATGTCTGTATCTATGTATATTACAGTACAGTAAGCCATAACTGTTCTTACTAGTCCGGTTGTTTAACCAGGATGCCCCAGGTGGAAGTGATTCACCTCCATGTGGCTGAAATGGTCTGAAAACAGTACGAGCCCGAGGAGATATGGTCTGCTCTCTGCTGGGTCTGTCCTGGGCCAAACTACTGCCGCTCAGGGTCGCTGCTCCCCTGATAACAAGCTCCGCAGTGTTATCAGTCACCCACATCGCCCCCTACCTCCACCCCCACACACAACACTTCTTTGCCTCTCCGCTCACAGCCAGAGGTGCTCCTGCCTGCATCCATCTCCCGCTGCCCCTGAACTCTGCTCCAGTGCACTGTTAATGCCCCAGCTAATCTGATCTGTCTCCGGCTGGCTTACTGCTTATAAACACACCTAGATATGGAGCTCAGGAAGTAATCCAGAGACCACTACAGTACGAAGGGGGCGACCACGGGGGTGCAGTGAGTGGGTTAGCATAACAAAGTGTACAGATAAGTTTTTCCGTGACATTATTACAGGGGAAAGTGAGTGGAGATTAAAGGAGTGCACCTCTAAAGCACAGGTGATAGCTGTGATGGTGGTGTGGCGTTGCTAGAGCAGGATTACTGTATGTGCCATGGTCCCACTGAAAAATACAGAAGGTCAGATCCATCCAGCTCATCCTGAAAAAGCTGCTTTCTGATCCTTTAAACCAACAGCAAACAGAGGGATGTTTTAAAGCATTCTCGTGTGGTTTTATGAACTTGGCCATAGTTTAAACCTACTCTAGTAAAACATTTTAAAGGCTAAAACAAATCAGTGTACACAAGGCCATGCGTTTTGTTGGCGTGGGTACACACATGGTGAGTAAGGCTCTCTCAGTGTGTGTGCAGCTGTAATGGTCCTGACAGCTGTGTGACTGAGCAGAAAGGGGGGACCTGACAAGCCATCTAATTGGATCAACTACTGCCCCCACAGCCCACTGCGGTGAATACAGCACTGAACCCTGCTCACTCCTGTACTCCTCTGAGCCTCCAGCACCCCAGGGTGCCACCAGGAGAGCTGCACATCACCTCAGGCGCTGATCATTGTGCGTGACATACTTTAGGGACAGCTCCTGTGATGGGTGTCACAGCTAAGATCTCAAATAGACTTGTGTCTTTTATCTATAAATACTTGATTGGATTGAAATCTTTATTGCTGTTGCTTTATAACAAAATAATGCTCTGAAATAGCGACAAAACAAATATGTTTTCTTTTTCATTTATTATTTGTTCACAGGCCCTGCTCATGCTAACAGCACATGAACCAGCGTCTGTTACTTCAAAGCTTTACCATTTGTAAGCAGAGCTGTGCATGAGGTATTGTTAAGCTAACATGCAGCTGAAATAGCTGTGAATACTAAACACGCTCATGATGGTGTCCATTGGCAGTCAGACCAAGGACATTTCCATGGCAGATAAACCCACAAAGGGCTGCTCATCAAACTGCAGTCCATCTGGAAGCAGCCTTGCTTTATATGCATGGCAATCCATCTATCACAGAGAGCACGATAGCATCACAGGCAGAGACCAGAGAGGTGTTTGTCTGTAGTCAGCCTCCTAACACTACACGCAATCCAACTGCATCTAGTGTTGACACAGTCCTAACTATTCAAACTGGATTCAGATACAAAGGAAAATATTTGTTATTTTATAATTCATGTCACAATGATATTGAAACTATTTTTTCATTGTCATCTGAAAATAACAGTTTCTTTGATATTACCACATGGTACTTGTTCTGGTACAGATCAAGACCATTCTAAAAGTCTAGCTGTATATATTTATCCTACTGCACTGTTGCTGACAATTGTTAATTTCAACCATGAGACATTTAATAGTTTTATTTTCTGTAGTGTAACAATGACAATAGAATATGCTACTGTTGGATAAACCCAGATGCACTCTTAAAACAGACAAGAGCTTCTATCTTGAAGAGTCTGTCAGATAAAGATTAGTAAAACATTACATTCCCAAGGTTTTACAAGACAGCCGCAGTTGCACACACCATAAAGCTATCATCTGATTTGTAAATGCAGATCTGCCTCTGTAATCAGGCTCACACTACGGATAAAAGCACGCGCTAAATACATAATTTCCAACTGTCTCTTTGCAAACGCAATATCACAGCCAGAGTCATTTTCTAGCATGTTAACTTCCTGAGGAAATCTTATCTAAGAGAGATATTTTAGTCTGAGAGGGAGGCCTCCGGGCTACACTGGCTCATTATTTAGTTTGGCTTCCTGGCTACATTTCCCCCTTATCCTCAGCAGCACTATGGTGGATCTTGGCCACAGACAGAAGCATAAAAACATCCGCCCATTTAAACAAACTGTTAACACTCAGATGGCCTATCTCAGTAAAGCAGACTCGCAGGCTGTGGCGCTCCACTGTTTGAAGCAGAGCGGACTGGTCCTCTAACTGGATAAACAAACTCCAGCCATTTTGCTCTTAAAACATCAAGAGCTCAGCAATGTATCCAATGTGAGTGTATGGATAGTCACAACAGAACAGTACAATTTTCTAGTGGTAAACTCTGTGTGGTAAAGTCAAGGTCAAGTCAAGGTAAACAGAGCAAGTTACCAATAATAATTTACATTTTCTGAAGTGCAAAAAACTTAAAAGGGCCTATACTGTGCTATTTTTTGATCCATATTATCATGCTTTAAGCCTGGAGTTGTGTTTTGTTTCATTCACACATGTTTACCTCACAAATCCTGCATTTTTAGGCTGAGTTCTTCTATCAAACTGAAAATACATGTCCACCTTGTGATGCCTTTATTGAGCTTTGGAGATGCACAGTGGACAGTCTAATAATGCAGGACTACTCAAACATGTGTCAATGAAGCAAAAAATAGCAGCATTATAACAGGGCTCTCCAAAATCAGCTAATCCTGTAGTTGAAACATCTAAATGGTATGAGTTTTGTGGTTATTATTTCAGTCTTCTCTCAGTGTTAATCCTCTAGGTCAGGATATTAAAACTATTAAAGCAATTCCAAATCTAACCACAAATTGTTTATTGAAGGTTTATTATATAATTAAGTATTTATGTGATGCGTGCAGTACAGTCTATCAGTGGTGGAAGAAATACTACATTTTGTTACTTAAAAGTAAAAAAGAGCAAGTAAAAGTAACACATGAAAAAACTTAAAAGTAGTAAAGTACCTGTTTAAAAATGTACTTAAAGAGAAAAAAGTAAAAGTATTTTGCACAGATTTTGAGATCTAATAAAAGCTTCAAATGTTGTAATTTTGATACAGATTTGTGCAGAATTTAGTTAAATAAAAACAACTGAATTAGTAATTTTTTCTAGCTATTTTTTGTTTTTGTATATATTTGTTTGCTCAAACTATGACCTCAATAAAAAGAAACCTACAGGGTTTTCAGTACATCTCACACAATAATAAAAATACTTGTACTTTTCATCCTGTTCAAAATGTAGTGGAGTAGAAAGTACAGATACCTGCTCTAAAAAGTAGTGAAGTAAAAGTAAAAAGTATCCACTTAAAATGTACTTACAGAAATCTAAAACTGTAACTTATGTAGTGTAATTTTATTAGTACTTTTATTTTGTTACGTTCCACCAATGTAGTCTATGTCATCAGGCTGACATGAACCATCATGCAACTATCAAGTACACTGACCATTTTGTTCTTCTTGGAGTAGGTCTTCTTGAGCAGTCTCTCATTCATGCGTTCCTGTTCTCTCTGTGCGTGGTGGAGGAAGCCGTTCTCCAGAGGGTCCATCACCACAGGTTGCACGTTCTCTTCTTCCTCACCCTCCTCTTCGTCCTCTTTCTTCTGCCGCTTAACCACCTTCTTCTCCTTCCACCTCTCCACCTTCTCTTGGCTCTTCACAACTCCCATCTTTTTCTGACAAAATAAAGGAACATTTTTACATTAGTAATCAGAAGGTCATTAGTAATCAGAAGGTCAAAAGGGCATATGAGAACAGTGAGTACATGAGTAAATATTCATTATAATTTTGCATCAGTTTGACGAAAAAAAATTGAGAAGTAAAAAACAAAAATACAAAAAGTAGCCCTGGATTCAATGGATATCACTGTCTATGTCATTAAATACATCAAAAATGCAAGGACAGTTTATCTCTCTGACCCTTTGAACATTAATTTAACAAAATAAAGGTGTTGTCATGTATTTTTATTAGTCTAATAATAACTATTGTGTAAATTAGGCATTAGGCAGACATCATGGCTGCCATGTAACAGTTATAGTTATGAAATTAGCTATGTGCTGCCAGTAAAATTATGCACAAAAATAACTAAATATAAAAAATATGAAGAAAAAAAAAAAAAAAGTGAAGTGACAAGTGAAGTGTCCCTGTTGACTGATGTTTAAATCCTGTGTCAGTGACTATATGCCTTGGGCAGGACTTCTCAACAGTCACAGGACTAACAACAACTATTCACTCAAATTCAATCACTAGAAACAATTTAGTGTCATTATTTCTCCTGCTACCATGTTTACAGATGGATGGTGAGAGCAAGCTTGTCTGATTATGTTGCAATCAGCACAAGTATCAAAGCTTACAACCTCCTTGCTGAGATGCAACAATGCTAACCACTCTGCCATCATGCTAATGCTAATAACTAATGACTTATTTTTAAGTCATATTCAATGTGTTTTAATTAATAATAATGTGTTTGAAATAGCTGCACTGTAACATTTCTGTTGGAGGGTCTGCTGCCTTATCTCCATGGAGATGTCATTGTTCGCTATCACACCACCAGGCCAAGTTACAGGTCAGATCTGTGTCACAGTGAAAATGCATCCTCGACATGGTGAGCACTTTAGAAATAAACACATGTAATTGCATAAATGTAGAATATCTATCTGTAATATCATACCGTGGAACATTCCAGGCACAGGAATAACATCTCCATGGACACATGCAGGCGGTGAACCCCCCACCAAAAAGGTTACATATACATATAGACTACAGTATACTGTTACTTAAGACATACAGACAGATGCTGCTAAGCTAATCTTAAGTAACTGACAAAAATAAGAAGTGTCATTACATTTTTCTTTGTAACAATACATCAGAACAACCACCAGAAAAAAGCTCTAACCAGCTGAGAAGAAGATGAAATAATTATGTCTGAAAGAATTGTAACCTGCAGTCAAGAGTCTTCAAAAAACAACAGCAACATGGCAGCTCCCGTGGCACCGTAACTAATCAATGTCAGGCTTACACGAGGGATTTAGCGCCTTTATAGTCTTTCAAGGATCACTTTAAAAACCTCAAAACAATTGCATATCAGTTTAAAAAGAAAACAACAAGATTTCAGCTACCTCAGAGCAACAGTATAGTATTCACACATCTCCGAGGATTGACAGAATGGCAGGAGATGAATGAGAAAGAGAGGGGAGGAGGGAGAGTCACAGCTGGCAAACAGTCATGCATGCAGCCCTTTCACTGTTAGCTTATACAAAGAAAACAAACACTCGCACCCGGCCTCTCTCTCCAAAGTCATCTTTAATCCTGTCAGCCCCACAACAATGCCTTACCAGAGCCCATAATCACTTTATAGCTCACGAATAATGAGCTTATGATATAAAGTGCTGCTTTTAACACGCTCTGCACACAACACACACTCGCTTATATACGTACACTAGGGCTGCAAGGGTAATCGCAGTCGAATCGAGATTTTAATGGACGCAATTATCTAATAGCAAAGACTGCAGTTTTAAATATTTGTCCATAAACAACAGTATATCCTGTCCTACTCTGCATAAAACTGAGCCCTGCTGTTTAGATCTGCACAAACATGCTCTGAAATGTGACGTTTGTATTAGCTAGTTCATATGCAAATGTTTAAAAAGTGAACTGTGAATCACTAGGATCACATTATTAATGGAGATGTACGTAGCCTGCACACGTTAAAGTACTCCAATTCACAACAAGACACAAGTTTATCTCATTCTCAATATATGCACAGGCCAGGCCTCATGTGAAAGCTCAGAACATCCAAAATTCCCTCATTGAGCTGCAGAAGATGCACTAGCACTGACTCATGTTTGTCTGCAGGTGCTGAGGTTTAGGCAGTGACCATTCAGATCAGAGAGAGGCATTTTAGGTCTAAACCAAATGGATTTCAACATTGGAACTGGCAACTCAACTAAGGGACTCATGTGAGGCTCATTTTGCTTTCTGATTGTATAACTGTTTTAAGGCCAATAGTTTTGTAGATCAGAATACATTAGCATTAGAACTGACATCAGTAAAAGCTATATTTGATTTGAAAATGTCAACCTGGTATCTGTGGAAATAGACTTGTTTGTGAAATTTAAAATACAAATCATACATACATAAATTACAAATCTAAACACAATGGCTATGCTTGTCAGAAAAAGAGATTCTAAATGGTTCAGGCCTAATGTACATTTGAATAGGAGCAGGCATTTCTCTATAACTAAGCAGTGCCTTCATGCCTCAGTACGCCTGTATGGATTTGGAGTTTATTTATTGGTATTCAAACAGCATTTGCAAATGGCTCAGTGTCTAAGCCAGTGGTTTGTATATGCCCGGTACTTCATGTCTCTTCAGTATTGCACAAGCAGCAGACAGCCACTGGCTGTTTGCGAGGGTTCTCTCTATTGAGAGATTGTTATTCCGTTTCACAGAATGAGCAGGAAAAATCACACCATACTAAACAAATTCAGTGGCTTCAGTACGAGCATTGTTAGGGCCAAGCTGAACAAAATGAGGTAGGAAAGGCATGATTAGCATTTTTATTGCAATTATGATTTTAGCCCCTGACAATTTGCTGCTTAGTTTACAACAATTAGACAGAAATTAATTAAGCAATGAACAAGAAGATGCTAAGTGTACAAATTGGCTGTAAAACATTATGTTCAGTTATCATTTTGGAGTTTTTTGTTAAGGTTAAACTACACTTTAATTGTGTTGGAGGAGAAATGCTCTCCACATTTAAACATGTTTAAATTTCACTTGGACAATTTGTCAGAAATGTTGACTTTGCAAAAACTGTGCAGTGCAGACTCAGTCCCCTCTCTGAATCTTAGTGAGGAGTAACAAGATGGAGGACTGGGCTATAGTGCATGTTTTAGATTAATGGGAGTACCTGAAATCTCTAGAAGCAAAAATTACCCAGAATATATCTGAATGAAAAAGTCAACACTTTGAACCTGGGAATCACACTGGTGACCTTTGTGCTATGAGGCAGGAATGCTGACCACTGTGCCACTGTTAAATAAAAATACATGTTATTTTAAAACATTATACAGTATTATTTGGGCAAAATAGAAGCCCACAAAAATAAGACAGATGGGTTCTTGATAGTATTGCACAAATCAAATGTTGTAACTTCTTTCATTTGAATTGCTTATAGTTCATTTCTGGTTAATAAACTTTGAAACCCAAATTTATTGCTTTGTATCAACATAATATATTTCAATAAAATCCAAAATTCACAACTTTTCATTTTTGTATAGGTCTACTTAAACAATGGAACACAAATAAAAAACAGAAGTGTGTAAAGTATCCAATCTGTCCATGCTGTAGTAACACCAGTTAATAGAAGTGACAGTGGCCGTGCCTGTGTTTGTAGCTGCACAGACTCAGAGCCTGAGGGCCTCACTTCACATTTGTGAAACATCTGCTCACAGCTGCCAGCGCTCACTCGCCTCAGCTCAATGTGGATAATCTCATCATTGGCTTCAAGGGTGGGAGGTTACAGCAGCTGGCAGGTACGCTAACCCCAGAGCAGCTAATAAGTGACATCTTCTGTGTCCCAGAGCGCACATGAGAAGCAGCATGTGGAATGACAGGGCTTTAATGTGTAAAAATGACAATATGCTCTTTTAGTGTTTATAGGAAGATGCCTAAAGGTGTACTTTGAAACCAGGTGTATCACAAGGTTTACACTTTTCATGACTGAAATATGATAGCATTCATAAACTACACTGCTGTCAATCAAAAAGGCCTTTGTCAGTCATATTTAGAGTTTTGACAATGAGTAGCCCTGACAGTACGGTCAGTTCACAGAGGACTGACCTTCAGCTCCTCTGTGCTGCACTTAACACTAACACTCTAATCTACTCTAACCCTCACAGCAAACTGCAGTTCACACATACATAGGTGATAGTGACTAGTCTCAAGTTTTACATCATCTCTACAGCAGATCTATACAATCTGAATTGTGCATAATATCCACAGTTACATTCACACAACTACACTCATAATGTATCTAAACAACAAACTACAAATCTATTACTGTCAGCTTACATGGCACAAACTGCATATAAACCAAATGACCAAAGATGTAAAGCTCGTGTTTATAAATACACTATGTGCATTTTTAAGTTCTGAAACATGGAAACATGGCAGCACTCATCCCCACAGTGCTAACACTTGGCCAGTATACACATGCTTGCAACTGAATGACTGTACAGAGTATAAGTATATTGTGGTTCTTCATTACACTGATCACTATTGTGAATAACCATGTCAATTGGAGCTGGTACAGTAGAATGTGTGTGTTCACACAGTGCTCTGGCCTCCTGCTCTCGCCTGCTGTTTGCTGTCAGTAATAAACACATTGTAATTGTCTGAGTGTGTGTTTCTACAGTAGATCTATAATAGCTGCAGAAGAGGCGGCTCATCCATCTCGGAGACGCTGCCAGCAGCCGCTTAGCTGTAATATCATTTCCATATGTCAGAGACTGAAGAGAGGCTTTTTCTTCCATCAAACTCTGGACTCTGTTTCTACACACAGAGCCTTAGCACAGCACTAGATCAATATCTACTTTCTAATCAAAAGCAACGGTAGTCTTGGAAATTGTTGTAGTCAGTACAAATTTTGAAAGCTATCAAAGATTATACAACATAAGTATTAATCGATTACTTGTCATATGGAAAACTAAGCTGACACCCAATATAGTGAATAAACATTAAGTATGAACTCAAGGCTAGGCTGACGTGCCTGTCTCGCCTACTTTCTATTTAAACACAGGAGCAAGTCTGCTGCAATCCTCACGGCAAATCATTCTAGTTTGAGAACAACCAACTTTCAAATTTCTTTACAACTTCAGACTTGTACTATTTTAGTCTTTGTGGTGTTTACTGCTGGCCTTGACTCAACAATAACTTGAGAACCAAATGTTGCCTTCTCTGTAAATGTGTCCCCAGTTGTCCAATGTCTGACTGATATAATTAAAAGAGCTGAAAGGGAAACTGTCTCTTTTATAACAGAGTGTGAAAGTGGTTCAACCCAGGGCACAAGTGACCAAATAGTGGATAAGAAGTGGCTTGAAACACCATGCACCCGGGGGAGAGAGAGAGTTGACAGAGTAGAGCCGGAGGAGAAGAGGATAAGGAGGATGGACAGATAAACAGAGATGGGAGACAAGAGGGGAGGGGAATGAGTGTGTATGTGTATGTGTATGTGTGTGTGCATGTGTGTGTATATGAGGAGGGGCTCTGACGCTCAACTCTTCTGACTCGATCCCGTTACCCTAGCAACTGCCCAGGAGTGCAGACACATATGTGGGGCTATGAGTACATTAAATACAACACGGGCTTTCTACACTGGTGAGAATGAATGTATAGCTTTGACATGGTATTTCAGAGGTTTCTGGTTTTAAGTTTTCATGTTTTTTACTTGGTTTGGTTTACTTGGTTTGGTTTCTTAAGTGAAGTGATAAATTGTGGAGGGAAAATAATAATAATAATAATAAAAGTTAAAAAAAAAAATACAGGAAGTAAGTGGTTACTAAAAAACAAACTAACTTTAAAAAAAAGGTAAAGTAACAATTTACGTGCAAAGAATGCATTTTAATAGCAGTTAAAGCATTTTTGTAAAAAGCTCAAAAATGACTGAAAAAAAAAAAAAGGGTGAGTTTACTGTACTGAAAAACAATATCTCCATAAGCCTTGTTTTCATGGAAATGTTGTTCCTTTAATCTGCCAGTATATGGTATAAGTATATGGTATAAACATATTTATCTCCATGTAGAATATTTCGTGGTATGGTTTTAACTATTTCCATACAGATGATGTACCACCTCCAGAAAGTTACGTATTGTACCTTAAACAAAATAACGGTGTCATGATGTATGTAACTAGTTTAATAATAGTTCCTACATACAGTACATCTTCTGGAAATGCTCCTGGACACATCAGTGATAACCCTGTAATTGGCCCAGTGATTGGCACTGGAAACATAATTGCTAGATTATGGAATTACCTCTATATAGGTCATATATGCTGTCCATGTCCAATTAAGAGGTAAAATCATAAACTAAAATACGAAATTAAAATTTAAATATCTTAAATATGTGAACATCTGTAGTTTAACCTCTCATATGCAACCTGTCAGCATCCCATGGGCTTCTGAGAACATGTATAAGCCAGGAGGTACCAAGTCATCACACAAAAGTATCCCAGGGAGAAGTGAAAGTGAAAGTCTCTCCAGCCCCACAGAGCCCCACACGCATTCTCTCTCTCTGCTCTCGTCTTCTTTTAAAACCAGTAATTATTCAACACACACAAAAGAACGGGGCAGAATGAGACTCCCTTAACATCAGCAAAGCCATGGAGATATCACAGGGGCCCTGTACTTGAAACAGTGTCACGATATGGAGCCTTCAGACACACAAGAGGAGAAGCCACCAATTAAAATCTGCACAGACTAACTCAAGGTACAGTTCTTCACACATGAACAAGTCCTGCTGATAGACACTATGAGATTTTGAGTAAATAATTTTTTGTCAGGGCTAGGTTTTCATCTCTGTTTTGTGGATTGGCTGTGTGAATCAAATTTAATCCATTCTAGTCTGCTGTGCAATGATAGTAGTGGAACAGTGTAGACAGTCACTTACTTCTTAAAGTTAAAGTGCCTATGTCAGGTTAGACTAAACATTTTACTAAACCACAGTTAATATAATTGTACTTAAGATTTCTGCAACAACCTTCACACTCGTTTTCCCAATTTGGACATTTTTTTTTTGGTTTAAAATTTGAAAACACCAGGGAATTCCTTAACTGTGACCTAGCATGACTCCTCTAACACACCCAGAAATTATTATCAGAAAAATGTGTTTCTTGCATGTAAATTGCGCTGAACTTTTGAGCAGAATTACTAGTGTGATGTCATCAGGATGCACAAAACTCTCTACTTCCTGTAATTGACAACATATTTTCTAACTTTTCTTCACAAATTGATTCTTGATTGGTGTAAAACTATAATTTATATTTAAAGCAGATGTTATCCCACCAAATTAAATGAAAATTTGAGAATTATAACATACACACATTATGTAATGCATCAAATCATAACATATCCATATTTTATGTTATTAGTTTATTTTCATTCCTGAATGTTTCAACTGCTCACTAGCGATCTTCCTCAGAGTGGTCACGTGATGTTGACATGTCCGGTCAGATTTAAACAGGGTTTGGCATTTTTTTTACTCTCACACACCTGGAATACTGTTCTGGGGAAGTCGGGCTGCAGGTGGCGTTGTCATCCTACCTCCATCGGTAAGAAGACAGCACCAAAACCTGTATAAATCAGCTGAGCAGAGACGTCACAGCAACATCATGTGACCACTCTGAGGAAGAGCGCCAGTGAGCAGTCAAAACTGTCAGGTATGAAAACAAACTCTTGGTCTGAAAAAAGAACCTAATAACATAAATTATCAGAAGACCAAATGAACCTCATTGGACCATAACATACGCACTTACAAAAATAAAATCATAAGTCTAACAGTCAGTTTAGAAAATAAGCATCTTGTGTCTGAAATGAACACCACCCTAAATATACGGTACTTTTAAGCCTACATAATGTGTATCAGGAAGAGCATCACATTTAAAACCCACGGCTGCCCTTTTGTAGCCTGACGAAAGCAAACATTAGCCCCTCCAACTACCACTTATCTCATGTCCACATTCTTCCACGGGAAGGTGAGTGAAGTGTTATGCCTAAGGACACAACAACACTACACAACACTAGAGTCGCTGCCATCCAACTGCAGCACCTGGTATTCCCAGTGATCTCCCATCCCAGTACCACATCTTTCACATCTGAATATTCCTTACTCAAAAATCGTTTATGCCAGTACACCGAACATTTTCTTGTGCACTAAAGTCAGCTCCATCTTCTGCCCAACAGAGCGCCACAGTTGCCCCACCCCCTCTCTCGGAGCATATAATCAGAGGGTATTACAGCACAGAGGAGAGAGAGAGTCCTGTGCCAAGAGCCTTATCAGCATCTGAACAAGAGAAAGCACACGTTTCCACTATGATCAATGCGCCATAATTGCTTAGTGCATGGATTAAATCAAGCACATCCCATTCACCTTTTGTTAATCGATGGCTTGTATTTTTCCTGTTCATTTGGCTTCATGGTTAAAAGCCGGATCCTTTGTGTCTGTAAGCGATTTCTTGGCAGTGTTTCCCTGTGTTATGGGAGAATGAGGAATGAGCTCAGGTTTAAATCTACGGTTGGTCAGGTGGGTCCAGATGTAGCGTATTATAACACACGCCAAATGAACATGCCCGTGTCCAACTGTATTTGGCCAATTTAGACTACAGTGGCTAAAAATTACACTAGTCCAGATCTTACCAATAAAACCATAAAAAAACAAAAGTAATCAGTTCCTAAATCAGTTCTAAATTGTGTGAAAACAAGGACTAAACATGAGTATTGTATGTGACTCTTCTAATTGTAATAAGTTACGCCACAGGCTTCATTATAATCAAAATGAATAATCTGAACTAGAATTCTGGGTTGAAGAGGCCTCTCATTAGGTCCCATATTACACTAAATTAAATGATGTAATTAATCTTATGAGCTTTAAGCCATGTTATATTGTTGTTACCTCCTCAAAAACATATCTGGAGTTGTGTTTTCATTCACACGTTTGAGTAATCCTTTGTTATTAGTCTCTCTACACCCCCAAACTCTTTATTCCACCTTGTGATATCATGTAGTAGCGTTCTTCAAGCTACCTGTTACCTTTAGTTCAGTAGGCAATTGGCAAATGATTAAAGTGATGGCGTATAGTTTAAAAACATAGAGGAGGACTTCCTGTATTCCACGTGACATAACAAGGTAGAACAGCTTGTTTTTCATTTTGAGGAAAGAACTCAGCCTAAATACACAGGGTTTGTGTGTTAAACATGCATCTATGAATGAACTTCAGGTTGTTTTGATGGGCAAACAATATTATAACATAAATCAGAAAAGAGTGTAATATGGGCCCTTTAACTCTGTAATTATAATGTAAACTGCAAAATACACACATACATACATAAATAAACATGTTTCTTTGGTAGTTTCTGGCTCAGTTATTCTCCAAGCCGCTACACTGTGGTCAAATGATAACAAAGACATGAAAATACCAGGCTTTGTAAAATATAAAATATATTACCTCAGCATAGAAAAACTGACAGTTGGATTACAGTAAACTCTTTGTAAAAGGTCTGAATGCGCAACAATGCATGAGGTTTTCACACTTCACACTTGCCAAAGCAATGTGTGAGTTTTAGTATCTGTCTTCTCTGCAGTTGCTCTGTTGTTGCCAGTTCTGCTTCTGTACTCAAAAGGCTACAATAAAGGCACAACAGTGAGTATAAAATGTTTAGTATCTCTTAATCTGTGCAATCTGAGAGAGAACTGTAGTTTGTGCAACAAGCAGGTGGTTGGGACAACAAAAAGAAAATGTGAATAGAGCGGTTTCAACTAAACCACAGGTGACAGCAGAATGTGTGGATGGTACACAGAATAAAAGTAGGTTATGAGTACTGTGAAACTAATCGTAAAGGTTTCTATAGCTCACTAGTTTTGACTAATGAGCCCAGAACACTATTTGTCATCAGAAATTAAAATTAAATTCAGTTGCATTAGCCCAATTTGCCCTCAACATTATGACTGGAGTCATTTAAGGTGCGTTGTGCAACTTTTCTGGTGGCGGGTCCGCCCCCTGCTTACTTCTATGGATGTGTCACTGCTCTGCCTGGAATGTTCCACAGTGGTTTTATAGCTCAAAAATACCTAGCAAAACAGGCAGTGGTGTGAGCATTGTTGCTTCTCCACAGATCTGATTTGTAACTTAGTTGGGTTGGGTCTCCATGGAGATAGAAAGGTTTAAACATTCCAGACAAACAATAACATCTCCATGGAGAAAAGCATCTGACTGACCCTCCTCCAGTAACTAGTAAATAACTATATTCCTTATAAGACAGCTTCTTCAATACTTTGCAAAGATGTGAGTCTGGCTATAAGTGAATCTCCCAGAATTAAGATGAGATAGAGAAAGAAAGAATATACAGATACAGACAGATAATATTAATTAAGTATGTTTACAACTTAAAATTTTTTGTCTCAGGCCTGTGTTGGTGGTATTCCTAAAATTTTGTCACAGATTTTTGCACTTTCAAGATTCACTTTATTTAACTTTACTGTGCCACTATTACAACATTTGTCTTGGACTGTTCACCTATACTGCCATAAATACTGTGCAACAGATAATATTAATAAAGAGCATAATCTATAAATACATAAATCCACAGACGGTAACTGCAATTCCACCAGTTCACATTAAAGCACATTCTGCAGAATTCAGCACTTTACTAGTATAGACATATGTATGAGAAGAGATAAAATAAAATGGTTATAGGTCTTAAATTGTTTAGTATAAGCAGATGTACCCAAACAGTGGCTGTAGTGAGGTTTACTTTTATCACATTCAAATCCATAGCCCTATAGTTGGCAGCTGTCTAACCTCTCCACACTGCTCTCTCAAATATGTGTACATACTCGTATTTGTCTAAGCATCTATCCACTACAAGTCCATGTTTGTTTGTTGTGTTGCTTGTGAGAGAGTGAATTGGCTCCTGGAGTGACACCATCTGGCCAGCGGGCTCTGTGGGGAGAAGAATGCAGCGATAAACACGGCTCAAAATCTGCTCAACAGCTCAGAAATCCTTCGGAAAAAAACAAGCCAATACTGAAGCCTGCGAGTCCCACTGAGGACAAGGAAATACAAGATACATGGAGGGACAGGTGCAGTCTGGGTAGAGTCACTTATCAACATGTGGCAGGGAATGAGAAATTTGTCATGGTGGCTATTATTGTACAAGTGTTATTTGTCAGATGGAGGGAGTTCATGTGAGCTACAAAATGTTTTTTGAGAATTGGAAGAAAATATATATATATATATGAATAAAATAAGTCCTAATTATATCTGCCATTGTTGGTAACTCACTATGGCTGGTTAGATCAGAGGCGACATGACCATTAGGCAAAAGTAGGCGGCTGCTTAGGGCCCCCAAACCTAAATGGGCCCCCATCCAACTGCCTCAGTTGGCCGAGACCTCAGAGTAATTAGATTTTCTCTCAATATGACATTTAATGAGAGTAGTTTATCTTTAAACAATAATCATAAGAAAAATAATAATAATCATATGTAATGGATGTAAACAAAGATGTAATTGTACTAGCAAAAAATAAAACAACTTTCAGCTTTGGTTATCTAGCAGGTGACCTAACTAATAAGACAGTAAGAAAGTTTACAATCAACCATAATTCAAATAAATAGAGGTGTGCATGTCTCAAGAACAATGAGTAAAAACAGACAATAAATATATATCTAAAAAAATAACAGTAATAAAAAAATTAAATAAAATAACGTGCATTATAGTAAGGGCCCCAAAGTCAAGTTCGCCTAGGGCCACCATTGGGTTAGATACAACATTTCTACAAAAAATACATCAAACTTAAATGTGCACTAAGTGTAACTGTCAAGGTGGACGGTCTATTCTATTCTCGGTAGAAATATTTTTGCATTTCATTAAATATTAAAGGGCCTATATTATGCTACTTTCTGATCTATGTTATACTGTTGTTTCTTCATCAAAAACAGACCTGGAGTTGAGTTTTGTTTCATTCACACATATTTAAGACAAAAACCCTGAATATTTAGATGGAGTTTTTCTCTCAAACAGAAAATACTCCCCCTTGTAATGTCATGACTTGCATAAAACATGACTTATTAGCAAAGCTCACAAGAATCAACTGTGTAATACAACCTCCATGGAGAAAATGTACGCATCAGATCTGTGGGGAGGTGTCATGCTCACAGTTTTCTGTGCTATAACAGGTGATAAATTTAATTCCATGCTGTAGAACATTCAAGTCAAAGCAATAACATCTCTATGGTGACTATTACCAGAAAAGTTACATAATGCATCTTTAAAGGATATTACAGTCATGTCTGTATGAAAGCCACAAAGACACTTTACAGCTGCTTCACTAGTTACTCTCATGTGGGTAAAGAATTTTATTACACTTCCTCTTGTCACAACTGCTTGTACATTTTCTCATTTGCAAATACGGTACTTTAAAAGCACATTTCTAGACTGACAATGCTACACACCAACTAATCCCACCATAAAAATAAAGTCTCTGGCTGCTAGCACTAGATCCAATCCGGCAGTGACAGTGAGGAGGGACATTTATATAGAGCGCTACACACAGTATCACTTACACAGCCCCGTACAAGTCTGTGGGGAAAAATATGGTGCTATTGATGGATCAGAAGATGTCTCAAAAGTGGAACAGGAAATTATGTCTGTCTCGTTGGAGCGTGGCAGCAGACAATGATGACAACAATCTTGATCTAGAGTTATCCAGGGAAAAGCTGAGAACTGTGCTCTAAAAACTGTACTGAAAACAATCTACAAATCAAAATGTAAGTATCCTAATGACCCCATATGAACACATAACGTTCTTAAATTTGGCCTGACTTGAGGTTGCCAGGTTGGCTGTCTGCTTGAGTAAGTTGCACATATTGAATGCTTTATTAGCTGTCAAATCATCTTCCTTACAGAGGATCAGTTGGCTGCTGCTGTCTGGACCCCCTGCTTTCATGCTTCGGCCTGTCTCATTATATCATTACTGCTCTCAGGCTTGTTGTATTGATGGCAATCTTGTCTTTATTTCAAGAACAATTGTCTACAATGATTTACAAGTTCATGACATAGCGGGCAGTTTGTAAAAGAAGCATTAACGCGCCATGTTAAGCTATTTTCTGATCTATGTTATAATGTTGCTTCCAACTATGTTTATATGATGATGGTCTGAACAGAAGACGCAAAAGTGGAGTCGCATCTTCACTTTTTATTCCGCATTTAGAGAAGCGTTTTCGAGAGGAAATCTGCGGGCATACGGTGACACAAAAGTGTACGGAATTCGATTGTGTATGCATGCCAGGCGGCTCGGTGGTGACGCTAGGTGGTGATGTATGTGAAGTAAACGCGTAGGCAAAGTGAGCAGATCTGACCATAGTTTTGCGTCTTGGGCAGTGTAGGGCAGTGCAGATGAAAATGCTATGGCGGAGCGTATTCAATTTTTCCACTCTGGAAGGTGGTTTCATATTTTTGCATTTTTAAGCCCCCAAAACTTTGTCACCATCTAAACGAAAGGCACTTCCAATCAAATATTTTCTTGTTTTTACCTGGAAGCGTTCTTGTGTAAACAGACCCTGAGTTGTGTTTTGTTTCATTCACACATGTTTAACACAGAAACCCTGTATATTTAGAAGTTCTTTTCTCCCATCGAACACTCCACATGTGATGTCATGTCGTAATACAGGAAATCCTGCATTGTGTTTTTAAATCTCATGAACCTTGAAATAATTTGGATGATTTCAAATTTGGAATTGAACAATCTCTACTGAACTAAAGGTAAATGAGCTGTTAACTTGAAAACTACTGCTTCATGACATCACAAGGTGGAAAAGAGCATTTTGAGCTTTGGAGATCTGAACAGTATAATAATAAAGGGTTACTCAAAGATGTGTGAATGAAACAAAACACAAATCCAGGTATGTTTTTGAGGAGGTAACAAGGTCACAAGAATCAGTTTTATGGAATACAGGACTTTTAAATGAACCAAAAGCACAAAAATATCACTGTATCCTTTAATAGAAGCATTATACAATTCTGTTTACCTCCAAAACTTTACAATAAGATAGTTTATTTCTTAAATTACATTGAATTGCAGATGTTAAAGTACCACTGTGTAACTTTCTGGGAGTGTGATTATATGGGAATCGTCTAAGCACCTGAGCACTTTAAGAGTCAATTTTGTGGATATGCAAGCACGCTCACTGACTTTTTCTGTTTTTCAGAGCAATAAAAACTACAAAAAAAGAAAAGTCTAGTCCATATTTTTAGGATAAGAAGTTACACAGTGGGGTTTTAAAGAATCTTCGCTTACAACTTTTTCATCAGCTCTTTTCTGAAAATCATAGCTTCATAGCAGAGCTTTAGCATCAATTTCTGGTTTCAATTCAGTTTAATCAGTATTTCCTTGTTTATCCCGTGAACCTCCTCCGCCCACTGTTACAGGAAGCGATCTTCTGCTCAGCCCACACAGGAGCCCAGAATACAGCCGGGCGCTACTCCTCAGGCTGCTCCTCTCCTCCCACTTTTGAGGCAGGAAGTGTAACCACGGCAACACATATTTCCATTGGAGGGACTGATTAGTAAATAAATGCTTGTAAATATGGTAGTGCTAAATTTGTCAACAAATCAGAGGACCAAATTTGCTTTATGGTGTCACAGATAAAACTGCAATCCCAATGTTCATGATTAAGATGTCAGGGCGAATAAAGAAGTTCCACCTAACTAAATCTATGCATTGTCCTCTCTGCTGTGGTCCATCTACATGAGGCATGTCCAAACTATGGCTCAGGGGCAAAATGCGGCCCTCAAACTCATTTCTTTTGGCCCTCAGGCTTCCAGGTGAATTGGCCCATATTACCTTAAGCAGTACTTTTTTTTGTTTACTGCATCTACTTTTCTAGCCATTATGAAATATTTAATGTGTCCTATGGGGGATATAAGCATGAATAAAGGTCTGGTTCCTCATTCAGTGTCAATGGCCCTCAATCTGCCCTCTGTGTTTTGATATGTAATCCATAATAAAGTTTGAACAATCCTGATCTAAATCCTTGTAACCCCAGTAAAGTAATTAGTCAATTAATACAAACTTTGATCAGCTGAGACTTCATCAACCAATTTATGGACTACATGAGCATTTTGTAGCCAACACTAGGGTGTTATAAGACAGAAAGGGAACTAATATGTAAAAACTAGAAGCATTAGTTTTTGTGATGATCAAACTAAACGATCTTCTTCTTGTTTAACTGTTTTAATTGGGACAACAGAATATTTCAGTCCATATAATAGCAACACATATACTGAGGCGCTTCAATGCACAGCAAAAAGTCCACCCCCATTTTTCTATCCACAGGTTTCAGAATGATCAAAAACTCAGGATGTTGCCAAAATGTTGCATATAACAGGAGGCTGAAACCGATGAGTATTAGACATGCTTTTTGCACTTTTGTTGAATAAAGACAGGTCTCTGCTTTGTGACCGATGAAAGGACCGCTGTAAAGGTTGAAAAGGGCAAAAAAAACCTCATCCACTAATCTACTAAAACAGTCACTATCCTTTTACTTGCGCAGAGTTTTTTCTCATTTTGTCAGTGATCTGCAGATAAAACACCTGTTTAAAGCTGTGCTAAAGTCTTTGCAAGAGCGGTGATGTGCCTGGCCTTTTAAATGGTTCTTGAGAATACATTACCTTGTTTCAAAAACTCTTAACAGATCTCAAAGTGAAAAATACCAGAAACGATTCACATTTCTTGAACTAATTAGTCCTTGATCTGAGAAATGTTGCTACAATGAAAATAAGCAAAACCTTGTGTATTTATAACTTTAACATGAAAAGATTGACAGTACTTAACTTCAAGGGACTGTAGCCGATTTAGAAAGGAACATTTCATTTACAGACATACAAAATTTTATTACAGACATATTAAAATATCAGTTCTTAGGGTCAAAATGAGACCACTGTGCTGTCAACATCTTTTATCGTCCATGAACAAGGAAATAGCTGTGTTAGTATGAAAATTCCTGTTAACATCGTGACAGCAATGTTAACAGCATTGAAAAGTTGTGAAAAGTGTTCATTGTGGTGAATATTCAGGATGCTTGAAATGTATTAAAGTTGCATAACTTTCCTGGTGGAGGTTCTGTCAAATACTTTTCTCCATGGAGATGTTATTGCTTTGTCTAGACTGTTTAACAGTATGGCAATAATCCTTTCTATCAACATGGCGACCAAACCAGGCCAAGTTACAGGTCAGATCTGTGGAGAGGCAACTCTGCTCACCATCAGAATATCTGTATTTTTGAGCTATAAAACCAGCTGTAATTTAATAATGTAAGGAAGAGCTGTTTAATGTCATACTGTGGAATATTCCAGACAGAGCCATGACATATCCATGGAAACAAGCAGGTGAAAGACCCCCAACCCGAAAAGTTAACAGTGCACCTTTAAGTGGGGGATAACTTTGGACCACTGCAAACTGTTTAAAATGAACTAGTTCTGGTTTTCACATTTTTAAAAAGAAATCAGGTAGAGTGCTTTTAACTCAAATCTCGATAAACCATTCCAACATGTTTCTCCAGGGATGCCAACAGCTGTTTAAGGAACACTCCTGATAATTCTACTACAAAATGCAGTCAAACACGGTTCACATCTCCCTTCCCTTCAGTTTCGCTGGGAGACGGCAGACATGTTTTGACGTCAGCTAAAATTCCTCCTAGTTTCCTGCTGTGTTTTGAACTGGTGTAAGGAGCTGGCTTTTTTCTCTCGGCGGGGGGGCTGGCAGAGCGAAGGAACCCCAACATGGAGGAGAAACTTCAGATATGTCTACTCTTTCAACACCTCTAACCAAAGCCTTATCTGCATAATGAAGCGGGCGCGGCGCTTTGATGGCTCCTCATATGAGAGATCTTACTGAACTTCTCGCAGCTTGTGTGAAAGTGATGTTTGAAAAATTAAGATTGCCAGGGTTTAACTGATTCGCCAGAAACGCCTTAAAGAAATAGAGAGAGAGACCAATGACTAAGGGTTGTGGGTAATATAGTACGCACCATAGAAAGGCCAGACTCAGATTCTAGCTACTTTACAGCAATAAGATTTTTTTTTTAATTAAATAGATACAGTATCTCAATTAAGTATCACAAATAGATAAAAAACTTGAGATAGCACGATTAAAAAACATTCCATGTAACTGATTTGGATTAATTTAAGCGCATAACAGGTTTCCACATTTTTCAAGTTATTAGTTTTTGAGTCAAGTACCAGTTTGTGAATAAAACGTAGAAAAATTACATGAGGTAGCGCTGAGTTCTAAAAAGAAATCCTTCTATCTCTGTAATAAAACTAATATCTATTCAAAATATACGGACAATTTACACAAAGTAAAATGTTTGTAGCATACTGCTGCTAGAAACTGGAGAATATGAATAAACAATTTCTCAAACACTGTCATAAAAGCCACTTAAGTTACTTACTTACTAAGATATACAGAGATACAAATGACATGCAAAACAAAGACTTGCGATTCAGAGTTGGATGCACATGGGCAGTTTGTGACAGCTGTCAGAGCCTCTTCCTCACAGATGATGAGTCTGCAGCTGGAGCCTGGACCCCTACCATCACAGCTCTGCGGGCTCATTTAGTATTGTTTATCAAAATAACATGAGAGGGTATAGTCTCTACATATATTTTTAGTGCCACAAATTTTTATGACTTACATTTGAGTTTCGTCAGTCCTACTACCTCTGTTGTCCGAACATTTGTGGTATATACTTTATGTTGTAAAAAAAGACTAATGATTACTATCACAATGCATATCATATGAACGCACTACTTTGAGGTTTGATACATTTAACATATGCATACACTTTTGAAGAAGCAGTTCAGTTTACACACAAATACAAACATCTGCAATTTTCATGTTTAAAATCCTATTTAATTTCAATTGAACTGTCTTTGGGTAAGTGGAGCTACATTAGGGCAGATTAGACACAGTCAGGAGAATGACACAGGCCCCACAGAGCATTATGGCTCACATGTTTACACACAGGAACAGCACATGCACAGCACTCTCATTCCTCATGTGCACACAGCAGATCCTTGACCAGGGCACTTGTTTGAAAAACCAGAGGTCAAATCGTAAAGCAATTACACTGGCAACTCATCAACCACGGGCAGACAGCAATACAATTACCCCCAGTCTGAGGCAGCTAGAGCAGAGAGAGCCCTGTGTCTGAGGCTGCTGTGAGGTCCATATATGCTGTAATAGCGGTGCACTGAGAGCACTTTAATCCCATGTTTAACAGGTAAGAGGCGTGCTGAGGGGGAGGGGCTAACAAGGGGCTGTTGGGGTAGCCTAAGGCCTTGGCATCCACTCACAGGGGGATAGAGAGAGAGAGAAAGTGTCAGAGAACACACAGCACATGGCAATGTCCTCAGAGTCAAGGCTGACCATAGAGCGTCTGACAGCTTAGTCCTCAGGGAGGTGAATAATTACAGCAATGAGAGAGCAGCAGGGTCTGGATGTACTGAGAGATCCAGAGTGTGAAGTCTTCTACACCACTTATGAACACAAATACAGGACAAATAGTGGTAATGAGCCAACTAAAGCTGCTTCATATATATACATATATAATAGTATATATAGTTTGCACTATAGTAAACCCAGTGTGTGAGAACATTCAACAACAGGGGGTCTAAAGATGGCTGCGAGCGCTGTCCAAAGAGACCAATGATAAGAATTCCTTGTATGTGACTAACTCCATCCAAATGCCTATGCTGTGTGTACAGCACATTCGGTAAGTGTCCCCTCTGAGGTTCAGCGGGGCATGTAAAATACAGGCCAGTGGCCCCACACACAGAGTCCAGTGAGACAGGCTGATGTTTGATCAGTGAGAGCGATGTCAGAGAAGTGGAGCGAGGCGGAGCGGCTCAGGGCTCTCAGGTGGGATGTGTCTGCAGAGCAGAGCTGAGCTGTACAGCGTGTACACACAGTACTGCAGGACAAAGGATATACTACTGATACACACTGAGAGGGCCTTATATACTCCACTGTGTATCAGGGGGTAGGAGTCTTACATGTGAAAAAGTCCACCTATACATGTGGATCTGTATATATGTGGATCTGTAGTTGGATCTGTGCATGTGGATCTATATACAGTATATGTGGCTCAGTATACATGTGTATTTGTACATATGTGGAACAGTATATATGTGTATTTGTAGATATGTGGATCAGTATACTTGTGTATGTGTACATATGCGGAGCTGTATATATATGTGTATCTGTACATATGTGGATCAGTATACATGTGTATGTGTACATATGTGGATCCGTATACATCTGTACATATGTGGATCAGTATACATGTGTATGTGTACATATGCGGAGCTGTATATATATGTGTATCTGTACATATGTGGATCAATAAATATATGTGTATCTGTACATATGTGGATCAGTATACATGTGTATGTGTACATATGTGGATCAGTATACATCTGTACATATGTGGATCAGTATATATATATATATATGTGTATCTGTACATATGTGGATCAGTATACATGTGTATCTGTACATATATGGATCAGTATACATGTGTATCTGTACATATGTGGATCAGTATACATGTGTATGTGTGCATATGTGGATCAGTAAATATATGTGTATCTGTACATATGTGGATCAGTATACATCTGTACATATGTGGATCAGTATATATATATATGTGTGTATCTGTACATATGTGGATCAGTATACATGTGTATGTGTACATATGTGAATCAGTAAATATATGTGTATCTGTACATATGTGGATCAGTATACATGTGGATGTGTACGTGTGCTTGCCTCCCACCTGCTCTGCTCCATCAAACAGAAGTGCAGCGCCTCTTGTCTGGCTGACTTCCTGTAATGAGGAGTGATCCATTCGCCTCCCGCCATAGAACGACATGTTTATACAGCTCCTGCTCACAGCAGCCAGAGCAGGGAAACAGATTACAGAAGCACTCTGGTCAAATGTCAACACAACACTGCATAAGGAGCAAAGAGACACATCAAACGCACCAGCAGGAGTGTGAACAGACGGCTAGTGCTTAGCAAATCAGCTCAAAACAAACAAACCCTTGAGTTTACAAATAGAGGCATTTCCTGTGTGCTAACCTCTCCGCGGCCCTCCTCAGAGAGCTCCTTTCTGCCTTGTGGCACTTTGAAATGGGAAACTCCATCAAACCGGCGCAGAGTATCGGCTTTGACACATTTGTGGAGCTGCACAGCAATACAGTGTGAACACTGCCTCACAAAGGTACAAGTGAAAGCTGCCAACTCATCAACTGCCTGTGACGGGGCACCAGTTTGTAACAAGGGCAGACCCCCTCTGTGAAAATGAAGAGCAGAATCAGAGCACAGGAGAGCACAGGCCGAACTGCGATTCATCTGCTGCCTTTTTACTGCCTGCATGATGAAATAATCACAGAGAATAGGCACTCGGGCACAGTGGGAGATCAGGGAGTGTGTAAGCTGGAGGCCAGGACAAGTAATTGGCAAACACAGGCTGGAGGGGAGAGTTAGCCCACCTGCTGTATCACCAGGTCAGACTGAATCAAACTGCCCGGGCCTCAGTAAGTACATGTGAAATTAACAAGAGAGACTGACACAAAGCCAGTGAATACCTGCTAACTCTACTTGTCCTCAGTCAATATAGGCCACTCATCCACCGCTGTGAGGTAAAAGTTCCTCCGACAGATGAGAGGAGCAGGCAGCAGACACAGCAGAGGTGCAGCAGAGCCAGAGGTGGAGCTTTGGGCAGGTGCCAGATCACAGATATCCAGTCGTCACTGTAGATAAACACAATAGCTGCTCTCTCTCTCTCACACACACACACACAGACACACACACACTCTCTCTCTCTCTCTCTCTCTCTCTCTCTCCAACAACAGTGCCTCCTAATCTGGAAGTGACAGCTGACAGCCTCTCCCCTCTCTGGAGCCAGCGCTGTGAGTCAATTAACTGAAAGAAATGAAATTCTCCATATGAGGCTTTGACTGAGGGAGGAGCAAAGGATGGGAGTAAAGCAAATTCAAAACAACTTCACTAGAATACTGTTGAAAGGACATTTCTGTGCAATAGTGGTAAAACATATCTGTAGATCTGCAGAAATCATAGACAGCACAGTACTCAAAAGCCTCTCGTATCTGAGAGCTCTGTTGTTCTAAACCTAAATATTGCTTATACTGCAACTATATGGAGGTGAGAACTCATTGACTTAAGTACTTTTACTTGAGTGGCTACATAAAATTGGTACTTTTCAGAGTAGTTTTCAGACACCATACTTTAAAATAATAATAATAATAATAATAATAATAATAATAATAATATTATTATTATTATTATAATAATGATAATTCACAGTGTATTCTTACTTGGTTAAAGGTTCTGGTTATCTTCCTGTCTGTGACTATGTCTACAAATGACAAAAGCTATATATTGTAATAAATAAGAAATGATTTGAACATTTGTGCATTATTAATGTTTTGGCCTTCCAGTTACATTCATTTAGTTATAACTAGACAATTACTCTTACTTGAGTAGTAGTTTCCCCAAATACCTTTTTCATTCTTGGATGAGTAATTCCTTGAACCAACTGAGTAATATCTTGAAACAATACTTTCCAAATAACTGTAATCAGGCACACAAATTAGACTCATATCGGTTGGCCATCATACTGGGTCAATTTTGGTCAATCTGCTGCCTAAAAATATACAAAAAGCTTTATATTAACAAAGTAGGAAAAAAATTGAGACTGGTCCCTACACTGAAGATCACCAGAAGGACAAATCTGCACAATTTTTGTATGCAAGTAGCTCTCCTTCCCCCAAAGCTTTGCAGAGCTTTATATTAACACTTAAAAAGAAAGATATAATTGCACAAAAGTGTAACTACACAGCTCTTGTACGTTGGTGGGTGGGTCTGTAGTAAATTTTAATTACATAATTTGGGAAAAACAATCAAAATATTGGCTCAAAAAGAGCTTGTTGGCCATTGGTTGCTCTGTGTTCTAAACAATCGATATCAGCATCACCCATGAAAAAAAACATATTGGTCGATCTCTAATACAAATCAGTGCTATTGATTTCCCTTTATGTGCTCTGTCTGTAGTGATCAGAGAAAGCGATGTCTTATTCCCATCCATTGACACTGTCCCTCCATCAGAAGCAGCTTGTTCTCCTGTCTGCACAATCACGTTATGTGGAGAAGCATGCCTCCTCAGCCGCCTGCCGTGCCCGCTTTAGCTCCAGTGTTTCCATGGAGCTTTACGGGCAGACTGCTGGATCATCTCTTTGTGTGCGTGTTGTCACTGTCTGTTTAGGTTTTCACAGGGAGAGCTGGCAGACGGCGGGGCATCTGGGCCTGCCAACACAAGCCCGAGCCTTGGCTGACCCGGATTTGTTTCTCTTTGCACAAACTTTTTACGGCGTCCATAAAAAGCCATATCGAGCACGTATACTGCAGCCCATGGACCATCATTTATCTTCATGGGCTCTCAAGGGGAGGACGCTCTCTCTCTGCTGCTCTCTGTTAATGACTTCGGGGCATAGACTTAAGGAGGTCTGTTCCTCTCTCATGTCCAGCCTTTTAAAAGTGCCCTCATTTCTCTTCAGCACCGCCTTATTTTAGCACAATTACAGCCTGCTGGGTTAGGCTCGCGCACAAACTTCAAATAAGTCCTCTCTGAGGATATCCAAGGCAGCCAGCCAATTCTTACTGTGTTTCATCATGCTATGATTTTGTCATTGAGCAAGACACTTCACCCACATTGTCACCACAGTTGTCAGCTTGTGGTTAGCAAGGCCATAAATTGGTTAAATGGTAGAGTGGGTGGCTAGCTGTAGAAGTACAGCAGTATAAATAGTATTAGAATAATGCGTTAGTAGTATTGGTACTGTTAACAGTCACAGTTCACAGCAAGAATGGTCTGGGTCTGGGTCTGGTTCTGTGTGTGGTTCTGGATCTGATTCTGGTTCTGGGTCTTTCTGTGAGAAGTTTGCATGTTTCTCCCAGTGTCTTGGTGGATTATCCTTCAGATACCAAAACAATTCAAAATATTCACAATTGGGAAAACCCTCTAGCTAAGGTAGTCCTAAAAAAGTTAAGCTCAAGACCTAGAAATGGGTCTCCGGGCACTGTACTGAGGCATGAGGATGGGTCAAATGCAGAGGACAAAATTCCATATGAGGAAAATAAGCAAGTGGAGCTTAACAGTACCAGTAGTACGGCAGTACTGGTAAATGGTCACTTTACATCAGCACTTTCCATCAAGGAACCACTCATCCATTCACCACACCTACATACGCAAACACTAGGGACCAGGTGGGGTAAGTCTCTTGCCCAAGGACACAACAGCATTCATCTGTGGGAGCTGGAATTGCACCGCCAACCTGTGGGTCGGTAGATCTGACTACTCAACCAGTAATGTTTATATCGTGAGCAGGATTCGAACTGCCAACCTCAATGGACAGATGCTCACAGCACACATATAAACACACACATATTCACAGCATGGTGAGCAGTAAAAGTATTAGTAGCAATAGTAGAAAGCCAGCACTATCAGTTTATGGTATCTTTTATTCAAGTGATGGCTAGTAATTATTTAACAATACTTTTATTCCCATTCAAGTCATTCTTTCACCTCTCCAAATCCTCCCTGAACGAGCGTGCCACAACCTCTCTCAAACTGAAAAGAGCAGGTATGTAATATTGATTGCGCTTTGTCGACACAGGAAGCTCTAACGCCTGACCTTCCCAAAAGTTAATAACCAAACCTCCATTTCTTTCCTGGGCACAGCTTAATCCTGCTGATAATTCACACGGCTGCCCCGCTCTTGTTCTCTGGCCTTGCAAAAAGACCGTAATAATCACATTGATCCTGGTGGAATATAAGCACTCGGAAAGCAAATCCCCAAACAAAAAACAACTTAACCTTCCCCTCGTCTCTTTATGGATCGCGGGCAGTTGACATTACAGTGGCATTTAACTCCGGCAGATCGCACACTGTCCTTTCAGCAACACACTTCTATATTCTTTAAATGTTAGTGCTTTTTATGGACAGGTTAGGCACTATATAGTCTTGAATCACCTAGGTCAAGCACCGATGTGTGACAGACTAAAAGAATAGTTTAAACTCAGACCATAAAGTGTTGCAGTTATGATAAGGATAACAGCAACTATGGAATGAATGAATAATGGACAATTATTATATAATTGTATGAGTGTCTGGAAAAGTGCTATACAAAATTAATGTATTAATAAGAACTGCTAATACATATATCTGTACTGGGGAGAAATTTTCCTCAAACACATGGAAATAAATTTCATTTTCAGTAACATTTTAAGCAAAGATGATGTACACTACAAGTCATTCATGTTTTTACTACTTTTTACATTTACATAGGACAGCCACCAAATGTATGAAGACATATGTAATGTAGTAAAAAAGAAACACTTAAATAACTCCAGTAAATACATATTTTCAAAGTCAAAAGACTAAGTAGATATTTAACTTTTTAAATTTACATAATTCCATATATCTGACTTCATATATTTGATGTTTCCCATATGTATCTAAAATGCATAAAAATTCAGAAAATAAAAGCACTGAATTAGCGGGTGTATCCAAACTTTTGACTGGTAGAGTATGTCATGGTTAAAATTTTCTACTTTGGTCTATTTAAAGCTGCACTATGTAGCATTGCTGGTAGCTCAACACACTGTCCTTTCAGCAACATGCTCTTATATCCTATGTGACTGCTTTTTATGGACAGGTTATGCACTATATAGTTTTTTATCACTCCGGTCAAACGCTGATGTGTGACGGATAATGTGTAACACCATGGTCGGGAGTCTCAGAGTGCCTTGTTAAAAGAGGGTTTGATGCAACATGACTGGACTTCACTGTGCAAAGGAAACACACACAGAATGCACTAGATGTTTGCTCAAGAAAAGAACATGAAAGTGTTGTAGAAAAGGTCGCTTGTTCTGTGGGCTGACTGGATCTGAGCGCTACAGTACACTGTGTAAAAACAGTAATGTAAGATATCAGAGCAATGTCTGTGGAATCCCTCAGTCCCCCAGGGAGGTTCCACTGCAAAAGAACATTTATCCATAAAGCTATTTAAGCTTATATAACATCATATAAAAGCAATGTACAAAAAAAATATATCACAAATGTTCATTTTTGCATAATTTGAGCAAAGATGACTTATCCTGTGTGATTACTTCATGCTCAAAATACCACATTTACGTTTCTGGTGAAGGAGATGCCAAATGCTTGTTTCCATATAGATTTCCACAGTATAGCAGTTCATTTATCTCCATGATCTCCATGCAGCTGGATAAGTTTAATGCCGTACTGTGGAACATTCTAGGCAAAACAATAACATCTCAATATGACACAAGAAGATGGGGAACCCCAGAAAAGTTAAATATGACCCCTTTAGCTGGACTACATGCAGTGCTTCACAAACTTTTCCCACCATGTACCATCAAAAAATAAAAAAAAATTGTCTCTAAAGTACCACCAGGTCTATATATAATATACCAGGTCTAAACTAGTGCTAAGCTAGGTCTAAAAGAGCTACAGCATTGTTTGACAAACAATGCTCTAATGGATATGGCATGTACTGCAAAGGTACTGTTGCCATAGCGAACACTGCTCTTGGTAAATCGAATGCCTGCTGGAGAGGGTTCATATGATCACATAAAAATAACACGATCCTGATGATGGGACACAAATCGACTTTGATGTGACAGCAGAGGTCAAAGGTCACATCCTGCCTGTCCATCAAAGCCAGTGTCCACGTGAACATGTAGTGTTTAGTTTACAGTGCATGTGTCTTCTCTCTCTGGGCTATTCTTATCATTTGTCAACCCTCCAAAAGGTAATTACTGTTTCAAAACATTAACTCACTACAATATAGAGACAAATGGCGTGTCTGTTCAGCCTCAGTCAGTGACAACATAATAAGACACCATCTGCCCCCACCCACACTTCACTGTGTACTATACGTTTATCACACACTGTGTCAAAGAGAGCTGTGGCACTAAATACAAAAGATGCACAACACATATTGAGTCCGTTACATAACAAAGGGGTGTCATTAATCTGGACAATATTTTTCACTGGATGTCCACAGTGAGCTGTTCTTCTCTGGGACGTCTGGTCCAGTAAAGATGGCCTATAGTAAAGATGTCCTATAGTGAAGTATATATGTGTGTGCTCTGGTGGAGAATATATGTCCATGTGAGTTACACGCATATGTCAGCCCTCTGTCTGTATCCTGACGGCCGATCTGTCAATCAGCTGAGTTTAAAAGCAGACACACTGAGTGGGAGCAGGCATCTGCCTGTGCCTGCTCTGTGTATGTGTATGTGTATGTTTCTGTGTGTGTGCCAAGCTGCCACTCACAAGACTCCTCTCCTTTAGGAAACCCTGTAAGTGCACAGAAGGGCTCCTACAGAGAGCAGTGAGAAGCTCCCTATCTCTGTGGTCTGCAGCAGGCTGCTGGGGTCTGTGTGTGAGAGAGTGAGAGAGTGAGAGAGTGTGAAAGGGGTGATAAGATGCCCCCGGGGCAGAGCTGCACACATCTTACACTGCACTGATGAGGGCTGCTCCAGCTTCTGCTGGGACAAAAGCTCTACTCTCTCAGCTCAGCACCAGCACCAGAACTGACTGTGAAGTAACTGCAGAACAAACCTCATGGGCTGAAAATAACCACCAGGTTCAAACAATACTGCACATGAGGAGCAGTAGTATAACTATTCAGAAACTTTCAGAGCTTGTGCAATTCACTGTCATAGAAACTTGATAACACAATCAGCCAAGTCAGTGTATCATAGTTATGACCATTTACATAACATCAACTAACATAGCAGGAGTCCTCATATCACCTGTAAACTGAAACCAATAATGCTTACTACATTTAGAGCGTTGGAACAAAAATGGTATCCTGCCAATGATGTCAAAGCTTGATTTGATCTTTACCAGAAAATAAGATGAACGAGAAATTCTTGATATAATTGTACTACACAAACACAGGACTACTGCTAATTTACACTTGAAACAGAGTATTTGTGAAATGAGAACAGTGATGTGAGCATCTGTGTTTGTACAGTGTTTTGGAGAGCACACACGAGGACAGCAGCAGGTTAATGAGCTCTGTGATGAGGCTGTGAACCAGTTCATCCTTTATTAATATGAGACTTGTGTTTGTTCACGCGGCTCAGTGAGGCTCTAAAGAGCCCCTCACAGCTCAACTCTCTCTCTCTACACACACACACACACACACACACACACACACACACACACACGCACACACACACACACACACACACACACACACACACACACACACACACACACACACACACACACAATCAAACTGTTCTATCACAACAACATACACACTACGAAGACTCTAACCACCTTATACAACTAAATCAATGTTACAATTCTTACAGATTCATACATGGTTGTTAATATAGAAAAGGCAGTTGAATGATGGGAAACTGGTAATGAAAACCCATGGCTCTGCGAAATCTCATCTGACAAATGTACAACCATATATTTAAGCTATATATGTAAGTTTGAGTAATCCTTTGTTATTATTCTGTCTGCACCTCCAAAGCACAAAATGCTCCGTTCCACCTTGTGATGCCATGTAGTGGTAGTTTTCAAGTTAACTGCTACCTTTTACCTATAGTTTGGTAAAGATTGGAAATTCTAGGGCTGAAATTATTGCAAATGTATGAATGTATGAATTAAAATGTATGTAAATGAATTACAAATGTATTACCGCATGATATCAAGAGGTGGAACAGTGTTTTCTGTCTGAGAGAACTCCTCAACCTAAATACGCAGGGTTCATGTATAAAATGTGTAAATGAAACAAAACACAACTCCAGGTATGTTTGTGATTAGAAAACATTATAATATATATAATAAAATTTGAATATTGTACCATGACTAACATACATACATACAAACATACATATACATAAATTGTGTCAGTGGCATAACTTTGTTTCATAATTATTGTTAATCATCTATATTTATTTAGCAATATATCACATTTTAAAATTAGTTATCGTGACAGGCCTACCAAACCCTGTGCCTTCATACCCCCAATGGCCCCCTGAGCACAGAGCGAGGACTGTTAACACATTTGAGCTGCACACTGACAGCAGAGGAAGCCACAATGAAAGTCCTGCTGACTGTAGCTGAGCTCTCCACCCGGGAAGCCATATTGCATCAGCGCCACAGCCGGCTCCTTCACTGCACCATTGCCAGTTTTTACCCCTGATTACATCATTGAAGTTGGGCAGATTACACCGTTGTTTACGCTCCCATCGCGGCGCTACAAATGAGAGGCTTGTGCACTTCCAGCTGTGTACCTAATAATGCAGTCTGTTTAGGACGTTCTCCTCCTCTGTCAGCCTGCCTCCTCCATGTCGCACCAGCTAACAGCACACGTTTGCTAGTAAACAATAAGGAGCTCATATGAGAAGGGATGAGGCTGTACTTTGTTAAATATTGTGTTATATAGATTATATATTGTGTTATATGATTATATAAGTGCATCACCAGGAATTAAAGCAATATGTTCTACCAGATTTACACACAGCTTTGAATTAAATGAAGAAAGTGCATTTTACTTCTATGGGGTATTAACTGCTAGCACATAACTTATTTAGATCATCATGCTACTTTGCATTGTTTTGAAAATGCTATATTCACCAAAAACAATATATCTACACATTTTATATGTTTCACTTTCATTTTTGATGCTGTGTCTCCCCTTCCTTTGCTCTGCCTCTGCCCCTTCAGACCACTATCACAACACAACCAGTGCGCATTCCACTAGTGAAACTATTGCACACCGCATCAGATTTGTCAAGTTGTTGTGTACAGTTTTGTACCATGCTTTTGTATATTTATGGAGAACTGTTGTGTGGGAGCATGGATTGTGGTCTTGTGGACTGAGCAATGGACAGAATCTTGTGTAAGGAAGGTGCAGATAGGGGCCAGGAGAGATTGCTGAATTACTAAAACATGCATGGATGACATCTAAAACTTCGTTAAAAACGTTTTTGATGAAAACAAATCGATTTTGCATAATACTCTCTGTTTTAGAATAAGCCCTAACTTTGGTTTTGTATAAGAGCAATTATGTACATGAACAGTGATAGACGCTGTATACAGAACTGTCAGTATTACAATGTTGTTTTGAAAATAGGCACAATTTTAATATTGATTATATCAGTCATAATAAAGTGCTGCAAAAAGAGGTGAAAATAAATAAACTTGTGTTATAATCTTACAAATATGGAAATAAAGTGAAATGTCTGATTGTTTTTGGATAACTTTGAGTATCAGACTACTGTGAATGAACTGCAATGAATACAGCCTGTGGTGTTTCTGATAACTTCCACTTATGCACTCACCCACTATTATCATGTTGAACAACCCTAGTTTATTTCTGCTTTAGACCGATCCTTTTCAAGTGTACTCCATGTTAATCCACCATTGATGTAGTTGTAAATTAAATGTTTCTCTGTAAAATTTAATCCCAATTCAGTCATGGCTAACTTTTTCTCCTGTTTTTGGTTGGTCCTTACTATTACTGTTATAAAAGGATATGCAAACACTGTCAAGTCTTTGCTCCACCATTGGCACACTAGCCTCTCTTTTTTCCAGTAGTTCTCAGTGACAACAGCTTCCACGCCCCGAACAGGAGCCGTATAATCAGTGCAAAAGGCTGTGTAACTAAAAAGACTGTGTGCCCCAAACACAATAGACCTCCAGTACCCCAGAGTACATTAGCTGAAAATAGGCCACCGGCATTTTGTTCCATGAAAGAGAAATGAAAATCCTCCATAAGCAGGGCAATAATGGGGCATTTAATGACAACAAAGGAATCGGCAAAGCACACAGCACTTCTCATAAGAGCTCTCTAATCAGCGTCACGTCACCATTGTTCAGATCACACCAGACTATTGAGACGCATTATGCAGCACAACTTATAAAAAGCACTGTTTTACAATGATTTAATTACAGCGCTGGCAGATTAAAGTCCTACTGATAGAAATGACAAAGAAAAGAATCAATATATTTTAACTCACTCCCATTGCTTTTGAAAACAATAGTGTCAGCAACATACAGGTACAAACTAGTTATAGTATTTCTGACCTATACCTGAGACCTGCATACCTGCATTTAGTTGCAGAATACTGAATACCTGCTTGGAAATGTATTTTGTAACATATTCCAATACATGGTTCAATTAGAGTACTTAGAATACTTTTACATCAAGTTGCATTAAAGTGGTAGAAATGATAGTGTAAAAACGCAACATTTATTACTAATACGAGAAGCAAAACTTGTACAGTATATTCCTATGAATTTAGAAAAGTAAATTTATGCTAAACACCACCAAATGAAAAAGTAAAATTACTCAAGTTAAAATAAAGTTACTCAAATATAGAGTTCATACGTATTCTCAGTACTTCCCAACACGGTCTTTATATCCATGTACCACCAAGTGTACACATGTAGTACAATGTAAAGTAAAATGTGTTTCTGTCTAATAGCCTTCAAAAGCAGGCTGCTCAGCACACTAGGGCTGTAGGGCTTTTGTCGTTTATTCGACTAATTATTTTATTTAGATTTGAAGATTTGAGAGTGAATCCTATGTTTAATCTGCCTTTATCCATCTGTACTTTTCAAATGTACTTCTATATTATTCTATATAGCTTCTCTGTATATACTTTCTGTATACTTGTTTTGCCTGAACTCACATGCACATGAAGTAGTTTGAGTGCAGTACATGGTCAAATCATAGAGATGATTGAACCGTTTGAGAGCTCTTGCTATTTTAAGATATAAATAGGAAACAATACATCAACATTAGTGAGCTCTACTATGGTTCATACTGGTAAAATAAAGGTATAAATGAATACATACATATACTGTACAGTTACATTTTCTCTGCCCTGTCCATAAAAGAAAATGTTGCTTGGAGAATCTGTGAGCAGATACTGGCCTTTAACTACTGCTTCACCATTCACAGTCTCGCTCCCCTGGGCTATTCCCAAAAAAGACATTTCCTCTTTTCCTCGACAAGCTCTGCAATAAAAGGCCACAATGTTAAGCTCTGTGTAAAATATTATGGAGAAATAACACAGGCTCCAGCACTGACACTGGTATATGCAGCTCTGCTTAATTGTCGGCATAGAATGGTCATTTTTTTGGCACAAAATCATCAGCATACTTCTGCTAGTTTGTAATGTAGTATTAGTATTAGTATTAGTATTGGTATTAGTAGTAGTACTGGTAAACGGTTACTTTGTTCTCCAATTTTATTTTCTTAATCTGTGGTATGCCTAGGATTCAGCAGCATCATGCAGGTATTTTTGCATAAACAAAAAAGAAATCTGCAAATTGCTAGTGATCTGCAGCTATCCATAAGAGGTGCAGACAACTTCACAGCTCTTTGTCATGATGGCAACGTCAGCTCTCAGTGGGCACCACAGTTTTCTAACTCAGTTGACCTGTTTCTTTAATTTCTTTTTAAGTCTTTTTAAATCAATATTGTGACATAATGATCCATCGGTGTCATAGATTATAACTATATATATCAAACTCAAGCATGTATTATGTCTTCTTTAACACCACACAAATAGAGACAGTTGCTAACCATAATAAGCACGACTATTTTCTCATGTTAAAAACATAAGAACACAATTCAGTGACAATGTCAAGTTAAAACATTTTGCAACAATGACAATATGAACTTTGAATGGCAACCGGGATTCACAGCTTTTGATTGAATTATCAAAGCAAAAGACATACGACAAAGAAAAGAACAGTCTGTTAGAAGAATGGAGCTTCAGTCTGCTGTAAGATATTGAGGACGACCTGTTTACATGTGGCTCTTGGGGGATTTCCATGCAAAATAACATATGGGATATGACTGTACTGTTAGTATATGACGTGTAATTGTGAAAATGATCCCATCTCTATGCTATAAGCTGCAAATGCATGACACTGGATTTGGTTTGGGGCAATCCTTCACTGTCTGAAGTGGGTCATAAGGTATTCACAAACAACAAGCCTGCAGCCTCCTGACAGAACTGACAATCTTCTCATTGTAAAGACAGAGGGGGAACGGGCTTTGAAGGCATCAAATGTACAAGCAGTGAGTGATGTAATAATATACACACCAAGAATTCAAAGACTGTTTTCACTGATCAACATTACAGGGACCATATTACTCTATTTTGTGATCTATGATATAATGAGATGTGTTTTAATTCAATCACACATATTTAACACACAAACTCTGCAAATTTTAAGATGAGTTCTTCACTTAAACAGAAATTATGTTATGTGGCAATATAGGAAGAACTCCACTGTGTTTTTAAACTCCACACCCTTCCATTAGAATCATCTGGACAATTTCAGCCCTGGAATTTCCAGTCTATCCAGTCTATACTGAACTAAAGATGGGCGGCAGTAGCTCAGTTGGTAGAGCACTGGCCCACTGATCTAAAGGTTGGTGGTTCGAATCACATCCTTGGGCAAGACACTTACCCCACCTTGCCCACAGTGTCTGCGTACACTGGTGTGTGAATGTGTGTGTGAAAGGGTGAGTGGTTCCTTGTTGTAAAGCGCTTTGAGTGCCTTGAAGGTAGAAAAATGTGACCATTTACCATAAAGATAAAAGGTAACTACCACTACATGACATCACAAGGTGGAACAGAGCATTCTGAGCTTTGAATATATAACAGATTAATAATAAATAATTATTCAAAAATGTGTGAATGAAGCAAAACACAACTCCAATTATGTTTTTGAAAAGGTAAGAACGTTCTTAATATATGGTTTAAAGGTTGCGAGTCAATTTTGCATAATATAGGACCTGAAAAACAAAATTAGCATGATTTGATAATAAAGACGGGTATAGCTAAAATCTGAAGATTTTTGTTGAAGTTAGCATTGTTAGAGTAGAAAGTAATCTTCAAATGATGTGCTAATAAATGTACAAGAGTAGTGGAACTTTTAATGGAGTGGAGAAAAAAAGGGTAAAACTATGTTGTCTATCTTGTCTAGGGTCCAACTCAATTTCACTTAACATATGCAAAAGACTGGAGGAGGACATAACTAGGGAGAGATCATAAACTGAATCTTTACACTTAAATAAATTTTCACATTTAAACAGAGACAAGCTCTCCAGCTGTTGCCAGTGCAGGATTACAGCAATACTAAAAATTCACTAAATTCTGACTAGGAAAAGGGCTTCCAACCGAATACAGATTTCAACATCGAAATTATTAAAAACAGCCCTTTTTACACAAGAGCATTCAACACAAAATATAGTTAATAGTTTTAATATTATACTATGAGGGTCTTGAACTTGTCCTGGTATAGGTCTAAACCATTCTAAAATTATCCATAAAAGGTTGTTCACTTTGTCACTTGTCAATTGTAGTTAAAAAACACATTGGAAAAACATGTGCAAAAAGCTCAAAGTGTGTCAAAAAAGGGTTCAACTACATGAACAAACAACAGAAAATCAGCAGGCGACATATTGGCACTGTGAAATAAACATGCTACAAAGATTAAGTAGCCATGTCTAAAGATCTAATTTTTGACAACCCAGTCCAAGTATTTTATAAAGCAGAATACAAAACGTGATCACTGAAGTTAAAGGTGCATTGTGTAACTTTTCTGGTAGAGGGTCCATCAAATGCTTTTCTCCATGGAGATGTTATTACTTTGTCTGGAATATTTCACAGTATGGCATTAAACCTTTCTATCATCATGGAGACCAAACCGGACCAAGTTACAGATCAGATCTGTGGAGAGGAAACCCCGCTCACAGTCAGAATGCCTCTTTTTCTAAGTATATTTGAGCTATAAAACCAGCTGTAATTTAAGAAAGGTAGAGCCGTTTAATGTCATACTGTGGAACATTCCAGGTAGAGCAATGATATATCCATAGAATCCAGCAGGTGACGGACACCAGACCAAAAAGTTACATAATACATCTTTAAGACAACCCTTGACATTCTTGCACTATATTATAAAATGTGTTATTTGGACACTTTAACGTCTTCTAACTGCCACAGATATTTTAACGATGAAACCGAGCTACACTTCAGAAAACACAGAGCTCGCCCAGTAAAAGAGGTGAACACAAGGCTGCGGTCGGGAGTAATCAATCCCAGCTGCCTCAAACCACTTCTATTGGATCCACACATGGGCCATTTACGGAGAGCAAAGCAAGAAAATACAACTAAAAGGGCTGCCAGAACAGATAAGCCAAAAACATAATAGTGGCTGGAGCGATAAAAAGTTTACACTGTTGAAATATAGCCAGTCGGTCAAATTCAAACAGGTATATTGCTACAGTTGTACCTTCAGGGCTTCTGCTGATATTACTCAGCAAACTAAATAAAAAGAATTGTTCACCAGTTCCTGCTCCAAGACAGTCTACAATATCCGCCCCAGCCAGAGAGGTCATACCAGGGTCAGGGCTCTCAGATGATGGACAGCTGGCATAATCACTGGGAGCACTGAGCTTGCACGGATACGAGCAGAGGCTAAATGTTATTTACTAATTTATCATTGTAGAGAAGAGAGGTTAATCTGTGCTCTCAGGTGTAAGAGATGCTTTTGCTCTTTTTGCGCACTGTGTTTTGGCATTGGTGTAATTGGTCTGAGCCTCTAAAAAGTGGAATTGGATATGGACTTGTGAGTGCTGCACAGAAGCATTGTACAGTCAGGATTAATCACCGTCTGTAGTTGTAAACCGTCCTTGTTTTTGTGCACATTGGTTCTAAATTCTATGAAAGTGGGACTAAACACTTGAACTCCACCCACAGCCGCAGTCCAGTTGTTAAACTTGGCAGTGCCAGAAGGAGTAAAGAGGAGAGTGAAGGGAGGGGTCATAAACACTAGAAAACCCTGCCCCTGCAGCTAGATGTCTGATCGTCCAATCACAACAGAGGTGTGTCAAGTCATAGGACTCTTAAAATGTGGTGGCAATAGCCCACTTTACAGATGATGTCCAAACCTTAGATAAAGAAATTGGCACGTGGCATGCATTACAGCACATTAAAGCACTCTGAAAGACCAGAAAATATGTATGAAACAAGTTAACATTACAGTATGTTAGATGCTTTGCGATGTGATGTCACAAGCGCATGCTGTTTTAGACCACATATTTTCAATAGAAAATAATGACAAGAAACATTAGACAATACAGTAGTCCTTAGCAGCAGAAGGAAGAAAGTTTCAGTGTTAAGTATCAATTTAAACTATAGTTAATCCTTGTTCCTTGTCTGAGAATATCCTCTGATATACAATCATTATTCCAGCATTGTTCATCACAGATGGAATTTGAATAAGTTGAGAAAATATTTGGGCTAAAAAATTAGCTATAATAAATTACAGAAATTCCTTATTTTGGTCCCAGTCTAAGCATCTGCATAACTGCCCGATTTGATTGATGTGATTACGAAGCATGCAATTTGCTCAGCAGTAGTTTTGAGTGAGCGTTTGTGTTCAGATTTTGATGTGAGTGTTTGCATCTAAAAGGGATGGACACTGAATCAAAACACCCTAACATGCGGTGACTGTATTTTTAAATCCATCTTCTAGTCATGTTTCCTGCCTTTGTTCACGATGGGACAAAGAGGTGATCATGGAAAAAATGCCACTCAGATGTCTAAGCCTTACCACATGTTCTCTGACACCGCAATAACCACTAAAGACTTCTCCCATACCGGCGCAGCCACAGCTAATTCAATCCACCGCTAATCTGAGCAGCTCTCTGGCCCTTGCAGCATGACATGAGGCATTAAATAGAGGAACAAGCATCGTGTTGATTTGCCTGATGTTAGCGTCCAGTGGTTCTTCGCTAATTCCTATCATTAGGGCATATTGATGGGGTGCGGCTCGGGGACAGCCTGAGCCGAAAGCAGCAGAGAGCAGAGGAAATGAGGAGGGATTGATGGCTACTTCCTGCGTGGTGCGCTTTGGGCCCGAGGAGGAGGCTGCCAGTGGCTTCCTGTGGCTTTCTGTCAAATGCTGAAGAGAGAGACAAACGGAGTGAGAGAGAGAGAGGGAGAGAAAGAGACAGAGAGAGATTGAGAGAGTGATGAGGGCTGTCGGGCTGCTCCTGGCCTTAAGCAGCTTTACAGGCATTGGCAATACTCTGAGTTCAACCACACCAGACTGAGGATACATCACCTGGCAAAGCAAGGGGTTAGCGGATTACATTTTATCCTGCAATGGCAATATGACCAACATTTTGTATTTTTGTTATTAAATCTTTTTTATTATTACATCTTATTCTTTTAAATCTTTAAACTGTTCACTGTCTGATACTGAGACTATATTAAAGAGCCCATGTTACACTACTTTCTGATCTATGTTATAATGTTGTTTCCTCATCAAAAACATACCTGGAGTGTTTAATTTATTTATGTATTCATTTGTTTCATTTACACATATAGAGGAAGTGCTCTATTGTGTTGTTTCATCACTGGAATTGCCAATGTCTACTGAAGTAAAGGTTAATATAAAACTGTGTGTTTTCTAGAACACAATTGCTCTACCAGGAGTTGCAGAATAAAATGAGTAACTCTTTAATGGTGTTGTACCCAATTTTTACAGTTTTCAAAGTGATAGACTGCCTTTAGCTAATCTAATGTATGCAAACTAATTTCTCACCGTTGAAATGTTTTCCTAATATCTATTTCCTTCACTGAGATCATTATAGGCACACAGAAGGCAAATGTGAATGCTGGTGTTTGTTGAGCCATTACTAACAGCTAGTCTGCTCACCCCACACCAGCACTATGTCAAGGTTTGCCATCAGTGAAAACAACTTATAACTAAAGGGCTCATATTTTGCTATTTTTTGATCTACTGGTTCTGTTTTGTATGACAAACCCTGCACATTTAGGTTGAGTTCTTCTTCTTCTTCTTCTTCTCTCAAAACAAAAAAGCACTCCTTCACTAGACTCATTTGGTTCATTTCAAACCTGGAATTGCCCATCTATACTGAACAAAAGGTAAAAGCTCTCTTTTAACTTGAAAACTACCACTTCAAAACATCACAACAGAGCAGTTTGAGCACTGGAGATGCAGACAGACTAATAATAAAGGATTACTCCAACATGGGTGACTGAAACAAAACACAACTCCGGGTATGTTTCTGAGTAGGCAACAACACTACAACATGAGTAACAAGAGTCAACTTTGCGTAATATAGGACCTTTAAATGCAGACATTGCACAATGGTCTGAGCTACAAAAAAAAAAACTGCCAAACAAAGCTATCTCTACAAGGCTTAAGTGTATGTAATTCTATAAACATATACTAATTATGAATTGTTTTCTATCATTTACAAAAGCAATTAACCTGAATGTTACCTGATTGAAAACAGATACATACACCATAATGAACTCCTATATTGTATTTAAAGCTGGCACCCTCATACTATAAACAGTTATAAACAGTTACAAAGTTATTCCATAGTTTGACCGAAAAAGCTCTAACCATGATTTTGTCCATTCACTTCAGTGTTATCCAATCTGTCCTATCATATGGTATAGTCATCTTGAACTGGCTGCATATGGACAGGCAGAGTAAAGCCAGGGTCCAGGATGTCAGGGAAATCACACAATAAAACAGAGGAAGTGCCTAACAGAGGGTTATAGACTTAGCTGTTGTTAAGATCACAGGGTTGGGTTTCAGAGCTCGCTACATCTAAAAGGAACGGACAACAAGAGAAGCCAGTGTGAGGCCTGTTGGCGGAGGTGCTCGGAAGGATGCAGTTCTCAACTTTGTGATTATTCCGAGACGTAGTGATGTTTTTATAGATTTTTTCCTGCTAGTTTTGTCAGGGTGAATTTCAAACTCCATTTTGATACTAAGGAATAGACTCAATACCGATGATAAGAAAAAGACTTAGTCTGTAATTTTCAACATTAAATAGTAAGTAGGTTTCATGGTGATGTATAGGAGTATATGTGGCATTAGACTTGTTCTGATACAGCTCAAGATCAATCAAAATAATCAATAATAATCAAATAAATGTCTAGTTTCAGTGCTAGTTTTGTATCAAATAGTATCTGATTTTCAATACTTTTGACAGTCCTATTTCCTACTACAGCAGATTTGGATTTTCACAATGTGTTTCGACACATTTCTATACAAGTGGTCACACAAATACCCTTTATGTATGCATTTAAATACAGCAGTCATGGCAGAGTGGTTACCAGCTTTGATCTGAATGAGAGTATGGGAAGTCGAGATTATTTGGTTAATGTATAATTGTGATTACAAGGCCAGGACAGAATATGATTGTAAAACAGAAATGTACTGCAAACTGTAAGAAGGGTTTGACTATGACCCAGGATAGATTTCTAAATTACTGAAACATGCATAGATGACATATAAAAACTCTTCAGGCATGTTTTTGATCAGTTTGCATAATATAATATTCTCTTTAATGAAAAAATTGTGATAAAACATGCAGCTTTTTGTGCTTTTTTACATCAAATAGCAAAAGGAAGTGTAAGAAAAAAGACTGACAAATATAAATTCACTATATTTAGGCAATGGAAAAAAATGTGATCACAAAACCAAATCTTAATCACTTACAACCACTCACTAAAGCAACGGTTTCATATATATACACACTTCTGAACTTCTGTTTTTACCGAAAACCTGCCCACATCCTCTTTTGTCATTCCGTCTTCCTCATTTCCACCGAGCCACAGCCGCATCCTCTCTTATTCACACCGAGGGACATGTTATCTGGGGGAGGGCATCTTTGCGAAAGGAGATGAGAGCCACACACAATGTAAGCAATCAAGGCCCGCGCTGAAAATTTAATGTGCTGCTGTTAAATATAGAGTACATAGATGGAGCTGTCTCACAGTGTAACCAAGAGCATACAGGATTTTCAGCAAGCCTTAGATATGAAAGCAAGGTTATAGTAAGATTACCATGCTGATCTAATGTGCAAACATCTAGAGAGTCAAATTTTGCAGCTAGTGATCAGTATTTGAATGAAAATGTTCTTTGTAGTAAATTGTACATAACTTTAAGCATGTTTCAGAGGATTTTTTTTTTACACCAATATAATAAAAAAACAAAAAAAACAGAAAATTTACTCAGTAGGGCTGGGTATCATTAAGGAGTTGCCGATACGATACATACTTTGATGCATCAGCCACGATATGATACATATCTTGTGAGCTTTCGATTCAGTATGATATTTTTCAAATCGAGTGGATACGGTTCAATAAAAAATAAAGGCAAAATTATGGCTGTGGCACTAAAAGTCTTTGTTAAACCACTTCTTATGCAAAGTGAATATGAAACACACCCAATTTACTCATCAAAACTGTGAAAATGTCAAATGTGATGCATGAAGTTTCGTTCTTCTAAACAAGCAACAAAACTGTAGCACTGTAACAAAATTATTTAGTAAAATATACCAAAAAAATACTCTTGGTAATATGTCAATACAGCAGCCCACGATATCTGATACTGTTCACTCAGCTTTACAAACAACATACAATTTCATTAATGTGTAAAAAAAAACTGAAAGGGAATTTCTAATTGGAATTAATGTAAACCTTGAACCTTTTCAATAAGAGTAAACAGTGTTATCTACATTTCTACAGGGTTATTCAGCAGATAGGAGTAGACAGAAAGCTATAGTTCAGCTGATAGAGCATTTACACACTGATTGCTGCTACCACAGACTTTGTGTCTTTAGGCAACACACTTAACCAACATTGACTCCGGTGCCTGTCTAAAATGTGCATGTGAATGGTTGAGTGGTTCTTGTTGTAAAGTGCTTTGAGTACCCAATGGAGGAAGAAAAGTGCTATGTAAATATACTCAAAGCAAATTCTCCATAATGTCAGAATTAATATATTGTAATAAGAAATAATAAGAAGCAATTTGTAGTGTCTTAGATGTAAGAAAGGAAAAAAGCCAACATATTTCTACTATATGAAACAATACATTACTCCTTAAATTGTCTCCGGTCAATAGAAACGGTACATGTGTGGAGTAAGCACAGAGCACTGAGCAGATAGTGATCAGCCAAAAGGAGGTTCAACATGATTAGATGTTATCAGAACTACTACAGTAAGGTCCTTAAGGCTCCCCGACAAATCCTCTTACAAAAGCAAAGAGTCCACTGATGTTTACTGCGATACCCAGGCTATTACATCATTTATATTCATCAACTACTGTGTTATCTTGTCAAATGCCAAAGACTGTATTACAAATTCAGTTTTCCCCATAATGAATATTACATGGACTCCTGCTGCATAATGAAGTGACTCCTCAAACACAACTCTGATTCTGTGGACTTGCCTTATTAATATTAAAGACTCAACAAGTAGAAACATCTAAAACATTACATTAACAACTTGTGACTCTGTGTTATGTTTTTTTTTTTTTTTCTGTTAAATCCTTATGTTCTTGTGGATGAGCTCTTTCCTTATTTCACATCCTGATATGGATATTCTGTATTAGATAACCTACAAACACAGAGGAATGCCATATTGCGCTCAAAGTGCCTATGTAGTCTGAGTCATTGCTAAACCTGGACATAGCACATGTTTTTCCAAGGTCACTTGTGAATGAGAAGTATTGTATTAAAGGTGGCCAGTGTGTGGAGCATTCACCACCTGCTTCTTTCCATTGATTTCTTCATGCATTGTCTGAAATGGTACACAATATGGCATTATCTCCTTCAAAACAAGCAGGTAATGATTAACCAGGGAAAGTTCTCGGACAGATCTATGAAGAGGCATGCCCGCACAGTAAGAATATATGTTTTTCCAAGGTATTTTTTGCAATTACATGCACAATAGTTGTTTAATTAAAGTTACATATCTTTAATTCAACTTAAAAAAAAAAAAAAAAAACAATCCTTGCACAATGACAGACAACTGGCTATGCTAATTGAAACTTTTGAATAAAATATGTAAATTTGTTTGTTTAATATTAAAAAGGGACGAAATATAATCATATCTGTCAACCCCAGTGTCTAACATTTTCATAAAATCTCATAAAAACACACTTTGGAATTTGGAAAGCATTACTTAACCAGCTGGTTCTGAACATTTAAAAAGGCTAGTGCAGTAATCTGGTAAAGCCATCTCTGCCCCAGCGGCCGGTCAGTGGGTCAGTGGTCATCTGTGTGAGTGGCAGCTGTGAAGGCTTAGAGCAGGACAGCGCACGGAGCCCACTCCAGTCTGAGTCATTCTGTAATGTTGTAAAGCTTTTATTATCCAGACACAGACAAGATCAGAGCCGCCAAAGGAGCACTCCCCGAGGACCACCGCACACCCACCACCACCTCATTCTCCACTCCATCCCCCACCCCCACCCACCTCTGTGATAAACTACTGCACCTGACATCTGGCACCTTGGTCTTCCTCTGCACTCACACAAATGAAGATCTTAGGGCTGGACGATTTGGGGAAAATATTGAAGTCCTATTTTTTCTGACAAGCATAGTGACTGTGATTGTTTTACAATTAATGCATTTTAAACACATTCTGAAGAACTGACAAGAAATGACAAAAAAAAAAAAACTGAAAAATGGAACTACCCAACTATGCATTTCAAAACATGTTATATATCTAAATTACAGGGTTAGTAGTTTTTATGCAGAGTAAGACAGAATATTTTATTGTTGTCTGGAGGAAATCGAATGGATGGAACTTCAAAAATTAAATTAAAATTAGTCTAATTGCATCATCACATATGTCCAATCAGCATATCGAATAACCAATATTTGGATGTTGATATCCAGTCCAGCAAATGTTTCAGTATTATATCAGTGCATCCATAGAAAAAACTAAAACTGTTCTTTCCTTCCCGCTTTTTGTGCTTTATAAAGTTGCACAGTCTTATAAAATCCTCAATGACACCACAAAACAACACAATGAAGCTATTGATGTAGAATACCGTATGCAGCACATCCTCTTTCTCTTGTATCAGACAGAATCATGCTGTAAAGACTTTACACACTGCTGACTCATTGGGTAAAGATGCAGACACCCACACTTTTTCCACTGTTACTTAAAAGGCTCCAAAGAGAGAGCGATGCGCTAACACATTATCCGCCTAAATCTGTCCTTGTAGCACTGAATTCCCAAACAATAGAGCTAATAAAAGGTGACAGTGTACTATAAAAACAAACTAATTATACAATAGCAGCAAATATAATTGAACAAAAGAGAAAAAAACTATATCCAAGTGTATATATGGGCCTTTTAATGGTATGTCCTGGAGAACAGTCAGTTAGATGCAGGGCTGAAACTATGTAAACAACCAGAAATTCTCACATTTTAAGGTCCTATATTACACAGACTTTGGTGTTATAATGTTGTTACCTCATCAGAAACATACCTGCAGTTGTTATATTTCATTCACACATGTTTGATTTACCCTTTATTATTAGTCTCGCTACATCTCCAAAGGTCAAAATGCTCTGTCTGAGGAAACGACATTATAAGATCAGAAAATAGTGTAATATGGGCCCTTTAAATAACAGCAGTTTTTATTGTCTGAACAAACACAGTTACTGTTGTCAGGGTTGCCTCTTCATGGATCTGCCCTGTAACTTGGCCTGGAGGCTTTATTTACTTGTCTCTCAAAGCAGTAACATATTCATGGAGGTGGTGGAACAGTCAACCAGAAAAGTTACATAGTTCACCTTTAAGAGAAAGGACAGGTTCATATTCACTATTTCACTGAACGTATAAGAAGAAACCAAGGCCATACAGACTCCATTTAGTTGTATTCTAAAGACAACAAATACTATACTCTAAAGGTGCAATATGCAGCTTTTCTGGTGGGGGAGTCTGCTACCTGGATATCACCTTGGAGATATTATTATGCCTAAAAGGTCCCAGGTTTTATTGCTCAGAAATACTTTACAAAAATGATGCATGCATTCTTCATTCAGTGAGCACGTTTGCCTTTGTACAGATCTGACCTGTAACTTTACCTGGCCTCTACCTTAATGCCACACCATGGAAAAAAACAAACAAAAAAACAAAGTACATCTCCAAGGAAACCTATTAGACAAGGTACATAAGAAGCTAGAAGTAAACTTATAAAGAGCATATGACCAGTTTTTATGATTTTCTAATTTACACTTAAATTAGTGGGGTAATACCTGTTGTAAATATAAATTATAACTTTGTCCCAGTCAAGCAGCAGTTTGTGAAACATAACAAAAATTACAGGAAGTAGAGAGTTCTAAAACATATTGATGACTGGAGGAATTCTATCCAAACGTTACGCACAATTTACACAAGTACTTTAAACATTATTTAAACAAAAATAGAGGTGTTTTTTTATATTTTTACTCATCAAATATTCATTTTCTGTGTACGTTAGAGGAGTTTACTTGGTAACAATCATGGAATTCTCTAGTGTGATTGTAATTTCCAATCAGGAAGTAACATTTTCAACCTAAAAAATGGCCAAACTGGGAAATAAATAGTAAAATTCTATGCAAAGTCCTAAATATAATAATCTTAATCTTGTGTTTATCAAAATTAGTAGTCTAACCTGTCATAGGCACTTTAAAATACAAGTGTCCTTTGTTTCTATTTGAGACATTGCTTCAGAGCTTTTTCTCTCTATAAAGTTCAAATTGAGGTTTCACAACAGTCACAGGTGATATATAAATATAGCAATAAAGTGTCTCTTATCTAATCTTTATCTTATCTTTAAAACAATTCGGACAGCAGGCGAAGCGCTGTGTAATACGTGTATGAGTAATTCCCCGGGAGTGTTTGTAAGAGGTTTGTCAAAATGAAAAGAGCACTGCAATATTATTTCCCCTCCGCCTGACTGAAGCAGCGTTTGGTTTCTAAAAAGGTCAACTCAGCAGGTAGGGGATTATCAGAATCACTAAGCAGGACTAGCTCAGCCTCTGAACCACAAGACGGATGGCTAACTCCATCTACACAAGACATTAAATATGCATTTCACTAAATCAGCAGTCCACACCGAGCCAGTCAAAGAGAGACCGCCATATATTTGGAGATTTACTGAGCAGCTTGTACAGAAAAGAACAGAAAATACTGCAGTGCAAGATAAAATGTGTGAAGACAACAGGAAATAGGAACTCCTGATGAGAATGTAGGACTCAACCTTGTTTTAAAACTAGCACCTTGTCACAGCCCATCTGCCAGTAATGACAACCAAAGTAAATAAAGGTAAATATAAACTGAAATTCAATTGGCAAGTTCAGAGCAAACATCTAAGTCTTTTACAGGTACTAGATTGGATACAAAAGTTCAAGGTTCACAAGGTAACTTTTTTGATGGAAACTTTGCCACCTGCCTCATGTTGATGTTCTTGCTTTTCCCAGAATGTTCCACGGTATGACATTAAAATGACATAACTTGCATTTGTTACGTTACATGTGTTTTTATTGAACAAAATACAATGAAACACATGGACATAAATAAGTGTAATGGCATATGGTGGAATTTTTAAGGCAAAGCAATAGCATCTCCATGAAAACACCCCATCAGAGAAGTTATATATTTACAGATTTTACTGGTTTTAGATCACCAGAAATATGTCTAGCTTGAAAAATCTTTGTTTTCCTTTTGATCAAATATATAGAATAGTTTTCTTAGCATCTGTGTACAAGAACACTTACAAACCCAGCTACGATAGGAAAACATGAGTGAAAGTCTTGAATTAAAATGCCTGTAAAACACTCCATAAAAACAATAGGACAATAGCTGCATTTAGTTCTTTCGCTGTAAATTCACTGCCCAAAGCATGCACTAGCACCACAGGGAAAAACACACTAAGCAAAGGTAAGGCTTTCCTCTTTTGACTCCTTCCTCACAGTCCATCATACTGAAGCCTGGCTCAGCTTTATTGTACATGGCACATCCTGGAATGGAGCCATTGTGGAACGCCAAGAGTATTTTCATTGCGCTAATAGGAAATCTTCAGAGCCCAAGCAGTCCAAAGCACAACCGGGACTGGCAACAGTATCACCAGTGGGAGGTGCAGGGGGGTCAGGCTGCGTGTTAATTGAACCCAAGTGTAGCAGAGGCAAAGGGGAAGGGCGGACATGACCCCAAAAATGGTATTTGAGGTGGTGCTGCTGTTGCCAGTCTGTGGTTGGTGGCTTGTGGTTTCCCAGCAGGCTTAGGGGCAGGGCAGATGTCTGGAGGGCAGAGGGACAGGAGACAAAACAAGATCGGTTTCTAGATCCTATGGAAAATGTGACGTCAAAGTCCAAGTGAGGTAGATATATTTAACTGTGATGCATACTGTACGTGAAAATTGGTTTTGATTAATTATAGAAGCTTGGATTTCAAGTCGAGGCTGGGGACAGAAGTAGTGGTAATAATCATACAAGGGAGGAAGATAATCTCTCTGTATATGGAAGTGCTGTACAGTACATTGTAAATGGTCTGGAAAATATTGGTGTCATGTTGACTGCGACAGGATGCTTCACACTAGCTTCCCCAAATGCAAGTCAAACAGATATAAAAATGATTTAATCCCAGTTGCCACTGGTACTTTAAACAGGTCTTATGTATTGTTAATGACTTGGTTGTTAAGATTGTGGTGTGTGTGTGTGTGTCTGCTGCAAACACATTTGCCTAGCGATAATAAAGATTAATTGAACATTGAACCTTGATATCTCTTCAGTCTCATGTGCTGTCTCTCTCTTGACAGTAAAATAACAATTAGTGAAGGCTCTAAAACCCAAACACTATTAAAATGAAGTGGAGCTATGACAAAGCAGTGTTGATGATGGGACCTTAGGCTAGACTGTTCAAGTAAGAAATGCAATTTGTTGTATTAGCTTAGCCAACAAATGTGTTGATTTATTTCATTTTAACCAATTAATATTTCACATGGCACTAAATTGTAGCCATTATTTAGTGAATGTTTTTTGACAGACTGATTAAATCCTCCAAGTAAGAGGAGACATTTTTAAACACTGTGGCATCATTATTTGTGACTTGCAATTGTTTTACATGCGTTCCCAATTGGTGGTGTTTTGTTGTGTGAATAGACTGACAAAGTGGGCGCAGACTGCACAGGCTTACAGCACTGACACTGATCCAGGAGCAAAGAGGAGTTTAGGTAAGCAAACTTCTCCCTCTGCAGCAGACAAAGTACAAATCTCCCAGACACTGTGGTCATGCAGACAGCAGCCCCAGCTCATAAACCACGTCCAGGGAAAGGCAAAGCTGTGTTTTAGCCCGTCTTAGCCAGTGCAGCCGGCGGCCAGGCTTGACTGATGCTCCTCTGGCCCTGACAAAAGACTTTAAAAGCCAGTGTGCAAATCACCCAGCTCCCCCGTGTTTGCCAACAAAAGCCAATTGTGGCAGCCATAAATACTTACAGATACCAGTTTAACAAAAGAGCTTTGGTTTGTGTCTGCTGCACCGCTCACAATCTAGGCTCCAATTTCAGGCAAATTGCTGTAAACTGGAGTGGGTGGTGAACTGTCTCATTCACAGACATGCTAAGCACACAGGGTATAGTGTAACTGCTAATTGTGAATGCCCACATGTACAAATCATTAGTAAAGAGATCCAAAATTTGACTTATTTGGATTGCATCGTGGGGACAATGCTGCTCACTGTGTTCATAAAAGAAAAAAAGAAAACTATTGGCCCCTAGCTCTTAAATCGTTCAGCGCGGAGAACAAAACACGCCTTTCACTGGGCAACTCTGCAAAATTGATTATTGCTTTTGCTTTCAAGTGTGGCTGTTGCTTTGTGACTTGCACATGACTAGGCAGGAAGAGGACAGCTGGCTCTTTTAGGGGTCCTATCCACATGACTGGTGCCCCACAAAGGAGGCAAGCGCTGGGGCTGTGGGCTGGGCTCGGAGCTGGAGGGTGTCCGAAAAATCCAGATCAAAACTGCTGTTTAAAAGAGTCGGACTAACAAGGCCCCAGTGACTTCTCAAAGAGTTACACAATCCTTTCTGAGCAAATAGTGCGCACGGGTGTTTAACATAGACAGAAAATGGCACAATGGCCAGTACATGTGATCTTTTTAAAATTTTATTTAGAGGTGGAGGTGGAGGTTTCTGCTTCAATTTAATGTAATTGTCAACTACTCCATACCACTGTGCAACACCTCACCTTTATGTAACAGATAACCCTATGTCATGTTAATCATTATTTCATATTTTCTTGTCTACTTACTACCACTTTTATATAGTTGAGATAGACTTGTACTACTATAGTTCTATTTTTATTTTTTCTATTTTTTTTTTTTTACTAGTACATATAATTATGCTAATTATGCTCTCTTGTTCTTTTTCCTACTTATTTTTAATTTATTATTACCATTTATATTGTTGCACATTGGTATTATAATATATTGTGATGTGTGAGCTACTGTGTTCAAATAATTTCCCTTATGGATCAATAAAGTTTGTCTTAGTCTAACTACAACATTTTCACAGTCCATTCAGGCTTAAACTTGCAGTACTATTTTATTTAATTTTTTTCTCCTAACACAGATAAATGGTCAAAGCAGAAGTACGCTGTTTGCATTTAATTATTAAGTGTTTTATTGTCCAAGAAGAAGGAAGTCCAGTAAACTAGGCAAACAGCAAACCCCACTCTGGCCTCTGAGAATTGTGAAAAGCGCTTATAAACCTTATTGTGATGAATAATTAGGATACTAGGAATGCTTCTGTTGTTCACATTGTTAACATTTTAATACAGCCCACTACAACAGCTACATTTGTTTTTACACTCAGTAGCAGTGGTCTTGTGGAGTAAATCCATTTGAAAGTTTTCCACTGTTTTACTACGAAACTCTGAATTTGTTGCAGTTTAACAACACATTCTCTGTTCTCTATTTTGGCTCCAATCAAACCCAGCATTTCAATATACTACAGAAGCATGTTTTGTAGCACCTTTCTCTCTTAACATAACCTAATTGCTGCACTACACTTTCTGTTCCTAACCACATCAATGAAAGCCTGTGTGCACGGCCTGATCAATCATTTTTGCTGAGAAAACTGAAAGGAAAGATCTATTGGCAAGGTAGCACACAAGTTAGCACTCAGTATCAAAAGCGTAATTCATACTACTGTGAAAAATAATTTAAGCACCAGTTTACTTTTCAGAAAATAGATCATATCCAATAAACTGCCGCATCTTTCAAACGTGCCAAGAAGTCATATCCCTTTACTTCATTTCCTTCTCTAAATGAAATCATGACTTTTATAGCTCCTCTTCGTGCTGCCGTTTGCTGGGGAGACAAAGCATAGCCTTGAGCCTTTGGTGAACCACGGTGTATTAACATTCCAGTGCAGGAGTCAGTGCTTTATTCTCACACCCACTCATTATGGCCATCCAAGCCACTCTATAGTCATTACAGGTGATGTGATATTTCCTTTCTGCGGATGGTCTCAGAACACGTGCTAACAACCGCTTCTCTGTGATGGAGGGTTTAACCGAGTGTTCCCTTGAAAAGAACTGGTGAAGGGTGAAAAACAAGGCGCCGATCTGGAGTGCCTTGAGTCAGTTGGAGCTGCCTTCACAGATCACTAAATCTGGCCTTTACGAGTGTCAAGTGCATGTACAGAGGCAGCGGAACAAGGAAGTACATCCTTCAATCTGACCTCTATAGGCTTTTGATTAAAAATATGCCCGCAGCCAAGAACACATTTGTCCAGGAGAGGTGGAATAATCTGCCTGGCATTTGAGTTAGGAATTGTAAAGGCTTACACTGTTAGAGGATGGAAAGAAAATGTATGCACTAGAGATGCGCCGATCCAGCTTTTTCTGATACTTATATCAGTACTACAACTTGAAATATCTGCTGATATCTGAAACTGAGCGATAACAGTCTATAGACAGAAAATGGCACTTATTTACTAAAACACAGCCATCTTATTACACATGAAATCCAGCTGTGTAACTATCATTTATCCTTCAAATAACTACTCAGCAGTATCGTATGAATAAAAGCTTAAACACTATGAAATGTTCTAGGCCAAAAAACTGTAAATAGTCTTGTTACTTTCAATTACAGGCCCAAGGATATCCACTTACCCAGTACAATGAAATAGATCACATCCACTTCATATCTATCCGATCCAGCTAATTTTTCAGTTCTGGCACTGATATTTGGTACCAGTATCAGTATCGGTGCATCCCTAGTATGCATTATGCAACTTTTTGTGGAATGTCCACCACCAGCTTGTATCCATGGAGAAATTATTGTGTTTTTATTATTGCTGAATAAATGTTGCTCTTGCATTTACTCACTTGCAGGTGCTCTGCATGTACTGCATGTTCTTACTTCAAAAATTTATTATTATTATGAGTCGGGTCGCCTCTCCACAAATCAGGGTGTTGTGTCATCTGCTTGTCTCCATAAACAGAGAAATTTAATGCCACTCTACGCAACATTCTAGGCAAAACAACAACAGAAGTAGGTGGCGGGCGCTCCACTAGACATATTATGTAGTGCACATTTAAACTTTTGTTCAAAAAATACAGTATAATCTATCGCTTTACAATGCATTTTCACAAACATAACACCTCTTCAAACACCACCAAACAATTGCACATATCAATAAAGTTTAGGTGGGTGAATTGGCTCAAAGGCACAACAGCAGCATGCGGTCCTAGTTACAGCGGTTGTATGAGTCTACCTACAAACACCACCTACTATAATTACAATGCTTCTCTGTGAGCAGTTAATGCGGGTTCACTCCAGCAATCAAACTAAAGTGCAAGTGAATGTTCTTCCATATACAAATGAACCTTTTATATTGTTCTAGTGTTATAGTGTTTATTTGGCTTCCCATTAAGCAGTTAAAAACCAAGAAAGCCTTACTAGAACAAAGGATAAAAAACATCTGCTTGTTGCTCACACTTGATTTCTGTAGTCCCGATTTGTGCTTCTTAATTCACGAAATAATTGCAGTTCTTGTCTGGAGCAGCATGTTGCTTAGCCATGGGAGGTGGAAATGAGTTGGAAGCCAGTGCTTTTAATTATCCCGCGAATGCTTGGTGCACTCAGCAGATGTTGGGGCTTTGGGGCAGGCAGGCAGGCAGGCAGCAGCAGGGGTCCTCTCACCACACACACAGAACAGGACTGGGTGGCTCTGCTCTTCTGGCTGGGTAATGGCGGTGGTCTGTATTTTAAAGTATAATGTGGTACAACTACAAATGTTTTTTCTCTCGCATCAGCAGCTGTGATTTATTGCTTAGTGCATGCTTTTGTTTTGTGGTGGTATCTCCAGTTCTCAGATTGCATTTTTGGACCCGGTGAAAGTGGTTTGCCTTTGTAAAAACATCACAGGTGTATTTTGTGCCGGGAAACAAGAAAGATAGAAATGTTTTATATTTCATGATTCCAACTTTGCACAAGATCAAGAGCAATTTCTCTTTTCCTACAAATGGAAAGTTTGTAAAATATTAAAGGTTTCTGCAACAAGGAAACTATTCAATACATACCCACAGAATGTCAGTTCCTGTCTGTTTGATGCAGGGTGCATTGCTTTCTGCACAAACACACACACACACCACATCAAAACTTTGACTAAACTGGGTCTATACCTGCAAAAAAAAAAAAAAAAAAAAACTGGACTAAGCCTGGATAAAGGCAGGACTAGACCAGAACAGAACCAAGTCTACTTTAGGATTAAACTGGGCTTAAACAAAGACCAAACTGAGATAAGTGTCCACTTTTTACTTTTCAGTGATGCTTGAAATTCCAGTCCTGAAATTTTGCATCTGATTGATTATGATTATTACACTGCTTGTAGAGAGTAAATGCTTTATGGTCGATTTGTTATGTGACGCCTCAAATGAAGACCAAGAGAGGCATTACATTCTCTGTCCCATGCAGTATTGAGCTGCTCAATAAACTGTGAGCCTAGTGCTCTGACCCATACACTGTATTTTAACTATGTGAGTTCTTATGTGGTCTCTTCTGTGGTCTCTGTCTTTCCTTGCCTTTGTGCAGTGGTTTTATGTGCTGTTATGTGAAAGACAAATCCCCCTTGGGGCAATGAAGGTATTTAGTCATTTATTGAGTGTGAATATATGTGCTCGAGTATCCCTGTTATGATTGGGTTTTTTGAGTATCCTAGTTTTGTGAATCCTAATCTCAGTATCCTGAATATGCCAGTATCTGAGTTATGAGAAACCAGGATACTCTTGCATGTAGACGCAGTATCCTGATTTCTCAAAACTGGAGCTGTACTGAGCATGGGCTAACTGAAGTCACAAAAAGGGATACTTCAGCAGTTACATTCCTAAAATGGCTCAAACTCCTACCAGGACTTTTTAAGTAATAATATTTTATACTTATAAACAAAATAAAGCAGTCTACTCTTTAATACAGCCACATTTTAACACCAGGCTCACCTCTGTGGTGGTTTGTGCTGTGCTTAACCCACACTGACTCTGTGAGATTGTGTTGTATTTTTAAACTGTTAAAAACGACTTTTACTGAAGTTGTGACAGAGCTCCACAGTCTCATGTTCTTACTTGACTGTATGTTCTTCTTTTTTGTTGTTAGAAACCTGTTAAAAAGACTTAAGTAATCAAAGTTGCTACATGTTAAGCTCCTTGCCATATCTATGCCATAGTTACCATAGCAACCAGTCTAAATATCCAGGATACTCTGATGGTCCATGTGCACACGAATATGAGTATCTGGGTTTCTCTGTGCGCATGTATTCACCATATCCAGAATACTGTCATAACGGGATAAGGCAAATAACCGCGATACTGATGCGCATGTAAATACACTCATTTGTTGGAATAGTTTTAATTTAATCCGAAAATCAGAAACTGCAGGTGGAAACTAGCTATTTAGCTCAAATCTGGTGCAGAGCATTTCATACATTGTCCCTTCAAACAGTAAACTGACTAACTAATGCAAAGTAGTATAGTCAAATTAAGTCCAGTGTGTAACTTTCTGCCAGTGGGATATCACCTACATGATTCTATGGAGATAAGAAGTTACAACAAAACTTCAAAACATTGTTGAAGGAGATAAATATGTTTTATGCCATACTGGGGAAGATTATAGCCAAAGCAACAACATTTCCATGGTAACAATCATGTCTTTCAACACTGTCAGTGCTATTATTGTGTCAGTTATTTTAGTCTAGTTTTGGTAAAAAGAGAAAAAAAAAATCTGTAGTTTTAAATAGCCATTATATTTGACACTTTCCCCCAATCTCTTGGATTTATCTGCAGTTGTAGGAAAAACACGTTGCACTCAGATGCCAAATAGATCAAGCAGTATGTGGGCCCCCTCCTCTCACTGAGACCCTGGTCTTTGCTTCTCTCTCTCTTCCCACACAGAGCAGAGCACTCACCTCACTGTGCTCCTCTCATCCACAGCCTCTGACTCACCCTTGGCCTTCAACTCCAATCTCCCTCCCCTACAATAATCGCCTCCTTGTGTCTTATGATGTAGACGTCGGATGTGGGCCGGCTGGGTCAGGCAGGAGGCACAAATGGATTATACACAATATACGGCAAAATGGTCGATAGAGGATTATATCAAACCTGGCATACAGCGCAATAAGGCTCCAATATGAGAGAAGGAACAAGCCAGGTCTATAGACAGAGGATGAGTGGCAACAAGGGAGTGATACCAGATACACTGCTCAGTCTGCACATTGCACAGGCATACACACTAAATCAAATACATAAATGTCTTTAGGTCATTTAATCTACGCTTTTTCCACTATAGTCACACTCACAGCTTTTTTTCTGTTTATGGAGCCACTAAAATCCAATATGGCAATCGCAGCAATAGACTGTAAAATAAGCATACATTTTTACAACACATCTGTACTCAAAAATAATGATCAACTTAGCAATACCATCCAAACACAGTTGTAATAATAACTGACAGCCAATTATAAAGAACTGCAAGCTTTTTTCCGACGTATGAATTGCATTGTTAATTTGTGGCACTATTCTATCTCAAATGAGAGCCCATATTGTAAACATTACATACAGTGAAATCAGCCAGTAGTGTGTTCATAGTATCACTGTAATTAAATGTGGGAGAGAATGATCTGTCAATGTATAACTTGTAAGTTCGAAGACTGACTGGCCTGTGTCCAGATGTAAGCAATTGACCAACCCACTACAGCCCGCAGTTGCAACGATTGAGTCCATTTATTTACTGTGACGCAATAGACAAATGAGATAAGCAAGCTTGTAAAACTGCTTTGCACTGCTTAGCCTTGGTTTTGCATGTGAACTAACTTAGGATAATAAATGTACAGACCAAACCAGCGCCCTTATGGAACTTCAAACACCAGCAGGGTAAGCAAGAAGTGCACCTGTGGAAACTGGAAATGGTGCTAGTGCTGAAGTTAATGAGCTGTGTATTGAGCAAGAATAAATGATGTAAAAGTTTATTATGGATTTTGAAAACACAGAGGAGCTTCATAGATTACCACAAGATAATGTAGAGCATAACAATGGGGATGAATGGTCTTAATAATCATAATGCACTGGATTTTTACAGCTCCTTTCAAGACACCCAAAGCACTTCAGATTGAATTATTCATTCACTCCATAGTCTGTGGTGGTAAATTACTTCTGTAGTCACAGTTGCCTGGGCAATCTGCACTATAGTCCCCTCTGACCACCACCAACACACAAAAACACACACGGGATTCAAACAAATTAAGTTGGTAAAGTGTCTTGCCTAAGGACACAACAATGATATGCACTAGAACTACTGTTGCCCCAGTGTTGTACCTGGTATTCTCAGCATTTTCCCATCCAAGCACAAACCAGCCCCAAACTGCTTCTCATCTGAAATCAGATTGGGCATTCTCAAGGTGGTATGGCCCTTTTGAGCTGAAGCGGCAAATTATTTAAACAAGATTAGTGAAACAATTAATTATTAACAATTTGAAAAATCACAGTTAATTTCCATGTACCTTTTAGCTGAACGCTGTCTTTGAGGGCCAGAGGGCTAGCTCGGAGCATTAGCCGCAGATGAGTGCCTGCAGGGGCTCATGTATTATCTGTAATAGGTCACCTCTCATTCTGATGCCAAGTAGGACACTCAGACTGCACCAGACAACCAGCCTGCCCTGACATCCTCTCCCTCCTGTGGGCACTCAGGCTTTTCACAAGAGGAAAATTACACCAAAGAAAGAGCTGTTACTCACTTTATTCTACAAGAGTTTGATTTGTTGACTTGTTGAATGCCAGATGGATTCCTACCCTCTTTCTATTCACCCGGTCTGTGCTTTTGGTGTGGTTACAATGAACTCCTCTGTGGTTAAATCAAATAAGTGTGACTAACCTTGCCCTGGCCTTCATGGATTTAAAAGGAGCCTTTGTCGACTTTTATGTGGTTTGAATGAAATAGTAAAAAGAGACGTCAAAAATGGGAATGAAAAGTGCAACAACAGCCAGACCTTCAGCACACTCCAAATGGCTTTACATCAAGGAGTTTTTAGTTTCTTTAGAGTTTTGTTTTAAGTATCTTGCCCAATGACACGTCAGCAGAATGAACAGGGAAAAGCAAGGATCAGGTGCCTGTTTTAAACCTACAAGATTGTAGTTGAAGTAACTATGGCTCATGTTAGGTTACATTAATCGCAATCAAATCTAAATTTGCAGTTTGAATGGACGCAATTAGCAAATTGGAAGGGCTTCCATTTTTGGAGTACTATAATTTTCTCCACAAATAGCTAATTATTCTGCATAAAAACTGCTAACCCTGTAGTTTAGATCTGTACAATGTTTTAAATTGTGATTCTTGAATTAATTTCTCAGTTTCCATTTCAGTCTTTTTGTCAAATTCTATTTTAAATGTGAACTTTGAACAGAATCCCATTAAAATATAAATTGCAAATCCAGTTGCAATCACAATGCTTGTCAGAAAAATCAAATTATAGATTTTTCTCAAATTGTTCGGCTCTATCCATAGACTGCATAAAGAAAAGAACTAAGGGAGTGTGACACCACCCATAGTGTTCGGCTCCAGTTAAATGAAGCTTGAGGTGCTAGCAAGTTACGGGGGCTAATATATATAGGAGTAGGATTTTATTAACAGATAAAATAGTGAAATAAAAAAATCACCATCATGTAGAGTGCGTTAATATGAACATTTTAAAACCAAAATGACGAGGGTCACTGCAGCACTTATAGAGAGAGGGGCCACAATATTCCAATGTACGTCAATTGGAGCCAGGGTCAGTAGGAGCCGGAAGTACCTCCATACCAACTTCCTATTTGAAATGTAAAGGCTAGCACATTAGCTCTGTCCATTTATATATGCAGTCTAAGGGTCTAGTTCATGTAGTAGAGCAGATCCGTTCCCATCATAAGTTCATATGTGGTTTGGTAGGGCATCTGATGTAAACTCTAATTATGGAAATCCCACTGATCCAAGACTCGGGTTTGGATGATTTGTCTTAAGAAAAAGCTGGAATCATCATCAAACTATAACCCAACATAGAGCAAACAAACGTTTTTCAAGAGCCACATTTTACCAGCTGGCATCGCCATGGCAACATAAGACCAGTGAGCCTTTTTGTAAAACTACCCCCCGTGTATTCATTTAGTAACTGGCTGCACTAAACACACATTAGGAAAAGAATTCTTTATTAACAGTGATGAACGCACAGATCAATAATGCTCTGCGCTAAAGTTCATAATATTCATGTATATATATGGATTTCCCATTCAAATCCTCCCAAGACACTGACTGCTGTTTTCTCTACTGTAGCCTCATTGTATAAACATTAAGGCCTATGCAAATCAATAACCTGACCTCAACATAAACCTGGCCTTGCTATACTCGAAGCTAATTTAACGCTTAATATAATCTATATTAACTGTAGTGTGTTTTTCCATTTGTAAAACTGTCCTCAGGGTGAATAAACAGCTAAATGCATTTGAAATAACCTGCGCTGTTGCATCAAGAAATTACAACGTTGTGCAAAACTGTACATACAGTATGGGAGGATATATTTCAGTCAGTTTCTCATCATAGGCACGCTCTAAACGCATCACACTGCAATGCTCTTTATATCACTACTGCAGTCACTTGAACAACAGTCTGTCTATTGGATCAGATCTCATATGCTATGTGTATCACCACCACTATTACATCTTTAGTTATAGAACACTTTATACTGACTATTCTTTTAATAAACCATGATTAAGTTCTTAATTAATAATGAACACAATTCCACACTCAGCAGCTTGTTAATTATCGCCCTAACCTGAACTCCTATACATAAATATGTTTTGCCCCAGTACAGATAGTATACTGTATAAGCAGCTCTTGAGCTCAAAATAAGTCCACTGTGTACTGTTTGCATCTAATTAGAAAGTGTTATATTGTCCAATAATCAGAAAGTGCACAATTAGCATGCTAGTTGTTGTTAGCTTTACGCTGACAACTCTGAAAGATGTTAAAAGCGCTTATAAACTCATCGCACTTAATAATTAGAAATTGGAAATTATTATAAGGTAAGTGAAGAATAACATTGGGCCACTGCAAACCACTACTTTTGTGTTTTGTATTAGTAACAATCCAGTACAGTGCTTTAAGGATTTCATGCATTATCAAAGTTGTACTGTGTAACTTTTCTGGTAGAAGGTCTGACAAATAATTTTCTCCAAAGACATTTTATTGCTTTGTCTATAATGTTTCACAGTATAGTACAGTAATGGCATTAAACCTTTTTATCTTCATGGAGAACAAACCAGACCACATTACAGGTCATATCTGTGAAGAGGCAACCACGCTCACAATCAAAATGCTTGTTTTTCTTTGCATTTGTGAGCTGTAAAACCACCTGTAATTGAATAAATGTAAAGTAGAGCTGTTTAATGTCATATTGTGGAATATTTGAAGCAGAGCAGGAAAAAAGCAGGTGATGGACTCCAACCAAAAAGTTACATAGTGCACCTTTAATGCTAATTAAGGTGTGTATATATATATATATATATATATATATATATATATATATATATATATATATATATATATACACACCAAGGCGTACCAAATACTGCCAAATACGCACCATCACAATAAAGTCTTAATCAAATTTTTAGCTTACTAACTTAATAAAACACCAGCTTTTACAAAATGGCATCGCCTAAACACCAGGGATATATTGTTCTTCTTTCCATATGTCAGTTGTCTAATGTTATATCTGATTGGTTTAAATACGCATCACGGCATTCAACTAAATGTTACATAACACAAAAATCACTCTCTAATCATCTTGGATCACTGTACTAATTTGTCTAATGAATCAAATGTGACTTCTAGTTTGCCTACTTTATTCTTTCACAATCTCTTAATAGCAGCAGAATTGGCCTGCAGACAGTTTGCATACTAATTTAGCCGACACTGACAGATGAGAAGAATCCAGCGCTGAAATCACTCCATCTCTTTGTTACTTAAGAGTGAAGGGGCATCAGATTAGACAAACGGTGCCTTTCACAGAGAGAGGCGCGCACTGACAAATTGAGACGCGTGTTTGAAGCTCCCCGCTGTGAGACATGACAAAGACTCTGTTAACAATCTGATGGCGTCTCCACAGCCACCGGGTTTAGATGAATCTGAGCACAAACATCAGCCCACACTACCACCAAGCTTCAAATGGGATCCACGCCTGTGCCAAGGAAACAGGGGGGAATATATCTGCATGATCTGAATGCCTCTACTGTGCCGTGCTAAGACGACAAGACTCAAAGATTACAAGGGCACTGCTTAACAGGTGTATACTGGAGCTTCATAATAAACCTTTCAAATATAACACTGGACTTAAAGGTGCACTGTGTAACTTTTCTGGATAGCATTAGGCTAAATCTATTTTCTTGCCTTGAAAAAGATGCATTCTTACTGTGACACTCTATGGAGACCAAGACCCTTCTGTATTCCAGCTGTAGAAAGGACTGGCTGGTCAGGCAAATACTGTGGAACAGGGGTCACCAAATTTTTCCTCTGGGGGCCACATTATCGCTACTGACTGTGCTGGGGGGCCGGGGTTGGGTAGGCTGACGAAGGAACATGCATGCTGCTGAGCAGCCAGTCTGCCTTTCATCTGCTGAATACTATCTTCTCTCATTTGCCCTCACAAGTTAGCATACTCTTTGCAGTGGGTTTTGTAGTGATGACGCAAATTATACTCTTTGAAAACTGCTGCACTTTCACTACATATCAGACAAAATGCACGGTCCTTACAGTGAACAAAAAAATAATAGGTTGTCCACTGTTCTTTGAAAACTCGTCATTCTGTCAAGTTTTTGTACTTTAACACAAGCAATTTTGCCGTTCTTAACTGCACTACAGTACTCTGTACATGCGTTGACTGTCACTGTTTGATCTTGAGCTTGTCAGGTGACACAAACTTGTCAGGTAACCCCTGCTGTAGTACATTTGATCACCATGGAGACAAGCAGGTTGCACACACACCAGAAAAATTATTGAGTGCACCTTTAAGTACTTTTTTACACAAATAGAAAAACACAATTAAATTTTGTCTAGATCTACAATCACACTCACAGTGGTCAATCGTTTCTTGACTAAATAGCTCACAGTTGTGTGAAATCTTCTAAATGGAATCATGATGGATCCGATAAATGTATTCACTTTGTGTGCACATTAGAACTGATGAAACAAATGGACTTAACCACATTATTAAAATACAAGTAATATATAAGATTGAACGCATAGACAAAAAATGTAAATTGCTTTATGTCATGGGCTTATATACACTGTCAACACGATAAAGGGACATCCCAACAGCTAAGTCACCTCTTCACAGGGTTATGAGTCTGTGTTATTTCTCAAATACACATTAAAACAAATTATGGTGATATATATTTGCATATATATTTAGGTTAAGATTTTTGATAAAGTATGGAGGACACATGTGGCATCCTAAACAATAGCAGTTCATCTCCAGAGTTTATGCTATGTGTTGTTCAGCGTTCTATGTTATCAAATCCTCTGTTTTACGCCATTATGCCTCATCTATCTTCTTCAAAGCATACTATATCTGCTTTCACACACACCTTATCCGTAATCGCCCCTTTACACACTGCTTCCATTGATAAAAACAGGCCCATAGAGGATCTGGTACCTGCCACCTGCTCAGACAGAGGTGAGTGCAGTGAGCCACAGCAGCAGCACAGCAAAGCACACCCCAGGACTGCTCAGAGTACGTAAATCAGCCCATTACCAACACTGGGAGAGCTTTTCTACTGGGAGGAAACTGACAATACAAACCCTACAGGAGCCTGCTAGTCCACTCAAGCATCCAGGGCTCCATAAATACATCCATAGAACAGGTACAGAGCTCCTATCTGACAAAGAGGGAGAAGTAGAAAAATGGTCTAAGTTACAATGGAAAACAAGATAGTATTGTTTGTGTAAGCAGAGTAAACACAGAAAATGAACAATTATGTGGGACTTTAATCATGATGGTAATTAGTTGCAACAACCTTGGACATGAAACCAAAAATAAAATCTATACAAAACTTACACACTGAAAAAAATTTAAGTTATATATCACTTGTATATCAAATACTGTACTGTGTAGTTAAATTAATCAAAATACAACTAATATTATAGTTAGAAAGAATTTTGTAGCCTAAAACAAAAGACAAAACTGTACAGGACATTGTAATTGCCTGTAAAATGCCAAAAAACCCAAAAATGTTCATTATAACATCTTATCTAACTAACTTAAAGAAGACATATTTTTCTGATTGTATGTTATATTGGTATAATCTATGAGACATGTAGATTCATATTTTGCATTTACATGAGTTATATAATCTAAAACAACAATAATATAATAATAGAATAGAACAAAACTTTCATAGCAGTGTTACTGAAATATACATGAATCACTCAAAATACTCCAACCAATTTGAGTGAGTTAAAGCTCTTTAAAGTAGATCTTGCATTGCACGTCTCCTTTAAAAGGTACAAACTGCAATACCAACAGTTTCCCAGCACCACAACTCTTTCACTGAAGCTCCAATGTTGACCCGAGAACAAATGTGCTCATTAACCTTACACCAAAAGCCCAAAATAAGCTCATATATTTTGCGGTGGAGAATTTACATTTAAATCCTCCCATTGCAGGGCAGGCGGTTGCAGAGCTGCTGGGTCTGTGCCTCTGCCTTAATGCTGAATGACAGATAGGAAGAGCGCAGGAACCCTGAAGAGTCAATTTGGAGCTGGAGTGGCATTTCAAACCGTGTAGCTAAAATGTTACAGAGAGCAAAGCAGACGTTCAATCACACACTATATACGCTCGCCATGGCAACTCTTTCCACAGAAAAAAAATGGCAGTGAGGGGCTGAGATAGATTTGTCTGCTGTTCAGATGGATTCCACTGATTGTGCTTGAATGCTATGTGAGTGCATTTGTAAATACAGTTTCCCATTCACGGCTGCTTATCTTGTATTTGAGAAATGTTGATGCAGGCACTTCATTCCGAGGCTCTGCTCTGCTATCTCTCTGTAAACACATTTTTATTTTATGATTTTATACTATTGAGCCGGCACATGTTTGGAAATCGGTGCAAACAAGTGAATGAATTAAAATAGCATGGGTAAGAGATACATTTCAGTAGTTCAATAGCAATTTAGAAAGTTGCATATTATTGATTCGGCATGGCGTTTGTATCAGATACCATTTTGCTATAATCTTTCTGGTATAAAGAGTACATTTGTTTGTGACACCTGACGTTGAAGGTGCACTGTGTAACTTTTCAGAAGGAGGGAGAATGGAGCCTGCTTGTCTCCCTGGAAATGTTATTGCTATATCTAGAATGTATGACAAAAGCAAGTGTTTTTATTTATCACAATTACTTTTTCGGACTATTAAGTTGCAAATTTTTTCATGGTTTGGGTGGTCCTGCGTCTTATACTCCGGTGCGACTTATATATTAAAATGTTCACACTGACAGCCGCGAGAGGGCGCTCTAGGCTTGTGTGTCAGTATCTGCTACATCCTCTACTGAGCATGTTTCCTGCAGAAAGGGCCTCTGTCCTGCTGCAAGCAGTGAAATATGCAGCAGAAAACGGTAATCGAGCAGCAGAAAGAAAGCTTGGAGTGAGCAAGAAACTTGTGAGGGACTGCCAAAAGGCGTGAATGGAGAACACAGCTTCATGGTAACCAGGAGGGTGCCCCATGCAACTTTCCTGGAAGTCTTTGGATGGATCGACAAAGCCTGGACTTCAGTGACAACCAAAACCATCCTGTCGGGATTCAGAAAGGCTGGAATAATTCTAACTGCAACTTATGCTTAGTCTGACGACAGCTACACAGAAGAGGAAGCGGTGCTCCGTTTACCTCGCGGTCGCATAGTTGCTCAGAAGTGACATCAAGGATGAAGAATTCAATGGATTTAGTGATTTGGAGTGACATGGAGATCTTGGTAAACTTGTTATGTTGTTTGTGCTATAGTTATCTGAATAACTCATAATATTACGTTAACAGCCTGTTGTTCTTTATACTGTTATGTTACTATAAATTGCCTTTCAAGATGAAATGTCACTTCCTGGTCTCTGATTTTATAACATAAATTTCCCTCAAAAAGTGTGCCTTATAGTCCAGTGCAACTTATATATGTTTTTTTCTTCTTCATTATGCATTTTTTGGCTGGTGCGACTTATACTCTGGAGCCACTTATAGTCCAAAAAATACGGTAATATGCATATATCTGTAAACTGAAGCGGTAGTGTCACCTACTTGTTTCCATGGAGATAGATTTAATGCCATACTGAGGAACATTCCAAGGAACTCAATTACATCTCTGTAGAGACAAACATGTGGCTGACGCACCATCAGAAAAGTTACATAGTGCAACTGTCCCTATTGTCCCTATTGAGTCCCTATTGTTTGTAATGCATCTTTGACTGTCCATAAAAGTGCTATGTATGTTTTACGTATATATTTTAAAAATCATTTTATTAATTGTCATCATGTGATACTGAGATTTATGCAGAATTAGTGTCTGGAAGGTTGATATCCAGAATTAAAATTTCAGAAAGATCTTGGAAATGGTTTATCCACGAAAAAGACACAAAACTGCACCTAATGTTGTATTAGCAATCTCCCCAGCACTTGGCACTTTAACAGACACATTTGATTCAGATGACTGGATAGAATTTCAGCTGCTGCTTTGGGCTTTCATTTCAGCCGGGTGCGCTCGGGTAGATCTCTATTTGTGTACAATTGCCCATGCAGCAGTCAGTAAACTCACTCAGCGCTCTACTCTTACAAACTAAAGGGAAATCACTGCATCCACTCAATGTGCGTGTACGCAGAAGTGAGCTGTAACTCTACCCTTGTGTTCAACCCTACAGCAGGAAATCTCTCTCTCCCTCTCCCCCCCTCCACCCCACCCAGCCGGAAGAGCTCGTCCCGGGACCTCCACTGGACTGTAAAGCTTCAGACCGGCCAGACGAATGGAGCGTGTGGGCACCCAGCGGCAAATGTAAACACAAACAGTAGCAGACAAGTTCAGGCGTGTGTATGCAGAAGATGTCAACGCATAAGAGCAAATCACACAGAGTTTACTGGTTCATTCTACGGTCGCACAAGATGATGAGTCAGTTGAAAACAGCAATACAACTGTTCTTTTATTTGGCAAATTGACCATCATTGCTGACTAGAAATATCTCCCAAGTGAAAAGTAGTTTTAGACAAACTCAGAACACCTTCACACTTCAGTTATGGTCTTGCTTTTACCGCAGAGACCGGGCAATATGGGTTTTTTCATGGCTGAAGCTGAGGTTTTGTTTAGGGCCTATAAAAGCTGAAGGCCAATAAGCTCTGTCGATATTTTTGGAGGCTGACTTAGATTATTTTCCCCAAATCTGTAATTTAATTTTACTACAATGTCACCAACAGCCCTTTTTTTAACCATAAACCTTTAAGAGAGCAGTGTAGTTTTGCGTGATTATCACTTATGAAAACTTATATGAAAGTGTTAAAATAAAGCTTTGCGTGGATTCTTTAGACAGCTTTTCAGCCAAAACTAATTATAGACCTGGGCTGGAGATTTAAGGCCAATAGCCCATATGCTAAAAGGGCAAATATCGGCCTATTATATATCACCCAACTGATATATTATGTTACTTCAAACTGAACAGACTAAATAATTAACTGTCAACTACATCCCACAAATAACAGGTCCAGATAAAGAAAAGACTGTCAGTGGTTATAACAATATAATAAAAAATAATATGCTATAATAAAACTTAATGTCCAGATTCAACCCTTAATGTAGATCTACTTTATGTTTTTAATTGCTACAGTTTTAATATAGATTTAATTTTGGGGGGAGAAGCTTGATGGCAATATTCAACCAACATTATTGCAATCCATTAGAAATGTGTTAAATAGTGTCAGTAAATGATGTAGTACTTTCTGTTTCCTCATCACAAACATAGCCGGAGTTTCATTCATACATGTTTAACACACACACCATGCATATTTAGCATATTACTTCTTCTCTCAAACCCTCTTTTCTACCTTGTGATGTCATGTGGTAAGATGGGAAGTGATCCACCGTGTTTTTAAAGTCCATACACGTTCAAGATAAAAGCTAGATGTTAATTTGAAAACTACCGCTTCATGACATCAGAAGGTGGAACAGTGAATTTTGAGCTTTGGAGATATAGACAGACTAATAATGCAGGGTTACTCAAGTGTGTGTGAATGAAACAAAACAGAAAGCTTTAAAACATGGCTTAAAGCTACGCAAGAGTCAATTTTGTGTAATATAGAACCTTTATGTATCTCACAACATTTGAATGAACTGTCAAATTAAAAATGAACAAATATACTGCAATTTTATACCCTTATTTCACAGTTTTCACAGCAATTTGTTTTGTTTTTATTTGCAATCTTCTTTATTTTTACAATCAGCAGGCTCATTCTATTCCCTAACACCCTCGCAAACATAGACTTTCTAAATCACAGCACATGTGGGAACTAATGCGATTACATGGCTCTTGCACTACACTCACACTGCTTTACTCAGCTAAAAATGCCAATGGTGACGCAAAAAACAGCCAGGGCAAAATCCCACTAAACAGCAGGCAGCAAGGTCAGATGGCTATTTGTCACCTGCATAATACAAGTCGAGCCTGGGGTGAGATGGCTCGGGGGGCGGTGTAGTGGTAAAGAAAACATCCCAGCTATTTTATCCCCACCTCGACCATCCAAGCGCATACACTGTCAGCGGGTGACTCACATTATTTATAAGGCTCAGAGACAAGCTATTGACCTGGTCCCTTCTCTCCATAGAATCATCTGGGGGAAGAACTGACGAGGAAGGAAGCTATGGGGAAGAAGTTGAGTTTGTGGAGTGCAGAGTGGAGAAATGTTAGGACTTTTAGCTAGTGATAAGAATACTGCTGTGGTCTGTACGGGAATGTTTATGTTGTACACTTGGGATAAAGAGGAGATATGGGAGGGGCTGCATTACTTCCTGCTTTTGTTGAACTCTCACTAAGGATTTAAGGCAATAACTGTCTAATATATCACAGTTATTTAAGCATTTAGTAATTATTTACCTCAAACACAATACAGCAGTTTACCCAATTCAATAAGTATAAGTGTAATGCAATTATTATTTAGTGATAGTGTTGTCACAATACTAAAATTTCTAACTCAATTTGAATACTACATTTAATAACAGTAGTTTATTTCATATTGCCATCTGGTCTCTGTAACAAACAGGCTGGTTTGTTACCCAGAACCACACTTAGCACCTTCACCCTTCACTAGAGCACTTTAAAACACTGCACTTTCCTTGCACACAGCACTTTTAACATATTTGCACATCACAAAATAAATTGCACACATTTGGTTTAAAAAAATATTTATTGGCTTTCCTTTAACCATTTTTATTCCTGAGGCACAGCACTTTAATTGGAAGTTGCTTGTCCCTGGAGGAAAAGGGAGACAATAACAAATTACATTTTAAATTGACTTTGTGCAATAAATATGGTGCAATATCTGTTTTAGAATGTTTTAAGTGTTGATGTGTTTAGTGTATTTTATTGTGTTTTAATGAATGGTGGATCTGCTTTTACTAGTGATGTGACGTTCTGTGTCGAGTCTTCGAAGCGTGTGCCGAGTAGGGAGGGGGCGTTTCCGCGAAGCGCTTATCGAGGCTTGATTCATTTAGGGGAGGGGCTGAAAATGATGACGTCTGAAGCCTCGCTGCCCGGATGTACCACGTGACTGATTCAGGAAGTGGTTCGGGTTTTGCCGCGAGTTTTGACAGCGATATAAACTGCTCAGTCTTCATTCAAAATGTGGGTGTTTGATGGAGAGTTGCGATCAGTGAGAGTTTGGAAGTTTGGAGACAGTTTAAACTCACAAAAAAACAATTCTTATTTCTTAGGTAACAACCTGTGGCGTCGCCTGGATGACAGAGTCAGGCAGATGCAAACACAAAATGTAATAGCAGACGCAAATATTGAGGTCCAACGGTACATGATGGAGCCAAATATTGGAAGGCTGGAGGACCCCCTTCAATACTGGGAGAGACAGAAATATGTCTGTCCCCATTTATATAAATTAGCAGTGGCATTCTTGTGTACGCCTGCCTCATCTGTGCCCTGTGAGCGGGTGTTTTCGAAAGCAGGAGAAATATTGTCAAAAAAAAGAAATCGCCTGAGACCTGCCACAGTGGAGAAACTGTTGTTTTTAAATAAAAAACAATGATGTGTCCCCTGAACCATAATCACCCAACGTTACAAAAGCACAATCACTGTCCATACTCCAACCCCAACCACCCTCACTTCACTGTAAATGATCATTAGCATTTTCATAATTTCCAAATAAAAATTTTCCATACTGCCAGTATATATATATAAAAGTATTTATATTTATATATATTTATATATATACACACACAGTATACATCACTACAATATACATGTTTTGCATACTTCTTTACTTTGCTGACAGTTTTATTCACAGGCTTTCTGCAAAATGCAACACACTTCAAATTCATGTCAACTGATATTTTTTGCATCCAGTAGACGTCCTGCTAGAGCAAAAGAAGCTTCAGGAAGCTTTGCACCAGAGTGAACCAATTGGATGAAAGGCTTCAATGCTTCATGAAGCTTCATCTGCCCATCACTAGCTTTTACTTACCTCCCCTTTTTATCTTCTGTCCAAGTGTGAAAAGAGTCCCCCGGAAACGAGCTCCCTCCTTTATGGTTCCGGGCTGGACCACGTGTAACATTTTGTACAGGGGTTTTAGGTTAGGTGTTTTATTGGTTTATGGGTTTTAACATTTAATTGGTGTAATGGTTTTAGGGTTTTATGTATATAGTTGGTGGTTTTAATAGTTATCTGGGTTTTGGGTTGTTTTATGGAGGTTTAGGTTTTGATTTTACGCTAATGATAATTTTAACCATCCCTGTTTTAGCATAGTGGTTTTATCCAATCAGTAGGCCCGCCATAAAAGGCGCCTTCAAACATCAGTCTGGGTTCTGCTGCTGGAGAGGAAACTGCTGCCTGCCTCCATTTTGCACCCTGCACTTTTTGCACTTGCACTTTTGTAATCATTGAAGAAACAAAAGTAAACCGTGGACCACAACTACCTGTCTGTGTCTGGATTTGTTTTTTACCTTGCTCACTGAACCCCAAGCCGCTCACGGTCAACCTACGTTACAGTCTCATATCCATGTAATCCTTCAGTGGTCCAGGTAGGTTCCACAGTGATCCATGAGCTTATACTCATCTATGTGCTCTTATACTTGTTATACTTGTTCAGATACAGCTCAAAATCATTCTAAAGCTATTCAGGAAAGCTTAATTTTCGTCCTTTGAATGTGACTTTTTTAGTATTGATACTTGCTCAAATGAGTATCTAGTTAGAATCTAGTATCTCGTTAGTATTAGTTATCTGATTTTTGATACTTTTGACAACCCCATTGGTGATTATAAATTGTGTATTTATCAATTCATACAGGAATGAGTGTATGTCCCAGTTAGCACTGCAAACCATATTTACACATATAAACACTTTTCACTTTCTTATCAGGAGCACATAATATATGATTATAACATATGAAATTATCAATATTATCAATTAGTAGTGGGAAAATGATAAAATTACAGTCCTTTATTCAAGTAATGTACTTAATTAAATTTGAACAAATTACATGACTAATTATATCTATTAGAAGTTTAGCATTCAAGACAGTAAAATAATTCAAAAAGTAGTCAACTGACTATCTCTAAATCAATATGTCACCACATCATTTACTTATCTTCTAATTATATTGAGTATGATAAATAATAATATTTTGACACACTTTATAAGTGTGTCCGTTACCAGTTTATTTTCATTGAAGATATAACTGCTTTACTGGGAAAACCCCTGTATTCTTACTCTGAGTGTGGCTGCCTCTCCACCCCTAACCCTAACCCTAACCCTAACCGTGTATGATTTGTAACTGGATGATCGCCTGCTTGTGTTGTGGATAGTTACATTTATTTACCATACTGTGGAACATGCCAGGCAAAGTAATAACATCTCCATGGTGACAAGCAAGCAAGCCCTCAACCAGAAAATTTACACAATGCACCTGTAAGTGTCCATTTATAATCTTTCACCATACTCCATACAACAGATTCTTTTTTTTTACTTTACTTGCACATACATGTATATAATTATGCATTATTTGACAAAAAATCTCTTGCTATTTTTGCTACTTATTCAGAAAGCATTATTAATATAAATTTTTTTCCCACTTTGTTATTTTATTATATTATTATGTGTAAGTTACTGTGTCGAAATAATTTCCCATGTGGATCAATAAAGTTTGTCTAAGTCTAAGTCTAAGACTTAGTCTGCTTTTATTATTGCCATTTCTATAACTGGCCCTATCATCTGACCCCATCTCCGTTAGAAGACTGTTACTCAGACAGAAGAGGAACCACTCTAACCACAAAACCCTTACAGCCTGCATATCTCTGCAAAGTGCTCCTCGCTCAGCAGAAAGACCCATTGTAATGGCTGGCGGAACTGCTTTCAACAATAACACCATGAACGCTATAAATCATGTCAACGCTAAGATTATCATGGTGTAAGACAAGCTAATGAAAATGTGGACTAAAGCCGCAATGGTCCTAAATATGCTCCACATGTCATCTCCACGGCAACATGAGAAGAGAGAATACATACTTGTGCTGATTTACAGAAGGGGATTTCCTTGCACCATAACTTCAGAACAACAATGAAAGCAGCACTTCCCTCGGGACCAGGAGGTGTTAAATGTACTCTTAAAATACAACCAACAAAAGACTTGTCACACATTTACACAGGCAGTAACTCGGCATAGAGCAATTGTGAAAAGATTGTAAACGTGGTCAAACATGCACTATGAACAGAGGAGGGAGAAATATGATCTTTTGTTTACTTAGTTCTTTGACGGACTTGACCGTATGTATATAACAGAATCTAAATGAAGAGTGTAGTTTGATGACAAGGCATATAAAGTCAGGTTAAGGTTGAATAAAGTCTACACAATAGCTTATAATAATTAATTTCAAAAGACAATTAAAGGCCCATTTTTACAAAAAAATTATCTTATGAGCTTTAAACCATTTAATAATGCTATTACCTCATCAAAAATATACCTGGAGTTGTGTTTTGTTTCATCCAGTTATGTTTGAGTAACCTTTTATTAGTCTGTCTAAATTGCCAAAGCTCAAAATGCTCTGTGTGATGTCATGTGTTTTCAGTTTGACAGAAGATCTCAGCCTAAATAAAGGATTTCGTGTGTTAAATGTGTGTGAGGAAACAACATTATAACATAGATCAGAAAATAGCATAATATTGTCCCTTTAAGACTGAAGAAGTTTACCCAACTGTAACAACTTATAATTCATTTCAAAAAACAGATAAAATGCTTCGATCCAATTGGCTACTCACACTTGACTTGGCAGATATTCAGCAGCTAAACAATATCTGACAGTCAAACAAACAAACATGATTCCTACATATAATAATGGGGTCTTGCCTAAGGGTCCAAAGTTATCAAAGTTTACAGCTCCGATCAAACTGGATGATACTGCTACCTTAGTTTACAATACAAACATAGTGGCCATAGAAAGGATTATTTTTAATGGCTTTCCAGGTTCTAACACAAATATAATGTAACGGAACACTATTGAACAAATACATAGGTTTATTTACAGTTTAAACAAGTCACACCCCTCTACATTCCTGTGCAGTTAAACGCTTTATGGTGGTGGTAGGGCAAATATATTTCAAATAAAAAATATCTGGCCTTTTGACAAATGACAAACTTTGCTGTGGCTCTCCAACTATTAGGGAGTTCAGACTGTGGGGCTGTTATCTTATCGGCTCCAGAGAAATATTGGCCAAAACTAAAAGTGAGTCAACACAGGAGATCTCTGTCTGCGCGCTGCACAAATCAAACTGCTCCTGATGCTATCTGCCTGATACCTGCCCACAGCTATGGGCCCTGTACTGCCTGCAAAACCACATGTTCAACTAGTGCTATTACTCAAGCAACAAATATTCTTGTGCCAAAACATATATTTTCTGATTTATGTGAAAATGTAAGAAAAATTAGACAACATAATTAAAGGGGCAGTAACTGAATTAGTTTTGCCCCAGTGTATATTGTAAATCCAGGGTCAAAACATATGTACATATATGAATGGACATAGCTAACCCGCCAGCTGCCAAATAGGAAGTGTTCGTAGAAGAGCTTCTGGCTCCATCAACTCTGGTTCTAATTCACTTTGTATTGAAAAATTGTCAGTCCTCTCTCTGCAGTTGCTTCAGTGAGCATCGTCATTTTGGTTTAAAAACGTTCATATTAACAACTTTACCTGACCCTGGTGTTTTTATTTCACTATTATGTCCGTAAATCAAATCCTATTGCTAATATGAACCTGAATATGAATTAATATAACTGCTAGCACTGTGAGCTTCATTTCGCAACGCTATGGGTGACATCACATTCCCTTAGTCCACTTCTTTATGCAGTCTCAGAGGATCAATACATATACACACAATATATGAAAACATGGAAAAATATATTTTGAAACCTGGAACAATATACTTTTGGGGCTAAATATTTATCAGGGGTACTTATAGCCATTTTGGCTCAAATCTGAGCTGCAGAGGGTAGAATAAATAACTGCTATGGCTAATACATGCATCACAAATTCGGACTTCATCACACAATGCATACCGGGAAGGATTTTCCAAAAAAGTGAGCATCAAACCGCCATGTTTGTTTTTCCAATGGGATGCGTCTATTGACAAAGCCAGTCTTTTCAAGTCTTTTGAACCATATCGCTTTTGTTTCAGGTTCTGATATTGCCATATTTAAGTTAGGGATTCGGACATTGTAATTGTGTGGTTGTTGGATGTAATAGAGGAAAAAGGCTCGAGAAACGGGCTTCGGAAGTTTGCGAACTCCATAAATGCAAAAGGGAATCAGATCTGTGTGACTGCAAGCCTCCTTTCAAACTGTTTCCCTTCTCAATGGAATAGAAAAACAGTGAAAGTCGAAGGCGATGTGCAGGATCGATCTACAGGAAGGACGAAAAAGGTAACCGTTGGCTGCTCAAGAAATCATCCCAAGTTTGCAGCGATTTTGTATGTAGAGCGCCATCAAAGCAAAATCCTGTTTGTTAAGCATGAGGTACAGAAGACGAACAGGCTGAGTTTGCACTTTTGTGTTCGACTGACTTTACAGCAACATTACGTCTTGATCGCTTTGCATTTATGGAGCAAACTTCTGAAGCCCGTTTCTCAAGTCGTTTTCTGCTGTTAGGACATCCAACAACCTCACAATTATGATGTTTGAATCCCATAACTAAAACATGACAATATCAGAACCAGAAACAAAAGCGATATGGTACAAAAGACTAGAAAAAGACTGGAAAATCCTTCCCAGTATGCACTGCACGATGACCGAAAGTCTGAAATTCGTGATGTATGTATTATCATTTCATTCTGCCATTTATTTCTTGCATCTGTTTTACTGTCTGTGAACCAGGAAGTGAGCTGAGTGCTGTTAGTATGCAGTTGTTGTCGTCATTACCGTGACACTGAAACTACGCTCTGCCCTCTGAAAGTTGTGAAAAACTAAATGCATTGTGGTGAATAATTAGGAAGCTAGCAAAACCACAAACAGTTTAAAATGAGCTAGCTGTTTTGCATGTAAAAAAAAAACAAGAACAAAAAAACAAAACAAAAAACCAAATCAAGTAGAGTGCCTTTAAGAATCACACAACCACGGAGTTTGGGCAAAAATATCTACTACGAATGTATCTAGCCTCCTTCTGTGTCTTTTGCCTATCTTGAGACATCTTATGTTCAGATTCCCCTTAAGAATAGTACATGCAGTATATCTAGTTTAAAATCTAGTCTCTTTCTGCACCATCTGCTCTTTACTATGTAGTATAAATATGTACATAGTGACTCTATACCCTCCAGCCTGCATAGAAACAGTCATATTTAGTGCACTGTAGGCTGGCCCTTGTCTCCTTATACAGAGGTGGGTTGTATCTTGTAACATCAGAGCTGCTTGTTAATGACTACGTGCTGTAAACTAAATTGCCCTTCAGGGATAATAAAGATTTACACCTGCTGTTGTGGTCTATCAGTGCACCTCTTCATCTCCCACATATCGCACATAGCATAAAGTAATCTGACCTTTTTAACAGTGGCTACTGCTCCACAGACTCTCATAAATAACACAGGGGTTAGAGCTGGGGCAGTCAAAGGCCAGCGTGGATATGATATAAGCAGATTTGTGTCTAATTATATTTTGTATTGATATTTATGTTTTGTCAAATGTCATAGTTTTAACGGTCCACGCAGATATTATCTTTTGGGATTCAGTGGTAAAAGAACAAAGATTGTTATTTGAAAAATGAAATAGCTGTAAACATAATGTATTCTCCTGGAAATGGAAAATGTCAGGAGCATTCTAAGTAGGCTGCAAATTAACAAATTGCAAAGACTGCATTTTTTTGGGAAATAGAAAGTCTTCTAAAAATAACAAAATATCCTGTCTATTTAGGGGGAAATTGCTTTTCACTGAAGTTTAAACCTTTACAACACGAAATGCATGCGAATCTTGTATTAGTTTAGTACTTCATATTTCAATCTTTTCTCATGGAAACAATGTTCACTGCGAACTCAATTTGTAAATCTAATTGTAATCAGAACATCACAATTATCGTCATTTATTTTTCCAAAATTGTACAGCCCTACTCTGAATCCCACTGAGAAGCAGTGACCACCTCCAGTAATATTAAATTAAGATAAAAAAATTGAAATAAATATATATATATATAAATATTACATATATATATGTGTGTGTGTGTGTGTGTGTGTGTGTGTGCGTGCGCGTGCATGATACACAATATATGATTTAGTGCTGTCAAATGACTGAAAACATCAGATTAATCACACTTTTGAAATATGATTAATCCTGATTAATCACATTGCTCTCTGATTTTAATGTTGTAATTCAACATTAATTAATTTGAATTAATTTGAGGCAATTTTAAAAGTGTTAAGAAAATTAATTATTAATTATTTTAATGCCCAACTGACTTTAATTTAAGTTTAGAAATTGCATTTCATAATAAATCTGTGTTACTATATGTTTCAGCATAAAATACATGACAAAAACGCAGGTTTTGTGGAGTGAAGGGCCCTACATTTGGCCCATTTTACTGGTTTTAACGCACAGATTCAACCTTTATTGTCTTACAGAGCACATGGTGTTCAATTCCAGTCATAGATTTTATAAAGCTCCTGAGCACAGTGTGTCTCTTTTCAGGTAAAGCCTCCCAACCCAGCGTACGTGTGTGATTGGTCAAAACAGACTGTGATTAATCTGTGTTAAATCATGGATGATGCGTCAATTTGTTTTGATTAACTGAATGCATTAACATGTTAATGTTGACAGCCCTAATATAGATAGATTGTTATCTTAAATTCATCAGCAGGACCACACCCTGTCTATGACACTTTGGGCTGCTACACTATTTAAACTAGCTGGTCACACACCTCTTTGTTCAGGTCTCCATGCCCATTACCTCTCCTAACCACATTCTGATTTCTCTTTCAGGTACAACACGACACCTCGTGTGTTAACTTGAATAAAGGTTTCTACATTCATGTCGGGGGTGTGGTGCTGGTGAAACAAGGTCTAAATTGATTTGAAGGTTCAGCAGAAGTAGTAGTAGAACTCCTTGTGAACAGGAGAAGTTAATGATGCTTCCTGGTCAGTCTGGACACAGAAGACAGAGCACTTGTTTACTCCATAGCACAGAAGAGAGCAGATGAGAGGGTGACACAGAGGATAACTGCCATGCTGCTGCGAGCTTCAGATACTAATAAGCCCAATGTTAACTACATAAAACAAATCCAAGTTTAGTGTATAAATATTTTCTCTTATGTTAAAATAGTCTTAGATGTGATATCATTGCACAAACACTAAATAAAACCTCTTTTTGTGGAACAATTCATTCATAGCCTACTAGCTAACCAAAAACACATTCACTTCAATCCCATTCTATTTTTTATGGGCCCATATACGCTTCCACCTTGTGATGTCATGTGATAATATAGGAAGTGCTCCACTGTGATTTTAAACTCCATAATTCAAGAGAATCATTTGGATAATTCCATCCCTGGAATTGCCTGTCTCTACTGAACTCAAAGTAAAAGATAGTAGTTAACTTGACAACTATCACTAAATGACATCATAATGTAGAACAGAGCATTTTGAGCTTTGATGATGTAGACAGACTAATAATAAACCTTAACCTTATTACTCAAACATATGTGAGTGAAACAAAACACAACTCCGCTCATGTTTTTCATCAGATAACAACATTACAACATGACTTAAAGCTCACAGGCGTACAGTTTGTGAAATATAGGACCTTTAACACCTCTCCATACTCCATATCTTTAGCTGTGATGCCTACATTTTGTGAATCCGCTTTTTCCATGACGTATCACACTGTTCTCTAGCACTAGAAAGAGGGAGAGCCCCACTTTAACCCAGTCATCTGCTAAATGGGCCTAAATTCCTGGTTGCTTTCTGAAGCGCAACCAGCCCCAAATGACGAGGAACAACAAAACAAACACACCCCAGTGATCCGGCTACAGAGGCAGGCTTGTCTGTACAGTAAAGCCTGGGTATTACCACTGCCTCTGTCATTATGGCTATTATTATCACAGCTTCACATGTGCTTTTTAACAATGGCAAATCATCACTTGTGTTCTGGTGTTTCTATAAAAGGGGTAATCCAACAATGGAAACCTGCAGTCCTAGAAAATACAAGCTGATTAAAAAGCATGGAGGTGCATCTGAGACTGCTGGGAGACTGGAATGGTCAATTACATGCACACACACAATATGTTTACAGATACAAAAAGCTGTGCCTTAGGTTAGACTGGGTATTGTTCATTTACTTTAGTTATTTCACGGTGCCATGTATGTACAAGCAGACATCTACAGCTTATTTAGATCAATTTAAAGAGAGCCGCCTCTATCCCAGGTGGATTAGGGATTAACAGAAGACATGGTTGAATCAGAGTACATAGACCTGCAGAGAAAGAACCTGTCATGCCTCAAATGTAGTACAAATCATGTAACTAATGTAGGCATGGCCAGTAAAAGAATGCACTTCGAAGTACAATAGTTGGAGATGGTTATTTCAAAGAGCGATCCGCCAAATCCTGCTATGTTTATTTTAGGTGTTTCCCAAAAAAAATAAAAGTTTAGGAGTGAGCAAATTATGATTAATATGTGTTTTTAACAAGCAAAAAGAACTATTGTATTGTTTGGGAAAAGACTCATAGCCCCAAATTGGTCCACTGGGTAAAACAAATGCTTATAGTTTTAGGGAAAAGATTATAAGCATTAGGGAAGGAAAGTGAAATAGTGAAGTGAAAGTAAACCATTTCCACTTGAAAACTTGCTTAAGAATGGAATGTACTGGAATTATTCACAGTATGGTATTAAATCTTTTTATTTTCGTGGAGAGCAAACCATGCCAACTTACAGGTCAGATCTGTGGTGCGGCAACCCCGCTCACAGTCAGAATGTCTGTTTTCTAGATATTTTTCAGCTATAAAACCTCCTGTAATAAAATAAATGTAAGCTGCATCTGTTTAATGTCATACTGTGGAAAATTCCAGACAGAGCAACGACATCTCCACAGAAACAAGCACAAAAATGTACACAATAACAAGTAGACTTTGCACAAGAGAATAATTTTTACAACCCTGCTTCTATATTTGGCTTATCACTAAACACATCATGCAAAAACTGGCCAGACTCTACCTCAAATCTCAGCAGTAATTTATGCATACGCAGGTGTTCACAACTTTACAAACTGAACTCTTCAAGACAGCCATTTAAGTCCGCCTTATACACACCGCTGGTGGATGTCAAGAAACTGGAGAAAAAGGTACATGCTTCCAGCGGTGACGCTTTAATGGAAATGCCTGAATATGTAAGTCTATATTTTGTCACATGCCCGCTCTGCTGAATAGGCTTCATTTAGCTCTATACTTGTACTCTGAAATCCCCCATCAGTGTCATGTCAACGCTGTGATTAAATGTGAGAGTCAAAAACACTGAGCAGACGGATGAAAAGACGGCTGCCTGGAGGTAATTCTTGCTCTCAACTCGGTCCAGGAAAAGATCTTTTTTTTTTTTAGTTTCTCTTAGTTACATTCAGCACATGATAGAAGTGAGTTAAAGAGACTGATGTAATTGTCTTATCTTCATATCTTTCCTCTCTTTTTTGCATAAGAAACTCCACAAATATCAGGTGTAAATAAAACAAATATGCCTTTTAATGGTCAAAAAGAGCAGAAGTAGTGCTGACACCAAATAACAGAATATTTTGTAAGAAATGTAGGTGCTTCAAAAATTGCAGTCTTTGCGATTTGCTAATTGCATCCATTCAAATTGCTATTTTGATTTGAATTCTATTAATCTTGCAGTCATCACAAAATTTTCCATTTCAATTTTTAAAATAAATACTATGGGTTCTCAGTCTTCAATCCATACTGCACTATAATTACTTGAACAGCCAGACAGTTTTTTTTTATAAGTTTCTAGTTTCTCTTCATTACATTCAGCACATGTACGCAGTGAGTTAAAAAGCAGGAACAGATTCTGCTCTTACTATTGCAGCAACACTGACTAAAGAGAAGTAGTCCCCGGGATCAGCAGTTCATCTTGTTTGAATAAATGGCTTCAGGCGCCCAATCCTATTAAAGCAGTCTCCAAAAGCCTGTAGCACAACATTTACCAGCGCGCCTTCTCTCCTACTCGCATTACCTAAAGAGAAGAAGAATGATTTGTTCGTTTTGTTTTTGAGCAGCATGAGCTGAGACATGGAGAGCGTGAGAGCAGGATGCAACGTGTCTATGGACGGGTTTTTATTACATTTTGGGGAAGCTAATCTGTGCATACTTGTTTTAAGGTGATTTGTCTCCTTTATGGGGACAAAGAACAGGTCCTTAATGTGAATCCTTTATTAGTACTGCAAAACTTAACTGATTAATTTTGTGTAGGTGACGATAAAAAATAATCGTAGTTATATTTTTATAATAGTATTTGTTATAAGGAGTAACACAGATAGTGCATTATTAAATCAAAATGTCAAAAGAGAATAAACAAGTTGGATTTTAATCAATAATGCACTATTCAGAAACCTTTATTTGGCTAAAACAGTCTCAAAATACAGATGGAAATAATAGTTTGACAGGTTAATTAATCAAAAATTGTACGACTGACTAAAATAATACTGCTAAAGTAATAGTGGCAGCTTAAAATAGGTTGACATGATGGTTTAGGGTTAGCCAGGCTGGCGCCACCTAGTGTCTCTGCTCAATTTCATTTCTCTCCAGTGACTAGGTCAGGAATTGGAATACAGTAGTGTAAACGGTTCGCAAAACCCCAGAAGTGCAAGTCCAGGCACCAGTCAATCAGTGAAGAGGCATATATTCTGTGTTGGCAACGATTCCCGAGATTGAGAATTTAAAGCCGGAACAAAGAGAATGTTCGCTGAATTTTATCAAGGGGAAAGACGTTATTGCCCTTCTTCCTACGGGATTTGGGAAAAGCTTAGTATACCAGTTACCTCCGTTAGCGGAGCATTATTTACGTCACGACCAAATAGCAGCGACTGGTTAAATAAAAAAAAGTACCCACCTACCAGTGAGTGAACGAATTCTAATGCGAGGTCAGACGGTTTCTACGCAGTGAAATCGGCTGATGAATCAGGCTAGTTTTAGGTTAAGTTTAAGCAAGAAATAACTATGATTAAAGGGCCCAGAGCATTTTGAGCTTTGGAGATGTAAACAGATTAATAATACAAGGTTACTCAAATGTGTAAATGAAACAAAACACAACTCTGTATGTTTTTGAGGAGGTAAAAATGTTCTAACATGACCTAAAGTTCACAAGAGACAATTTTGCATAAAAGAGGAACTTCAAGGTCAGAAATCAGTCTAGGAAATGGATGTAAGTCAGAGTTAAGTCCGCTTTAGACATGTAAACCCAACGTGTGTGTGTGCGTCTGTGTGTGTGTATGTCTGTGTGTGTGCGTCTGTGTGTGCAGCGAGGATGTCTGCTTTTAGCCCGCTGCTGTTGTAGGCTGATCAGCTGTGACAGGCTGCCTCACAGACCCACCACAAATACCAGCATTAGACAGAACAGGCAGCCTCTCTACCACAAGTGAGTCTGTCCATGCAATACTGCCTGGCACTTCACGTACAAGTCCATGAGAAAAAATACAATCAATATGGACTATGTGGGTTTTAAGGCAGGAGTTTTAGTAGGTATCTATTGATTAATCACCAGATAAAGTGAATGTTCTGTTCCATTGTATGTGTGATGGGTTTATTGTCTGTTGGGGCACATGCTAAGGTCATGTGACCAACCTTTGCACCAGTAGTGAAAGGTAACAAAGTACAAAAGTAAAAGCACAATACTTAGGTAATTTTTTTTGGTATCTGTACATTACTTAAGTACATTTTTCAGTGGATATTTTTTACTTTTACTTACATTTGAGAGCATGCATTTCCACTATGTTTTTGAACTGGCCTGAAAAATAAAAAGTACTTTTCTTGATGGTTTGAGACCTGCTGAAATGGCTGAGATTTATTTTTAGCACATTTAATTTGAGTTAACATCCCAACTTTGAGCAAAACCAAAAACACAAATACACAAAAACAGCTAGAACAATTAGGAAATCTATTGAATCACTTAAAATCTACTAATACTTTACTTAAGTGGACTTGATACTGTTACTTGAGTGATCCTTTGGCCTGTGTCTGTTCTTTTACTTGAGTAACAACATTGAGTACTTCATCCACCACTGCTTTAAGCTATTAAAAGTAGGTCTTGCCCTGAATTTGCATTTTTAATATACGTACATCCAATTCTATCGAACTGTGACTGTGACTAACTGTAGTTGTTTCTCACTGCAGCAAGTTTAAAAATGTAAGCTTGACATGTTTTTGTGCAGTCATTATTGACTAATACAATTACAGTTTAGCTTATAGGCTAAAATGGAACGGGAAACTCAAACTGTGAACCCAGTCTGAATATAGGGCAAATAACCAAATCTCAATATCCGTTTCGGGTCACCACAGCAAATTGCTGGTGTCACTTTTACCACTGATCTGCGTGTGGGTGTATTTATTTTTTACAGAAACAAAACTAACACAACACTCACATTGACAGATCAGGTAAGATTCACTGAAGTTCATACATCATGTCTACATTTACACATAGCCAGGTATGTTGAGAAACAAATATTTCCCTCCCTCCATTTTCCAAAATAACATCATGCACATAGCATTGTTTTCAAAAAAGTTTTCATTTACATCAACCCACATAAATAGACTATCGAGTGCCATTATAACTACGCCAAGCCTCTGGGCGGCACCTGGATTAGATTCAAACCTGTAGCATTTATTTCATTACAGCTGTAAGTATTACTCAAAAATATCTTGAAAAATGCCCATTACTGAGCAGACTCGTCTCTCCACAGATATGTTAAAGAAGTGGCAAAATTGCTGACCTCCGAGCCTCATCCGTCTCTGGTCATGGATATGATCCATCAACTGTGTATGTAAATGCGAACACATGAGAAGTGTTTTGCACCAGAAGAAATGCAACTGCTGCTCTGAATGCTTCCATGATCATCATCATAGTAAAAGCTAAACATTGGTGGCACGTCAGCTCCTAAAACTCCATTTATCTCACTTTACACACGGACGCAAAACCATAGTTCTCCAGAATCTCCACTCTAGCTGGAGTTTTTAGAAAGATTCGTTTTCAGGAGCAAATTCGCAGTTTGCATGTAAAAGATGGGTACAAACGAAGGGAAATGTCTCCATTTTTAAAAATACCCATGTATGTGCAAACAGGGCCTTATGTTTGGTTGTTCCTGTTTAAAGGTATCAAATAACCAAAGACTACAGTATTCTCTACTCCTACACTATACCTCATAGAGTGTCTGCTAATAGTGTCAATAAATCCATTCACATTTCTCCTCCCCATTTAATTTTCATCTTTTTGAAATTTTCTCCAAAACACAAGATGTCACTTATCCTTATGATTCTGAATGAGAGCTTCTTCACCCGTGCCTCCTGTCTTCCCTTCAATGTTCCATCTCACTATCAATATTACATACATATTAGTTGACTAAAACTGTGACTAAAGGAATCATTTTCAATCCCACAGCCCCAAACCATAAACAAACTCAGCATCTAAGGAACACATGTGTACATATCCATTGAAGCAAGGACATACACACAAGAAACCAGACCACATTACAGGTCAGATTAGTGGAGACGAAACCCTGCTCACAGTCACAATGCTTGTTTTTTTTTTTTGTTTTTTTGTGTGTAAAATCACCTGTAATTTAATAAATTAAGGCAGAACTGTAATGTCATACTGTTCGCGTTGAAAACTGCGGTCATTAAGCCTCTCCTAAAGAAGAGCAGTCTTGATGCCACAGTACTGAACAATTTCCGACTCATCTCAAATCTGCCGTTTTTTGGCAAAGTCCTTGAAAAAGCTGTTTACCAACAGCTTACGAATTTTCTCCAAATGAACAACTCCTTTGATGTTTTCCAGTCAGGTTTTAGAGCCCACCACAGCACTGAGACTGCTCTTATCAAGGTGACAAATGACATCCGCCTGAACACTGATGCAGGCAAAGTCTCAGTCTTGATCCTGTTAGATCTGAGTGCTGCTTTTGACACTGTCGATCATGGGATCCTCTTACAGAGACTAGAGGACTGGGTGGGCATCTCTGGTACTGTACTGAACTGGTTCAAATCCTATCTAGAAGACAGGAAGTATTTTGTTGAAATTGGAAACTGTGTCTCAGATCACATGGCCCTGACCTGAGGGGTGCCTCAGGGGTCAATCCTGGGCCCCCTGTTGTTCAATCTCTACATGCTGCCATTAGGCCAGTTAATAAGCAGCAATAATGTGTCCTACCACAATTATGCAGATGACACTCAGATCTACATCTCTCTGGCAGCAGGAGACTATGGACCAGTGGACTCACTTGGTCACTGCATCCAACAGATCAGTGTGTGGATGCAAAACAACTTTCTCCAGCTAAACTCTGACAAGACTGAAGTCATAGTGTTTGGTCCACAGAAACAAAGGGACAGTGTCAGCAGTCACCTCCAGTCTCTCTCTCTAAAACCTTCAAATCAGGCAAGAAATGTAGGGGTAATAATGGACTCAGACTTGAACTTTAACAGCCACATCAAATCAATAACATCCGCAGCCTTTTACCATCTAAAAAACATAGTGAAAATCAAAGGTTTACTGTCTAAATCAGACTTGGAGAAACTTATCCATGCGTTTGTCTCCAGTAGGTTAGATACTGTAATGTCTGCTCACTGGTCTCTCCAAACGAGCTGTGAGACGCTGCAGAACATCCAGAACATCCAGAACATCCAGAACGCTGCAGCTCGGGTCCTTACTCGAACTAGGAAGTACGAGCACATAAGTCCTGTGCTCAGGTCTCTGCACTGGCTCCTGTGCCTCAGAGAATAGACTTTAAAGCAGCTCTGCTTGTGTACAAGTCTCTCCATGGCCGAGCACCAAAGTACATCTGTGACATGTTAGTGTCATATGAACCATCTCGCACTCTGAGGACCTCAGGGACCGACCTCCTGCTGGTGCCCAGAGTCAGAACTAAACAAGGGGAGTCAGCGTTTCAGGTTCATGCAGCTAAAACCTGGAACAGTCTTCCTGAACATGTGAGACAGACTCTTCTGTGACGCTGTTTAAATCCAGGCTCAAAACATTTCTGTTTAACTGTGCATATAACTGAAAGGTTTTCATTACGCACTCTTCTCTCCAATTTATGTCTCTCTTTTTTTATTTTAATCTTCACGATTATTTATGTTTTGATTTGTTTTTATTATGATTTTAATGTATTTCTTATTCTGTAAAGCACTTTGAATTACTTTGTGTACGAATTGTGCTATACAAATAAACTTGCCTTGCCTTGCCTTACTGTGGAATATTCCAAATAGAGCAACGACATACCCACAGAAACAAGCAGGTGACGGACTCCCAAACAAAAATTTATATAGTTGAATACAATTTTATGTATCTGTACTTTACTTAAGTACTGCCTTACATTCGAGAGCTATTAAGGGTTTAGTTTTAAATATTCGTATCAAAATTAATACTGTTCATCACTGGTCTCTCTGCCGTCCTGTGCTTGGGTTTCAATATTATGAAATATTAGAACTGTTGGCATAGCAATTAACAATTCTATATTATGTAACTTTTGAATGGGAAAGGTCATCAAAATGTGAATGAACAAAATGAACATCTGAAAATGAAAAATACAGGCTTCCAACACACTATAAAACTATACTTTTGTTTCCATTCTCATTCCAGTGCCCCTCACAAAATACTATAGACTAGAATTAAACAACAAGCTTTTTAGTCAGCCTCACAAAACACATCCATCATCGAGTATAGCAGGGTATTCCCCCGCTTTGCGATTTGACAGATCCTGTGTATTCTCTCCCTGGCTGCACCTATATAATCCAATTGTTAAACAGGTGGCATAGCAGCAGAGCACAGCAGCATCAAGAGGAATGAGGTGCAGCCCCACATTGACACATCCCCGTGCTCTCTGTCAGCAGGCTTAACCATAGCAGCTCTGTGAGACAGCTCAGTTAGCATGTGTGTGAGTGTGTGTGTGTATGGACCAATATTGTGGGGACTAAAATCTGTCTACAATCTTACATCATGTGGACCTGCCTGCCTTATCTAAATCCTTCATTATTAAATCACTAACATGATTTAAAGCTCACATATGATTGGTATCAGAAATCTTTGCTGATCCAGAAACATTTGCTGGATCGGATATCTGTTCAGAGATGACAATTCAACCAATATCCTGGTTAGGCCTATACATTTTACTCATTTACTAACCCTTAAAATGTTAAAATTGATTAATGTTAGGGTTTAGGTTAAGATTAGGCAAGTAGTAAGCATAGACTGTATAAAGAAGCGGACAAAGGGAGTGTAACATCACCCACGGTGTTTGGCTCCAGTCAAATGAAGCTCATGATTCCAGTGGTTAAAGGGGCGAATTTGGAACAGGTGTGGTATAGGACTTTGACCCCGCAGTCAGGTGACCCCAGGGTCAACATACCATATAGTATTTTGACCCAGAATCCTATTATGGTATGTTGACCGCCCCTATAGAATATTAAATCTACATTTTATTAATAAAGAATTCTACACAAAAATACTAATATCAATACTATATCCGCAAATACATATTGACATATTAAACCCCCCAATATGTTTATTACAGTTATTATGATGTAAAGTAAGAAGTAATGTTAGTTGAATATTGACAATGATCAATTATATATAAAGGAGGTCAAAATCCTATGGCTATAGTAATCTGACCCCACAATATGTTTATTATAGACAGATACTTTCAAGTGACTCACCTACATACGTTACATTTACACAAAATACCAAGTCGTTATCCATCAAAACATTCCTTAAAATACCTTAAAAGATCGTGAATATGTAGCAGTATATAACAAAAGTAAATTACATGAGAAATAATGATCATATAAGTAACTACTAAAGAAAAAATAAGGGGAGTCAGAATCCTATGGGGGGGATCACTTTACTATAGCAGTATGTTGACCCCGGGGTCAATATACTATGAGGGTGAAAATACTACCTCACACTTGGTCCATATTAGGAATAAAAATACCAAGAACATGTAGAGCTGGTTAATATGAATATTTTAAGACCAAAATGACAAAGCTCAGTGCAGCAGTCACAGAGAAAGCGGTGACCATTTTTCTACGTAAAGTCAATTGAGTCGATGGAGCCCGAAGTGCCCATGAATACTTCCTATTTGGAACAAGTGTTAGCTATGTCCATTTATATATACAATCTAAAGTAGTAAGTATGGTTAAGGTTAAAATCAGTCTTCAAGAAAGAAATGGAAGTCAATGCAATGTCCGCAAAAAAAGCATGGAAACCCAATGTGCGCGTGTGTGCTCCTCTGCTTCTCACAACTGTTTGCTTGTGCTGGAATTAAACAGAAAACTCCATTGTGCCTGTACAGCAAACAATGGCATCAGTTCACAAAGCAGCCCCAGCCACACTTGAGCTCTGTGGCGTTCTGTCTGCGCTGGATTCCGATCATTGAGAAAGTCATGAGGCCGATATGTATTAGGAGAGAGACAAGTGTGGTTATTATGAGGTTTGACAATGAAAGAATGGGATTGGATTCAAATTGGTCATGGTTATTATCAATAGGCCTCTGACGATAACAAAGTTTGAAGTCTGATTTATTGCTACAGTGAGATATAGCAATAAATGATAAATACTGAAACTGCTTTATCCCACTGACACATTAACAATTAAGAAAGACAATCCCAGAAAAACATTTTTAAAAGATATTATCATTGAATGGAATGGACCGCAACAGATAAATAATACAATAAAACATAACTCATCTTATCATATATTGTACAAAAATAACCCAAATCTCCTAACTTTTGCAAAGAAATTATACACACAATAAGTACTGAGTCCAAAATAATGTCATCATTGTGTATAATGCCAACAAATAATGTATATATTAGATCATAATGACTTCAGATAACTTTTATATTAAGTTTTATAGGTTTGATCTCACTTGGTCTTACAAAGAAATTGTAATCAATAATTAACCAGCATCAGATCAGCAATAAGAGATCCATGCTGGAATGTGAAATAAAAATAGGTTTAAAATAGGGCTGCAAAAGAGATTTTTTTTTGTTGAGATTGTGATTAGATTTGCAATACATACTTAAAATGTACAGGACTGTGTTCAGATTGTAAGTATGGGCTGGGAATTACTAGCCTGATTCATCAGCCAGTTTCACTTCATGGAAACCGTATGACCTTGCAGCATTAGAATTTGTTCGCTTGACGGTTGGCAATAATTCCCCAAACATTCTATTTGTTCCAGCTTTAAATCCTCGATCTCGGGAATCGTTGCCAACACAGAATGTATGGTTCTATGCTGATTGACTGGTGCTTGGACTCGCACTTCCGGTGTTCTTGAAAACCGTCTAGTGTATTCCAAATCCTGACGTATTTGCCTGGTGCAAAGTTAATTAAAATACATATATTTTGCATTATCAAAACAATGAATATGTCAAGCCCATTGCATAAACTAAATAAGCAACAAAATTGTTGTGCTGTCACAAATAAAATGGCAAAAAGATGCCAAAAAATACTCTTGGCGATATAGAGCAGCCCACCTTAACGATACTTTATCACCAAATATATCATGATACATTTTTAGATATTTTTGCACACCTCTAATTGTAAGCTCCTTCTGCATTAACATTAGAGGAATGACTGAAATATGATCTGATATGAATGAATACAGTTTTCATAAAGGGGCTAAGACAACAAATCAAATCTGTCTTTCTGCTGGTACATCCACAGACAGCTCAACAAGCAGTGTGTTGACAAAGCTGGTAAGCACGCCATCTTACTTTCCCACAATCCCATGCGCATACAGCGGAAATTATTTGACATTGGAGGTCAATATGTTTACCATGCTGCTCTCTTTATAAATGCCTTTTCAAATAGTACTTCAGTAACTCAGATAACTCTATTGAGCGAGGCTGGCTGTTCCTTATGTGAATCCACTGCAGTATATCTTTATTCACTGACACGCACAACCTCGCCTGCCCTTGGTTTTAACATTCCTGCCCCAAGCGTTTGAGTCTAGCGAAGGTCTCCAGAGGTATGGGACCCACAGTTACATTTATAGGCTGCACAAATGATAAAGGCAATGCTACCGGCCAACACATGACTGGCAGTTTAAAGGAAAGAAACCTGGATATGCTGTATTTAAGGCTACACCAGAAAAGGTGTGGGGAAAATTACACATTAACTATACAATGCTGAATAAGGGTAGAAGTTCAACAATAATATTTATAAGGACCCACAGTACACTGTTTTCTGAGTTATAATGTTATAATGTTGTTTACGCATCCAAAAACATACCTGGGAGTTGTGTTTTGTTTCATTCACATGTTTAATACACAAACACTGCGAGAGTTCTTCTCTCAAACAGATGTCATGTAGTGCTCCACTGTGTTTATACACTATATATACACCACTAGAATCATTTGGATGATTTCACTCCTGGAATTGCAAATCACTACTGAACTAAAGGTAAAAGGTAGCTGTTAATGTGAAAACTACCACTACATGACATCACAAGGTGGAACAGAGCACTTTGAACTTGGGAGATATAGACAGACTAATAATGAAGAATTACTCAAACGTCAGTGACACAACTCCAGGTACGTTTTTAAAGCGCTAACAACATTTTAACATGGTTAAAAGCTCACAAGAGTCAATTTTGTGCAATATAGAGCCTTTAAAAAGAGTCAAATGTAAGGAAACTGCACATAGGGTTATCTTTGTAGTTAGATTGGTAAGATTTAAGTTTATAAGCCATTTATCTTGATTTTTGATTGTACATTTCTATTCCCCCACTGTCCTTGAACTTTGCGTTGCAACACAATATCCTCACTGTGGAATAAATAAAGGTTCTCTTGTGTTATAGCTAGTAACAATCTTATGTTTGTGGTATGTGGCTTTAGGAAATAACAAAATGGGTTAAAAACATTGTATGTCTAGAAAAGTAAGGTAATGCTACAAAACATAAGAATTTATTTATAATTTAAAGGTGCACCATGTAACTTTTTGTGGGGGGTGATTGACCCCCCACAAAAAACTTGTTTCTATGGATATCACCTTGCTCTGCCTGTAATGGTTCATATGTAACATTTAACAACTCTACCTTACATTTATTCAGTTACAGTGGGGTTGCCTCTTCACAGATCTGATCTGTAACTTGGTCTGGTTTGGTCTCCATGAAGATAGAAAGGTGCAATACTACTGTGAAAGATACCAGACAAAGCAATAACATAAGCAAACACCTTCATACAGATGGATTTACACAGTGCAGCAATTTGTATTTTTTCCTTCCAATCTTTGGGCCATAATAGTGACAGTTCATTGCTACCTACTCACAAATTCACTCACTATACAAGGAATCCATTCACTATTGTAATCAGCATATCTTTGGACTATGGGAGAAAGATGGCATCCTCTATTCCTGCCTTGTATTACTAAATTAAAGTCGTAGGCAGCCTGAATATAATATAGACTACTGAAATAGCTTGGTTACTCACTGTCCAACCACATCACTTCATGAAAGACTTGAATGGCAGGCTTGGGTGCTTGTATCTGATTTCATGATTAAATAAATGAGTGACAGACGAAGCGGGTGCTCTATGCTGGGTGGTGGGGGCTCACTCATCACCCCTTTAGTGCGGCCTGTCACTGTAAGCAGCTATTTTCCACCTCTTGCATTATTGTGCAAATTGAAACGCAGAGGAGAGCCATTTTACACAGGCGGGGGAGCGAGGAGGTAGGGTGCGCGGGCTCTCTCTCCGGTACTTGGCAGGCGGGCGAAAAGAGGAAATATGATTATCCAGCAGGGGGATTGTTTCATCAACACCTGGAGAAGATAGATGGAAATAGCAGGATTTATGTACTGAGAAGCGGCTTACCTCGACCGCCAGGAAGCAATTAGAAAAGAAGCTAGAACACCAAACAGAGGTCTTTCTTTTCTTTTGTAACATCATACCATTTTAAGGCTTACACAGCAGACTACTATAGAGTTCATCTCAGGGAGTTTTTAAGATAAGCTAACCACTGGATGAGTTTTCATATTGGGGGAAAAGTGTAATTTACAACATTGGAAAGACATGATATTTGAAAAAGGTGATGCTCAGTAAAAGCAATAATGTACCACGCAATTCAGACTAGAGGTGGGAATTGACATGACTGAAAGAGTAGATATTTTTGTGGGGATTACCCAGATAATGATAATCAGAAGATGTAACTGGTAATATGACTCAAGGAATATTACTTTACATTCTATTTACATTCTATATACACACACAGTTTCTTATTTATTTTATCAGATGTTTTTGAGAATATTATTACTATTATGGGTTTAAGCAACATTCTGATTCTGCATATCTTCATTATTTTATTTATTTATTTGTTTGTTTATTTATTTCATTCATATACTGCATTTTCCGCACAATAGGACCCACTAAAACGCCTCCAACCCCATCAAAAAACAACTGTATGCTCCGCGAGCGCCCTATACACGAATCCTCTCGGTTGTCCCAGCACGACTTCAGTAAACTACAAAGCCGCACTACCACAAACACGCACGTAGCAGACAGCGATCGCGCAGCGAAAAACAACCGCAGCCACACTCATCACTTTGCGTGGACAGGGAATGGAACGTAGGAACAAACCAAAAAAGCAAGTGCAATGTGCCATTTATAGCCACAACTGAACAACTGAGTCACTGCGGACACACCAACAATCCAGCGGTCCCAGACAGCACCCTCCCTATGCGCCACAACTGAACAAAGCTGAGAGTCACCGTGAACGAACCAAGCAAAGTCTGACTGACCCATCCACCAGTTGTGTTTCGTTTAAAGTCCGGTGCGGTTTATTTGTGAAAAAAGTTCAAAAATAGACCATTTAATGACAGTGCGCCCTATAGTGCGGAAAATATGGTAGTATAAAAAGACATCAACAGTGTCACAACATCAAACATACAAGAAATGAATGAGTAATCTTATGTTATCTGCCCTTTTCAAGACAATACATCAACACCAATAGCTACTTTAAAACATTTCAACACAGTACATTTCAGTTCAGGCATATTTATTAATCAATTGTAAACAGAAATCTTCACCATTACACACAACAACTTAGTTTTTTTTCCATACATACACATTGCATTCGATTTTATGTGTTTTTTTAAATGGCATTATCACCTAATCTATTTCAGATCAATAGTTTGATTAAAGGTGCACCATGTACACCTTTAATCAAATTTTCTTTGTGGTTAGGGGTCCTTCACCTGCTTTTTCTATGGATATGTCATTGCTCTGCCTGGAATGTTCCACAGTATGACATTAAACAGCTCTACCTTACTTTTATTCAGTTACAGGTGCTTTAATAGCTCAAAAATATCTAGTAAAACAGGAATTCTGACTGTGAGCGAGGTCGCCTCTCCACAGATCTGACCTGTAACTTAGTCTGGTTTGCTCACAATGACGATAGAAAGGTTTAATATCATACTGTGAAATATTCCAGACAAAGCAATCACATCTCCACGGAGAAACATATTTGCCAGAAAAGTTATACAATGCATGTTTAATAATAATGCAACATAAGCCCTACTTTCCAACAGGGATTTATTAAAAGTGAAAAAGGATTGGAAATGATGTTATCAGTAACCCTCACTTAATACAAGAGGATGTTGGAATTCAATGAAAAATAAGCTAGAATTGTCATGTTTTTGTTTGCGCTACCACTTATACGACTCTTCATTACTGTACATTATTTTCCCATTTGTGCAAACACACTGGCCATTACTGATATTAAACAAGCAGTTCAAATGTTTGTTTATTCGGTCTTTAATCAATCATAAACATTTTAATTTATATCAAGAATTTGCATTAGAGACTTAAACTAAAAAAACATATATTTGAAATGCCCATTAAGAGATGCAATATTTGCCCATGTTTAATTAATAGACAAGGCTAATACAGTCCATATTGTAATACTGCAACAGAAGCACTATTTCCCTGATTTACCACAAATGATTTTGCATATGTCCTCTTACAGATTCAACAGCTTGTAGTAATTCAAGTCAATAGAAATAGTTGGGAACAGTATTGAGATAGCACAAGGCTTCAGCAGCTGCAGTGGCTGTCGTCTGGGAGATGAGGAATGCAAACAGTGGCTTGACAAATCGCTCTGTATCCCCTCTCTCTATGTCTCTCTCTCCCTCGCTTTCAGTAGCACAGCATGGCGCACTTTAAAGGCCTGTTTTATGGTATTTTCAGATATATGTTATAATGTTGTTTTCTAATCAAAAAACATACTTGGACTTGTGTTTTTTTTACATATGTTTAACACATAAACCCTGCATATTTGGTTCTTCTCTCAAACGGAAAACCACCTTGTGATGTGATGCAGTATACAGGAAGAGCTGCACCGCTGTTTAATGTTTTAAAACTACATACACCTTCACCAGAATCACTTGGATAATTTCAGACCGGGAATTGCCCATCTACACTGGACAAAAAGTAAAAAGTAGGTGTTAACTTGAAAACTACCACTGCATGACATCACAAGGTGAAATAAGAGCATTTAGAGATGTAGACAGATGAATAAAAAAGTGTTACTCAGACATGTGTAAATGAAACAAAACAAAACACTGGGTATGTTTTTGATGAGGTAACAACATTCTAACATGGTTCAAAGCTCACAAGAGTCATTTTTGAGTAATATAAGACTCTCGCTTTCTCTCTCCATTCCTCTCCTTCTCTTTCTCTCTCTCGCCCTGTTCACTATTTTCTTTATTGGCTCAACAACTGTCCCTGCGCTCTGGCCCTGCGTGTGTCTGTTTGTCATTTTGATCTTCCCCTTCGCCTTGGGTGGAAGACATTTCTGCTCCGAGGTGCTGGTTTCAGACAAAGTGGCTCTTCTCAAATGAACTGTGTGTGAGAGAGGGGAGCGTTTGACTGCGTTTGATCTGGAGTAAACAGCCTGCGGATTAGAACTCAGAAAAGGATTTGTCAGTGTATCTGCCAGTTATATGGCTGCAGTGCATTGTGGTGACAGGGCTTGTCTCTTATTGTTGCTATTGTGGGTTTAAATGAATTGTGGACAGATGTGTGTTATTTATCTATTGGAGACTAATCAATGTCAAAACTAACTGTGTTTTTATACTGGCATGTCATGGAAAAGTACAACTATCTTAGCTACTCAAATCAAACTAAAGACTTAACTATACAGTACTGTTTGGTATGTCAAAGGTTCAATGCTTCTTGGAGACAAGTTGCAGACCCACAATCACAAGTAAAAAGTTATACAGTGAATACAAGTTTTTACATTTCTTACAATTGCTATTATAGACTAGTATAGAACATAAAATGTTTTGAAATATTTTTGGAGCACTACTCTAGATAAAATAAGATGAGATAAGCCTATATTTCTCACACAATGGGGAAATTATAGTGTTGCAACTGAAAAGTCAAGAACAGCAGGAGAATAAGAACATGCAATCAAAATCAAGACAAATAACTATGCAGACTTAAAAATAGACATACAATCTAACCCACCACTACAACTATAAGCCTACAAACTGTATGTACAGCAAGTGGTTGTGACTGTGGTCATGTACAATGAGGCATACAGCACTCTGTACTTCTACTTCATCAATATTCTTTTGAACCAATGAACTTTTTAAATTTGCCATCATGTTCACCTTTTTGTCATAAGGAATGTTAAAAGGTTTCCCTGCTTGTTTTGGTTCTATACTTTCAAAATAAAATGCAGGGAGAGTACAAAACATTCCTTTTTCTAAATCTGTAATATTTTCCTGGTGGTTTCCCAGTGGTTGGTGACCCCTGCATTATACTTTATACCAGATGCAATTCTTTATCCCAGCTAGGAACTGACACTATGATTGGCCCAGCTCATGCACACTAGCACAACACGAGCACTTTTTGCTTATCTCTGCATGAGTTCGCCTCAGGCTTTGTAACATATGCTTCGTTTTACATTGAATTCTTCTGGAGCTGCACTGGGGTTCTTCACTCTGCTGAGCACACAGCTGCACACACTGACTGTTACAGAGTGAGGGAGTACTGAACTGGCATTAGGTCAGAACCTACAGACCAAACCATGTGTGAAATCTGTTCCTAAACAAAACACTGGCCCTCTACACAGGCACACTGGGTTTGTTTTGACAAATAAACACACTAAAATGGTCTCTAAAACAGTACAGACTCCTATATCTCCTCTAAAGCAACTGCTACTACTATTAAAACCCACTTTTAAACAATGTAGCACCACTGAACTGTGAGTTTCAACAAAAGTAGAGAAATCCTGCAAAGGTTGTAATTCTAGATTATACGCCTGTCAGATAACAAGTCCAGTGAAGCCCCATATTAGATGTAGCCTCAGTGACTGTGTGATTTTGTGCTTGGGTGCCTACAACACTGCACTACTCTGCTCGTAGCCATTACGAGAGAATACTGCTGGTTAAATCATTGTTACTGCAGAGCAACGAAACCACAAATGGTTTTCAAATAGTGGAATGAGAACAGATTGTGGTACAAGTTTAAATTCAACATGATTTTATGTGGCAGTGATATTGTGAAGGTATGTAAATGTGACTATTGTTTATAATAAAACAATTGCTACAAAAAGAGCTGTTTAAAAATGAAACTTCCAAAATAAGGACTTCAAGTGATATTTTTTTTGTTGGCAATTATAAATGTCAGATTTAAAATTTCACATACTTAGACCTCAGCATCTTAACATTTTTGTCAATATCGCCAACCCCTATATGAAAACACAAAAATGACCCTTTAGTATACAACTTCTATATACTGTTGGCCCATATTCACGCTGGATGTATGTAGTATATAAAAGATATGTCACAATTGTATAATTATTCACATTTATTGACACCATAACCAGTCTGGATAATCTTGAAATCACTAGTTCTGAATTTATAGAATTGGCACAAAGAGTAGGGGTGTGCAAAAATATCGAAATATTGGTATATCTTTATACGTATATACTACATTTGGTGATACAGTATTGTTATCGCAGGCTTCTATGTTGATGTATCACGAGAGTTACATAAATAGCTATTAACTTTGCACAAGTAGTGGTTTGACAAAGAAATACTTTTACTAAAATGTATTTGGTTCTTAAAAACAGCACTATATCATGTGCAGTATATCAATAATCGCATGTATCACCATATTGTGATAATATCGTATTGTGAGCCATGTATCATGTATCGAATCATGAGGGAGCCTGTGATTCCCAGCCCTAACAAAGAGTACACTGGCATGTCTCCCTGTGTGACTAAACTCCCCACTGCTCTATATTTTGTACTGAGACGCCGGGAGAGACTGCCATATTGATTCCTATTCAAAGGTGTGAGGCAGTCTCCTCCACCTGTCAATCAAAGTCATTCACATTCCAGGAGCAGCGCGCGGATGGGTGACAAGGTTGTTCATTTGAACAGCAGAAGCCAATGGCAGCTCCTCCTTGACATGTCATACAAATGTCATAGCGGCACTCAACATAGTAACAGTAGCAGCAGCAGCAGCCTTGTCAATGAGAGAGAGAGAGAGCACTAGCCCCCATTGCATAACCATCTCTTATCTAAGCTCCATTATCTTTGGCCACTGCTTGTTCCACTGCTGCCAAGCTATCACACAAACACAATGAAAAACAGCCCTTACTCAGTGTGCACCCACACAAGTCGAAACGCTAAAACTAACACAAACAGTATGCTTTGATAAGGTTAACCTATCACCGTGCAGGTTGGAGTACAATGTTGAGCAATTATTATGGGCCTATAGAGAGTATTCCCCTCAGAGCAGGTGTTTGAGGCACGAGGCAGAAGCAGAGGAGCTTGTTGACAACTGTTCACGCTAATTGCTTTCACACCGAGCGAGATCTATTAAGGAAATATGCAGCAAGACTCCACACAATGTCACGACTACATGACTCACAACTCTCCAACAACATGGCTGCACTTCAAAACATGGTCACGCAGACTCGAGTTGGATTTATGATGTGTGTTTTGAAGCGGAGATAATGCCAGAGGGCGGTCATTCTCTGTGGTACTTTGAAATCCTGTAATAATTTGACTTAGGCTTGTTTATGTTGTCCTTAAGCTCCACTCAAACGTAAGTGCTTTGTATATTAAAGTCAGTGCTACCTTGAAGGACCTTTGGCTGTGTCTGTTTATGAGCTAGCAACTCAAATGTTTTCATACATTTTCAATAAGACAGTGTGTTCTTTTTAAATCAAAATCTGTTGATAATCTATTCTACTCATGTCTGCAACTTGACAGCACCAAGGACTTACGATAAGTACAGTTTTGTTTATGTTTTTGTAATGCAAAATAGAGCTGGCAAATTTACTGCAATTGAATCAGCATCTGAAAGGCTGCATTTTTATTTTTATTTTTATTTTTTATTATAATGTAAATATATCTGTAGACTAGGGAAGCACCAATCCGATACTGGTATATGATTTCAGTGCTGATACTAAAACATTTGCTGGATTGGATATTGGCTTCAAAATATCGGTTCAGACGATATCCCGGCTGAACATAGAAATGGATATAAAAGACTATTACTGGTTGTAGTAGTCCCAGAAAGTCTCAATGTTTGAACTTTTATTTATACAAAGCTGTTCTGTAGATAAAGATATAGATAACAGCTACAGAACACACTTATATCAGTACTGTCTTATATGATTTTTGTTTAAGAAAATAAATGTCATATTGGATATCAGCAGATACTAAAAACTATAATATCGGAATAGGTGTCGGAAATGAAGAAGCAGGATCGGTGCAGCCCTACTATAGACCTCTACAAATGTTAAAAAATTCATGAGATTTTTGTTTCACTTAGCAGTTCATATTTTGTCTTCTCTCGAATATTAATGCTCCCGGAGTTGTTTACAATGTTTCTTTTCTCTTTTCACAAGAGACCTGGCCAAGGTAGCAGCCGACAGAAAAAACACTCAGAAATCTATTTTTTAAACGTATCACAAACCTATACGGAATTAGAATTGTTTTCAAATCGTGCAGCCCTAATGTGAAAACAGATCTTCTTCTGAGAAAAAGTGATCATATTAGTATACAAGACAAACAGTTCACTTGAGTTTTTCGCTGCATAGTTCCTCCAGGCTGTAGTATGTAAAAAATGACCAGCCTTTGTGAGCAGCTTTAGTGATAAAAAGAGCTTGAAAGGGATGAAAAGGCTGCAGCGCGCCAGGCTTTCAGGCCACTCCGCCAGCTTTCTGCGAGTGAAGGACATTACTGAAAAGAAAACAGCCTGTACTTAATGAGCCACTCAAAAGCCTAACCTCCCCATTATTTTCATTATTTATATTGTAAACATAACCCTACACGCTCCGCTAGCTCCTCTGCAGCTCACTGGAGCCAAGTACAGACCCAAGTCCCAAGTGAGGACCAAATGTTTAGTAAAAACATTTAAAAATCCCTTATACTGCGGGGTGATGTGGTGATAAAACTGAACTGTGATCTCATCCCCGTGGCAATGCTATTTTGGTGATATTGTTATATTGTGATTCACTATTTCTTTTTTTAATACAGCTGTCTGCTCTGCACTTTTTCCCCACCCACTTATCCTACTGGTTAACCCCTGTAAGGATCTAAGTGAGTGACAGCTGGATTTAGCCAGTCACAGCAAAGTGTGACATTTTAAAAGAAGAACTTTAGTTACTTTTTAGGCAATGATAAAATACAAATACATTAATCGTGATTTTAAAAAAGAAAAAAAAAAGTCATATCGCTGACCACTAATCCAATTTTCAAAACAAAAGACACACAATAGCGATCGACCGATGAGGCTTTTCATGGTTGATGCTGATAGTTTAGAATCCAGAGAAGCCAATGGTCAGTAAGCTCTGATGATATTTTTGGGCTGATATTTGGGTCTGATTTTGATTATTTTAACCAAATTATATAATTTAAACCACAGCTCTTTTTACCCAAAACTTTCAAATGAGCAGTGTAGTCACGTTTTAAGCAGTTATCTATTTGCATTTAATTGTTGATAGCTGATTCTCTATATGCCCATATATTATATCTACTGAGAAAGAATACTGTGCTAGTTTTGAAATATAATGTGTTTTATTTTTTAACTTTAGTTTTATATCAGAACAACACTGTTGACAAATACCTGTTGCGTCAATCCTCCTACTCACCTTTTTAATCAACTCTGAAATCTCCTTTGTTAACATAAGTGAAGCACCAGATAGAAGCTACAGAAAAGCATCAAGTTTGCATTCATCAGGAGTGCATAATAAGAGGGGAACCTTTGTACAGCAGAGAGCCAAATCCAATTCACATAGAGAGAGAGAAGGACGGAGAGAGGGAGCATCTTAATCACCCCATAATTACATCCTGTCATTCAGCCCTATGAAAACACACAGACAGGAAGATGGAGGACGGCTCTGAAAGACAGCGAGGAAATGGATATATGTATCTACAGCATGAGCCCCTCACGTGCTTTTATGTGCCACTTAATATGTGTCAGCTATGTGCGGCTGCCGGCACAATTCTCTGTGAGCTACAGCGCCTGGCAACAAAGAGCCTCTTATTGTAAAGGTTTCACTGCTCTGGTGTATTCAGGCTACAGAGAGAGAGGGAGCAGCAAAAACGAGAGCAGACTGACGGCGCTTTGAAAAAGGACTGAGGGCCAATATTTTCAGGACTATTCTATAACAGAGCAGACAGGGAGCTATAAAGGTAGAGGCTGGTAACATCACACACATCGCGCCATGTCAGCTGTCAAAGGCGTATTCACTCTTTGCAGACTATTTGTTTGGGTTTATTTTCCCCAAACTGAGATCCGGAAGATTGAGGTTGCGTTTTGTGTTTATGCCATACTGTCATGGGCATTTGAAACAGAATGGATGCCTATGGGGGACTAGGCTGGGCAGTGTTATGGCAGTATTCTCAGTGTTACGCAGTGGTCAGGGAGACTGATGGGAATATGGGGAATAAGTGATAAATATATGAATGAAGGGGTGGCATTTTTTCCCCCTGGTGGTTCATCTGTCATTTGTGTGTCTCCACTAAGTTATTGCTCTACCTAGAGGGGTCCTGAGAGTCACCATAAAGGTATCTCCAGAAACAAGCAGGTGAACCCAAATCATGTTAAAGGTCAGATCTGTGGAGAGGCGACCCCTTTCTTAGTAAATACAAGATACATTTAATGCCATACTGTGAAATGTGAAATATTCTAGACCAAGTAGATAGCATACCCTCTACTAGGGCTGAACGATTGTAAGAAAAAATTGAATTGGGATTTTTTTGGGAGATATTGCAATTTCAATTTCATCCATGATTTTTTTCGAGTCAGGTTTTAGTGCACATGAACATTTGTAAACATCACAGAGACTTACATCATACCAGAGTCCTGCACCGACGATTTGACGCTGGACCTTTTGCGCACATTTGTTTACATTTTACAGCGACGAAACTTAAAACCTAATTTGCATAAACGCTATAAAGCTATAAGCACAGAAAAAACAGCTCGCTCCTTGTGCCGCTGATGTGTTCAGGTTCTGTCAGACTAAAGGACATGACTCAGTGAAATATGTGTGTTCTTGCTGTGACAGAGGATGTGCTGATGATGGTGAGTCTGTTCTGTACTTCTATTGCATTGGAGATGGTTCATGTTAAACTTTACACCAACGCCAGGTTTAAATCCTCACCTCCTTGCGTTGTGGTGGTCAATTACGTTTGCGATGCATAGACCTCAACGCAGACCCATAAATCTACGGTGACAGCAGTGTGCGTTGAGTCGACGCAGAACTATACTTCACCCTTAAAATTGGGCTTTTGGAGCACTGCAAAAAAACCACAGCTTTGACGCTCCCAAAATCGTGTTGTCTGAGATCGCGATTTTCGGTCCAAAAGGATAGATCATTCAGCCCTACCCTCTACAAGACAAGTTACAAGGGGTTTTTAAGTATACACAATTAAAAGGTTTAAGGACTTAGCGGATCAGCACATGACTGTAATATTGCAGTCTCAATGATAGAGTTTTATTGGATCCACATCAATATAAGCATTACTCATTATCCAACAATTTTGAGCTATTATAGTCTACTACTCCTAAAACGTGTTGGCAATATTCACCTTCAGAGAAAGCAGAGATGCACGATTCAGCTTTTTCAGTTCTGATACCGATTCTATGGCTTTAAGCAGGTGTTGATATCTGATATTAAGCGATATCAATGAAAAGACTGAAAACTGCATTTTTCTCCATAAAACAAAAATGAAATAAGACAGAATTGATCCAAATCTGTTATGAAGCAGTTATTTAACTCTAAGCAACAACAACTAAGAATGTTTGAATTATTTATTTAGACGGAGACTTTATTTACTGAACATAGTCGGCGCATAGTCTCATTACATTGATTTATATGTCCAACCAGGATACTGCCTAAACCGATATTTGGAAGCCAATGGCCGCTACAGTTATATTTTCAGTATTGGCACCAACATCTGATACCAGTAAAGAATCGGTCCCTAATCAAATGTAAACCAGAAATGTTATCAAATGTTCCTAAAGAGCAAATAACTAAAAAAGATAGAGAAAAAAAACTGTTTCTCCTGAAGGCTTCCTGTACTCCACATATTTAGGTCAGTGCTTTGCCGTGTTACAGATAGTCAGAAATGTGACCATGCATTTTTCAGCCTGCAGCGTGTAACAGTTAGAGAAAGAGAGACAGAAAAGAGAGAGAGCAAAGAGAGAGAGTGCCTTGGGACGCCCTGCTAGCATTAGGAAACCTCTCACTATGGAACACATCAGGATCCTCGGGGGGCTGCCTTGTTAATTAAAGCCCGAGTTGTTTGTCAGCAGCACCGTACTGTATGATGCACAGTGCTATCACCGTCTCCCCGGCCCGAGGAAAAGAGGAAAAACACGAGAGCCAGATTTGCTGCAAGCCCTGCAACAAATGTGCTGTCTCACCACGGAGAGGGGAGAAGAGAGAGAGAGGAGATGTCTTTCTACAGCAGAGTGGAGTCAGGTGTCAGGCTCAGTTAGCTACGTGTTACTCAGTTGCAATCAGATAGTGTTCTGCAGACAAACATGGCCGACCTCAAGAGAAGAATTATCAGTGGTGTGTTTTGAAAATATCCAAGCAGAAAAATTGTCTGTTCTTTTATCTTTCACATTATATACGATGGATTTTCTGTATCAGTGCAGAGTACTGGCAGTTTAATCTCTGATGCTTGGTAGGAACATCTGGTAAGGTACAATGTCTTTAGAATGATGATATAGCAATTACTGTGATACAATTAGCTAAAATAGTCTATCGCCAACTTAGACATGTTTCACTAACAGTTTAAGTCAGTTACTACACTATGTTCATACTTACACACACACAGCACATTTAAGGGCCCATATTATGCTATTTTCTGAGTGATAATGTTGTTTCCTCATCAAAAACATACCTGGAGTTGTGTTTTATTTCATTCACACATGTTTAACACACAAGCTCTGTGTATTTAGGCTGATTCCTCCCCAGCAGAAAACACTCTGTTCGACTTTGTGATCTGTGTTTTTAAACTCCACACACCTTCACCCTGTTCTGGAATTGCTGATTTCTACTGAACAGAAGGTAAAAGGTAGCTGTTAACTTGAAAACTACCGTGTCACGATATCACAAGGTGGAATAGAAATTTTGCGCTTTTAGCTATAGACAAACTAATAATGCAAGATTACTCAAACATGTGTGAATGAAATAAAACACAACTCCAGGTATGATTTTGATGAGGCAACAATAGGGATGTAACAATATCCAAATCTCACAGTACGATATTATCACTATATGCATCTGCACGGTACTATAATTATTGCGATATTTTGGAACAGAATTGTGCATATGCTAATTTTCCCCTTTTAAATACCTTGACCAGTCTTCAGTGTGAATCATTCCTGTCATATTCCAAAGAAAAAAGATTTAAAAGTGGTTAACAACTGTTATTTTATTATGTAGTAAATGAAGTAAAGGATCATGACCTACGCAGTTCCCTCTTTTTTTAATACTCTTAAGTGAAAAACCTTGAAATTCAATATATTATGACAGTCCACGATATTATTGTGACTAAGCAACAACATTCTAACAGGAATTAAAGTTCAAAAGAGTCAATTTTGCCTTAAATACGACCTTTAAATCTAAACTGAACCAGTACTGGACCAGCACTAAACCAGGATTAGAAGAGAACCAAACCAGTTCTACAAAACCACAGATGCTAAACCAGGATTAAACCAAGAGTGTGAGCACAGCCTCTTTAAAAGCAGGAGATGTCTATTACTCTCAGATAGTTTAACCGCTGATGACACCGTATGTATAATCTAATGATAACTGCTTTATTTTTCAGATGTTATTGCTGATGTTATTTCATGTCTAACACTGTAACACTGTCTCCTACCATATCAGTCTCTACTATACATCGTCTACTTTGTTTTATCAGCTAGAATGGGAGAAATTTCACCCTGGCATTGATCTTGGAATGATTTTCTATTCTGGATTATAGCCCACTAGAATTCCATTTGAAGTAAAACTGTTAACTCAACTACACCCTTAAAATGAAACAAAAAGGCAGACTACTCCTGAGGCTTCGAAAGGCTGCTAATAAGAAAGAGCTAGATTACAGGGCATTATACAGCTCTTTCATGAACAGTAAGCATGAGTCAGGCAGCCACATCAAACTATCATCTTAAAAACACAAAATCACAGTTCAATTCAGGACCCACACACCAGCTGTGAAAATGTGAGCAGAGTCTGGCTAGAGCTCACAGCTTCTATAACAACTCCTATTGAGATCCCCTGAGGCAGAGCACTACAGCCCTACATATTACACATACAGTGATTAGTACAGTCATGTGAAATCAGGCACTGCACTAAAAGAGCAAGACTTAGGCTAAGGATTGGGGATGAATAATGTCACAACTGAATAGAAATCATGAGTTGAATTGCAACAGTTTTTAAATAGTAAATGATCCAGTTATGTAAATATTAGAATGCCCTCTGCAAACCATTAAATATCCTGTGTTTTTATCAGTGGGTTTCAAAGGTTCCCATAGAATATTATATCTTTTCAATGAAGAACCAAAATTTGGGGGGCACCAATACAAAACTGGTATCAGATATCAGGGCTGATATTGACAGTTTTGATAGATCAGTTATTGGTTCAGTCGATATCAGCTCAGAACATATCCCATTTTGGTCTATAAATTCATGTATTAAGATGATTGACTAGACATTGTTGGCTCAAAACACGTCATAATATTTTTCAAATCTGTTCTGTAGTTAACTTGATGATAAACAACAGTAGCAAAACTCATTTGGATAATTTTTTACTCTATGCTGTAAAGGAAATTAATGATATTTTCAGTCTCTGTCCTAGTATCGGTTGATATTGGGTACTGGCAGATACTTAAAATCAAAGTATCAACATCGGTATTGGAACAGGAAATGCTGGATCCCTACTCAAAACAGCACCTTATAACTGTCAAACCCAAAGTCTTGTAGTTTGAAATACATTGTATTTCTTTAGCAGTTCATATTTCAGCCTTCTATCAAATATTAACGTTTTTGCAATATTTTACAATGTGCACTCTGAACCAAATCCTACTTTTAAACACATATCTTAAAGCTAAAAAGAAAAAAAAGTGTAAATATATACATATATTTTTTTTTTCTCTCCAAAAACTCTACTACATACACCAGACACATCAAAAATCCCCAATATGACACATGCTTTATCTCAAGTGTGTCTCTCTGTGGCTTGCTGAATCAACTCCGAAATGCTTTCAATTTACAAAGTGCTGTAGCGGAACGAAAACCCCAAACAAATTCACACAAGCAGATGAACAGAAGGATTGGTGGATTAACGTAAAGGGGATTTGCCCGCCCCCGACGTCACTCACAGAGCAAATGGAGCAAATCAAACATCTTATTAATACTGTGACAGATGGATAATTGTGTCTTTTTATGATCCGATCTTGCTGAACACCTCCTGGGAGAGTTCAGCGGGGTTTAAGCCAGAGAATAATTGTTTTACTGTTGTGTCATCATGTCTACGCCTTCTATTTCCACCATGACAGAGAATTGTGTTTAATTTTGCAAGGTTACAGTGATACAAAGGTTTGGTACTGGTGTGAATTATATTTTAAAGTAAATGTGCAACAAAAATACCCAGACATATTGTAACACCCACGGGAAATAAGCAGCACAATTTAAACAAGAGCAAGTGTAATCTCAATAGGATATATATAATTTAAGTGGCAGATGGAAGAAATGCTAACAATATTTAATGTCACAGAATGTAACTTTTTAGCTAAAAATAAAAGTATGTTCAGCATGTTGGGTGTCTTATTGCACTTAGAAATATGGATGGTTTATTGGTGATCAGTGGATTTTCACAGATATTGGTATTAGTCTGATATTGAAAAATTCACCGATATTTGGCGTAGATATTTTTTGAGTTCATATCCCCTGTATTTGGGTACACAAACCTAAATTATTAGGTGGTCAAAATACAGATATATACATGGCTGAACTGAGTGGGCTAGAATGTAATTTTACTTGGCTCTAGTGCCAGTAGTGCATAATACTAATGATACACTAACACTTTGTAGGATTTTTTTAAGTAAAAGTACAGATACCAGAGCAAAGAAATACTCAGGTAAAAGTATCACAAGGAAAGATTTACTTAAGTACCCATTTAAAAATGTACTTAAACAGTAAAAAGTATAAGGCTTCAACTGTAGTGATTTTGGTACAGATTTCTGCTGAATTTTCTTTTTCAACAAAAACAGTTGAATCAATACTTTTTTTCTAGCCATTTTTATTTGTATATTTTGTTAGCCCAAATTACAAATGTGTTAAAAAATAAACCCTGAAGCTTTTGTACAGGTCTCACACAATAAAGATATATCTTTTAACAGGACTGAAAATAAAAACTTGTGAAGTAGAAAGTACAGACACTTGCTCTCAAATGTAGTGAAGTAAAAGTAATAAGTACCCACTTTAACATCTACTTAAAGGTGCACTGTGTAACTTTTCTGGTAGAAGGCCCGCCACTTAGGTGTCAGTGCTTTACCTACAGTGACCAGTGTCCCTTCAGTGTATGGCATTAAACCTATAATCGAATAAATGCATCTTAAGTTTAATTCTATATTGAGTAACATTGCAGGCAAAGCAATGGCATCTCCATGGTGGCAGACCCCCAACCTGGAAAATTATGCAGTGTACCTTTAAGTTAAGTACAGATACCTAAATCATTACTACTTTTACTTCATTATATTCATTACATACACCCCTTGTATGACCGAGATATGAATTGATTGTTTATTAGAGATCATTTCTTGTCATAGCATTAAATAGAAAGCCTTATTGAATCTTTTCTTACACAGATTACCTTTGCAGTACCGTTACATGACAAAGACAGTATGTTTGCACAGTCAATTTGCACAGGTAAGTAAAGCAGCTTTCTTATGAGAAACGAGGGGGTTCAGAGCAAATAAACACGCCATAATCAAATGCGGCCAGCTCTGCAAATTGCTTTCAGCGGTAATGAAACAGGTTATGAGAGAGGAGAGACCGTGGTACTGACTAAGCCTTCATCCAGGGAGCTCGATCCTATCAAAGCAGAATATCAACAACAACAAGGAGCTAGCCGTGTGTGTTTAGAGAAAGTGCACTGGGAGGAAGCCATAACCGCCAGCTCTTATGTGTAACAGCTGCACACAAGTTACCAGCACAAATGGGACAGTCTAATGATGATGGCCACAACCCAAAGGTGGCAGCGCTTTTATGAAAGTGTCTCAGGAGTTTAAAGAGGAAAAGAGGACACAGCAAAGTTCCTCAGGATGTGGTATGGGCCTGCTGTTGGTGACAGGACAATGTTATATGGGCCAGACTATGAGTTGTAGCGGAAGTTTGGTGTTGTGGGGGGAAAAAAAGTAGGTTTAAATTAAAAACATCTTCGTAAGTTTTATTTACTATTCTCATGATTAAAAAATTAAATGCATTGTATTCCAACCAATTATTTTCTTATGAAGGTGTACTCAACCATAACATTAAATGAAATTATTGACAAATGACAATATGTCATGCTTTGTTTTAGCATCGGGATATACTGAATTGTCACAGGCATATCATGATAAGCATGGTAAAGACAGATTTATGGCAATACATGCCCCTAATGGCTTAATGGCGCTGTACCTGATTTTTACAGTCTTAAAAATGTGAAAAACAGAACTAGTTCATTTTAAATGGTTTGCAGTGGTCCAAAATTAATCCTCACTTAAGACACTGCAATGAGTTTATAAGCACTTTTCACAACTTTCAGAGGCGAGAGAGGTGTTTTGCCATAACCGCAATGATAACAACCATGATAATCGTATACTTCCTGAATCTCTGACAATAAAATGCTGTATAACTAGATACAGACACTACATTGTGGATTTATTTTGACTACTTGTACCAAATGTTTTTGCACAAATACATGGGTAAAAATTGATGCAGGCTCTAATAAAGCAAGACTTAACCAGCTCTAAACACATTAAAAACAGATCCAAAACAAAACCAATAAAAGATATGGTGATTTAGACATGGTTTGCCTTTTGTTTTAGTTCTACAAGAAGAGGATTGCCTAGGTGAGTTAAAATGAAAAATTAAATCAAGAGTATTTTATTTTATTTGAACAGATTCAACTTGACAAGTAAAATTATCTACAAATGGAATATTTTCTTTATTCAAGCAACATTAGATTTTGTTTCTTATTTTAAGAGCAAAGAGTTGCTGTTTTTCTCATCTCAAGTGTAGCAAGATGTGTTTTCATATTTTGACTGGAAAAGCCATGTTCCATTGTTAAATCATTTTACTTGTCAAGTGAAATTTATTCAAATCATACAAAACTTTCTTAATTAAAGTAATCTTAACTTGGTTAGATTAGAGTTCTTGCAGTGTATGTTGGGTATGCAGGCTGCAGTACACTGCAGGGTAAGGATATCACTGTTAGCTGAATGCTAATGAGACAGTGGCCTGTAGACTGTATGGCTTGACAGAGACACCACCATGCTGGTCATTAGTCACTGCTCAGAGGTCAACAGGAGCACATAGTCGCTTCAGTGGGGTGAGAGTGAGCTTATCCGACCATGATGCAATAGGGCACGACTATTCCCCGGACAAATGCCGCTCTGTCCTCCTCATAATTGATGAGCAATTAGCACAAGCTGCATAGGTCATGGGTTCCACTCAAGCATACAGTAAGTAGGTGAAGGGAAGAGGAGGTGAATTACTGCCCTTAAGCTTCAGTGACATTAACAGCTGTTTAAAATGAGATTGCTATGAGATTACACTTGTCATTAAAAGGAGTTCGTACATCAGTGAATATGAAACTGTACACATCAAGTACTGCTCTATAAATGTTTTGAGGAAGTTAATCAGGTCTAACTTTGGACTCATTTCAATGTAAACAGAGTAACAAAAATTGAGTTAAGGTAAAAAATTAAACAGCTTTTGACATTGTTTACAGTTTAGAACCACTGTTTGCAGTAGTGTTGTCACAATACTATAATCTCAAACTCAATTTTGATACTAAGGAATTTTTGACAACAGTGTCTTATTTTTTCAACACAAAATAATGAATTCATGCATGTTTCATTGACGTTACCATGTGGTCTAAGGATCAAAACAATACTTCAGTATTAATACTTGTTCAAACTGGTATCTAGTTTTGATACTAGTTTAAAAGGGCCCATTTCGCACTATTTTCTGATCGATGTTACAATGCTGTTTCCTCTTCACAAACATGTGTGGAGTTGTGCACTCTGTTCCAACTTGTGATGTCATGTGGTAATACAAGAAATGCTCCACCCTGTTTTTAAATTTCATACACCTTCACTAGAATTATTTGGATAATTTCAGTCCTGGAATTTCCAGTCTCTACTGAACAAAAGCTAAAAAGGAGTTTTTAACTTGAAAACTACAGCTTCATGACATCACAAAGTGGAACAGAGTATTTTGAGTTTTGGAGATGTAGAGAGACTAATGATAAAGGGTTGCGCAAACATGTGTGAATGAAAACAAAACACAACTCCAGGTACATTTTTGATGAGGTAACTACATGGCTTAAAGCTCACAAGAGTCAATTTTGCATAATTTAACAACTTTAAGTATGTCAATTAGTATCTATTTTTCAATACTTTCACAACTACAACGGTACTACTGCATTGGGGCACAAACCCTTGTACATGAGCTTGTCCTTAGTTTGCATATGGGAAAGAAGCAGATTGGAATGATCAAAAGACAGCAGTTTAAATCTAGTGTACACAACTCACAGAACACTTGAATCACTTAGCACAAGCAGAGATATTAAGTAAGTAAAAGCATAAAAAGTAACAGATCCACCAACATGATTTAATAAGCACAGTCCATTTACATGCAAATCAGACCAATTACCTACAAACAGCATCCGCGTGAGTATCATCGCACACAGGGAAGTATCATGGCTGATTTACTAAATGTTGAAATATAAGCCTGTGTGTGGAGTGCACTGTTTACTCTGGGCTCATTCAGCATGGATTTAGCACTTGAGCTGGGAAATTATTACAGTGTGAGGTATCCAACAAAAAACGCCGTAATTACTTAAGCTCATTTCCATTTAAAACACTAAAAGGCTGCCGTTTTATTATGATAAAGGAGCCAAAGTGCAAATGTTCTCAAGCTGTGAGCTCAAATCATTAACTACTCAGGAAAAAAACAAGTTTGAGGGAATAAATGGGCCATATATAACAAAAACTGAGGCGCTGGTTTTACTTGAAGTCTACACAGCATAAACAAGTGGCTGTAACTTCAGATCTCTACTAATAATGTAATAATAATACACTACTTAAGCATTACATTATGACAGCTCTCAGCTCTATTATGATTTATAATCAATTTGTTATACTGTTGACATTGATTTAACTGTTTAATTGTTCAGCCATTACTAGGCCTATCATGATAATTACTATATTCACTTGTAGTTCAATATGATTCCTGGAACAATATATTTTCAGTATTTATTATGTGTACAATTTCTTTGCAGTAATGGAGATATTTTATGTAATAGCATAAGATTTGAGCTGTAGTGGGTAGTATAAGTAACTTCTCTGGTTAATTATTGGTTAATTTTGCTATGTATTTGTTGCAGCTCAGGGCTTTTAATGATACTGTCTATTAAAAAAAAAAGTTTAGGACTATAATCCCGCTTTAAAGTTTTTGTAACAATGGCATAAATTAGTTTCAGTATTATCGTTGTCATCTATACTTTCTATATAGTGCTTCAAAATGTGTTTTCATGACAGGCCTTGCCATCATAATCTGATCATTTTTGAAAGAAAAAACTCCATCGGCAGTGTAAATAATACGTCTGATTGATGGCATGGAAATTCCCTATAGGACTTTAACAGAATTATTTACCATAGTAAAATTGAGCAAGTTTGAAAAGATTTGAATACACACAAAATATTCTGGCTTTTTCTTACCCCAATGGGCTCCAAGAACTCTTAAGTTATTGAATGTCTGTGTGTAAATTAATGCCTGCAGGAAATGATTGCACTGGTTTCATAAACAATGGATAGATAAACAGATAGAGACTTTATTGATCCCGAAGCAAAGTCAAAGTTTGGTAGCTGCTACATAGAAACAAACATAGCAATGCAGAAAAGAAATTTAGCTAGTGAAAGTTAATAATGGTGAATGATGCAAAAGAGTTGATCAAAAATAAAAATGCAAAAGGTTTATGTTGTAATCTTTCAAAAATGGGTATAGAGTGACATTTTGGCAGTTTTGTGGATGATTTTACAATCCTTTCACATGTGTCTGATAATGTATTTTCATTTTTGCCAATATTGCCCACCTCTAATATCTCCTTATAGTGTATTTGCTAACAGCGAATCTAATGTAACAGGTGTGTTGTTAGTGGCACCTTTATATTAGGCTAAAAAACAAGTGACAGGCTGTTCACCACACACAGCTCTCACACAGCTGCAATGTGAAGCATATGAGTGAAATGGGCTGTTTCTTAGATAACTGTGACAGTCCATATGACAGCAATGATGTCTTTTAAATGTCATGTGAGGAAGCAGCTACACAACACTGGAAAGTAACACTGAGAGATGAAACAATCAGATGTCACACATTCCAAATGCATTAAAAGTCATTGTTGACAAGTGACACTTTTATTTGATGTTTACCTTAAAGCTGCACTATGTAACTTTTCTAATGGAGGGTCTGTCGAAAGCTTTTCTTCATGGAACTGTTATTGCCATGTCTGACGTGTTGGTATTATGTATTATTATTAATACAGTATGGTATTCAATATTTCTATTTTCATGGAGACCAAACTAGACCCAGTTACAGGTCAGATCTGTGGAGAGGCAACCCCACAGACAGAATTCCTGTTTTTCTAGGTATTTTTGAGTATAAAACCACCTGTAATTTAATCAATGTAAAGCAGAGCTATTTATTGTCATACTGTGGAACATTCCAGGCAGAGCAATGACATATCCACAGAAACAAGCCATTGATGCATTCTGAACCGAAAAGTTACACAGCGCACCTTTAAAGATGCACTATTTAACACTTTTTAAAAACTTTTTTACAAGACTGGATTTGGCTGATATTTAATGTTTGTGTATCTAGTGGTTTTTGTGTAGTTTAGTGTCTACATTGGGTGTAGAGACAGAGTGGGGTGTGGGAGGGTTTTTGTTTTGTTTTTGGTCTATTTTTTATTTTTGTTTGTGTCATATCAAAATTGAAAAAAATTAAATAAAAATTATATAACATATTCAAGCTTCTTTTCTCCTTTTGTTGGGTCACAAACCATAGGCCACATCCAAATATGTGTTTGTCTGATTTAAAGCCAGATCTGCACTCTGTATTTATCTAAGCTTGGGAGTGGAACTAGTATAAAAATACATCAGCTCATAAATAATCTGTTGGCTGGAATTAGAAAATGTCAAACTCTAACAAACCTGCATGATTAAATAGCTACTTCAATAAGAAAGCTGACAGCTACGTGACAAAATAATGACCATGCAGGGAGGGTGATGTTTCCATGCAGTATATATTGTACACTTTATGTATGCCAAGTGCAAATGCATAGTTAAAAAACAGATCATGTTCACTATATTCCTGACGAGTGCACATCTCAGAAAATGCTGGTAAAAGAACAGTTTGCAGTTTTGACACCATCAAAGGCTCCCCCAGTCAGCAGCTGTCAACAGTGGCAGCCAAACGCCACAAAGGGCCCATAACATTACTGCACACATGCAATCATGCAAATCTACGCAAATACAAAGAGGCACAAACACACACATCAGATCGGACACAACATTATGACCACCTGCCTATCATATGTGGTTACGCACTGCAAAAGAAACAAAGTTTCATCATGATGAGTAAATATCACTTGACAGGTAAAATTATTTATTGATTTTAAGTTATTTAAATGGCCCATATTGCCTTTTTTCCTGTTCTATTTTATAATTTTGTATGCTCATCAAAAATATACCTGGAGTTGTGTTTTGTTCCATTCATGCATGTTTAACACACAAACCCTGCATATTTAGGCAATTCTTCTCTCAGACAGAAAACACTCCAACATTCCAACTTGTGATGTCTTGTGGTAATACAGGAAGTGCTCCACTGTGTTTTTAAACTAAACCTTTACAATAATCATTTTGGTCATTTCAGCCCTGGAATTGCCAATCTCTACTGAACTAAAAGTAAAAGCAGCTGTTAACTGTAAACTACCACTTCATGACATCACAAGCTTCTTCCTCTTGTAGTCATAATCTTATGGCCAATCCCTTAAAAAACCTAACAGTTGAGTTTATTGTGATGGTTTTCATTTTAAAAACATTCACCACTTCTCCCGTCCACATTACAAGAGCTGTCCAGGCCAAATTGAATAGCTCTGTAATTAGCAGTGACCAGAACAGGTTGAACTTGTTAACAGATGAGGTGTGGCGAATTAATGATCATTTCAAACTGATGACTCCTCCATTGAGCCGTCCGTTGGGGATGTCACGCTGTTATTTTTTCTGCAGATCTGCATTGTACCATGATATTACACTGACTAAGCACACACGTAGGAGGCAGTAGTCAATCACGTCTGATTAATGCCACCGCTAAGCCTTACATGGAGGTTGTAGTGAGGGTGGCTTCTGCTGTGATCCATGGGCTTTTAAATTAGGTCATCATGGTAAAATATAGTTCTATGTGCATGTGTAATATGGTGGCACTGTTTATTAATACCGCTATAATTCAACTAGCCTGTATTCCCATAATGATTTGTGGAATAATATCAGCCGGAAAATCCCACTGGGAGATGTGTTTTATTTGTCATTTGGGACGTAATGAGATAAAGAGATTAGAGGATGTCACAACAGAGAGCCCCCTTCCCCATGATTCACTTGGTATTAGGCTTCAAATATGTGGCAATACATGAATATATTTGCATATGAGTATCAACTGTGACAGATCAGTGAGATGTCCAGCATTCCAAGATAAAACCACTGTAAAATGTGAAGCAGAGAAAGTTGAACACTAAGACACCTGCAACTATCAGCTCCATTTGATTACAACTATAACCACAAAATATGAGCTAACAGCACCAATAGTCACACAGCACAGATTGTATCCACAAATTTGGCACACACATAAAGGACAGCACTGATCAATAACTGTTGCTGACTCAGTTACTAAAGCTTTTCCAGCTTTTAAGTCAAAAATAACAATTAGCAAAACACAGTAAATGTCAGTAGAATAGTTGGCTATAATGTTTGCCCATAGTTTTATTAGACTATCTCTGTACAGCTCGTCATAAGCACAACATCAGCCTAATTGGGGACTGTCAATGCCAACTTCACATGCATTATCCAATCTATAAAGCAGCATTAAAAAATCAGCTCCCTTGTCCAGGGTCTACCTGACCTTCAATCAGCAGTTAATGACAGACAATCACCAGTCCTCTCCATACAGAGTATGAGTGGGGCCCGGAGCACGCACACTTTAGGAGCCACTCCACAGATGAACAACCACAGCACAGCATAAGGTAATCACAATGCTGATCCAGCGCGTGCTTACCTCCAGACGCTCCAGGCTGATGAAGCTGGCAATAGCAAATCCATCAATGATATCCTCCTCCTGTGAGCTGGACTCCCTCCTCTTCCTCCTGGGGGTCCGCGGCTGAGCTCTGGTGGAGGCTGCGGGGCGCGGTGCCTTTTTAGCGGTGTCCCTCCCTGGACTGTGTCCCTCCCTGTCGGAGCAGGAGGAGTTGGGCTCTGGGCTGCAGCGGGCTTCTCTGCTCCCTGCCTCCCTCAACCTGCGCACCCTTTCCCGCTTGGTCCGGCATCTGCGACCCGTTCCCTGCTTCAATTTCCCATCCATGTTGTTAGAGAGCTGAAAAACTGGGCAATTACAACTCTACTGTGTGAATCAAAGCGCACGCAGATTACACACACAAAAACGAGGAATTTTACGGTGCACTATACCGTGAAGATGTATGTGTGCCTAAACAGCAAATATCGCCTTCTAGCACTCAGTGACCTTGAGTATAAAGCTCCCCAATCTCCATTACGATAAGCAAATGTTCAAGTATCCCACACGCGCGATAGCAACGCTGATCCACGCGTTCAATTTGTCACGAATCTGCACGGTGTCGACGTCCAAGCAGGTGCAAAACAGTTCAAAATCCACGCATTACACTCGCTTCGCAACTTTTGTTGCATCGGAATAACAACAAGCGATGAGGCAGCCTTGTGTGCTCGCTGCAAAGCGCAGACAGCGCAAAGAAATCATGTCGCTGCCGCTGCTGCCCGTTGTTGTTTTTCCACCAGCTCGATCCATGATCCAATGCTGTCAAATGAAAAGATCCTATCCGTCCGAAACCAAGCAATCGTATCTTCTGTAGTCGTGAATACTCCCGTTGACTTAAGTCATATTCCTCTCCACGCGCTCCGTCAGTGGAAACGGATCCAAAGTGAGACAACGCGCTGTATTCCCTGAACGATCCGAACCGTCCGAATAAAGACAGGCATCCAGTGAGTAATCAAACTCCATGAGGCGACGAAGCGGTCTATTCCAGTTCAGATCGCGCTGACTTCCCCATAATCCTGCTCCAGTCCTGCTCCCGGTTGCTCAGTTGCTCAGCGGCTCTTGGTATTTCTATTGCACATAATAAGGCTTTGATAAGTGTCCTTAAAGCGACAGGAGTGATTAAAAGCCCCTCCTCCCCCCACCTCATTCCCTTCATCCGAAATTAAGAGACACACAGTCAAGCTTCAGAGAACCCAAGAACTGACGTATTTCCGCCACTTCTGGTCTACAATTTACCCTCGGAAGGAAGCTGGTGTGAGAAAAGAGAAAGAGAGCAGGAGGGATCACGCTCTGTGGTGTTAGGCTCTGTCTGTCACACATGCTGCATGCCTGTGTCATGCTCCATCAGGACTTAAGCGCTGCTCAGCTCACACTGTTAAAACAAATGTCTATCACACGTTGACAAGTTTCCTCTCTGTTCAGAAAAGTGACATTTGGACTCCCCATCAACAGCCTGCCTGGTGTAATTGTGGAGAATATTGGTCACAGTACTTGACCCTGACCGGAGAGCCATGTCGTCCGGGCTGCAGAAAGGGGAGGGGGGTAGGGGGCTTCCACAGGTTCCCATGGGAAATCCAGGCAATTGTCTGAAGAGGAAAAGTAAAACAGAACTGTATTTCAATCAGTAGAAATGAGGACAAGGCTAATTATATAATGACTCCAGTTATTTCCATGAGCTGGCCACTGCTGCCACTTCAACTCCAAAGTGCACTACCCACACTTTTAAATGGTGTTAATTCATGCATGTTTAAGTGGGCTTGTGTAGAGTTTATAGTGAAGGTTATAATTAATGACCTGTGAATATACATTTAGTCCACCTTATGTCAGATAGAGTCTGATCCATCCTTTTCTATTTGCTCTTTGAAACGTGACTTTAATGTCTTAGTTATAACACATTTCAATAGTTTTTCGTTTTTCTGAAGCGTGTATTTAACACAGTTGTAGAGTCTTCATACAGATGTTCTTTAGGATAACTTAACTGCAACGTCAATGTGTAGAACTCATTATGCAGATCATATTTGAGCTTAGTATTACGGAAATAGTATTAATGGTATTAGTATTACAGAAATATGTAATATCCTAAAAAGCAAAAGTACAGTTGAACTTGCTTTAAACGGGGAGTCAGCAGTTGACTCTCCTGATCTTCTCTGTTGACAAAGCCACCTATGCTTTGTACTTCTTAATATGAAGTCAGACACTAAGAGTGTGAAATGATATAGTGTTACTGTAATACCAGCATCTTAATATGGTGAGGAGCTCATAAAGGGAGGTGTGAGCAGAATACATTAGAGGTGTGGGGATATTGCTCTGAATCCTCCCTGTTGTGATTTCATTTTCACAGTACAGAAAGCAACCACAGCCACATCCAAATATTCACTGCAGTACAAGTTTTGTTTTACAGTTAAATTCGCTTCATTTTGGCTGAAAAGTACACATAAAAATGAAACTGTTATGCAAATTTAGAACAGATTAGCATAACTAAAGTTGAAACAATGACATCTTGTTTGATTTGATGAAAACAATGAAGCTACAAAAAATATAGGAGTGATTTACTTTATTCATAATGCTCAAAGTTGCTTTACAATTTTGTGCATAATTAATTTATTCCATACTCAGTTACAATGTTGCCACAGCTGCCCCAGGGCAGGCTGCCAAATTGGCCCCTTCGACCACCGCCAGTCACTTTTATATCTTTTTCATCCATCACACTCTTAATTAAATGTAGATTATTTTTGTTAAAGTGTTAAAGTAAGTAATAAAGTAAGTAATAAAGTTGAATGTAACATCAATAATTCTGCAATGAACTGCACTAAATATTGCAAGACATTTTACTTTATGTTTTTTATAGCATAGTATTTTAAACAATTTTGTACTTTAAAGGTGCAACATGTAACTTTTTGGTAGGGAGTCTGCCACTTGCTTGCTTCCATGGAGATGCCATTGCTCTGCCTGGAATATCCCACATTATGATATTACACAGCTCTACCTTACATTTATTCAGTTACAGGTTGTTTTACTGCTCAAAAATACCTACTAAAACAGCCATTTTGACTGTGAGCAGGATTGCCTCTCCACAGATCTAACCTGTAAGTTGGTCTGAACTGGGCTCCATGATGATAGAAAGGTTTAATATCATATCATGAAACATTCCAGGGAAAAAAAAAAAAAAAAAAGACAGACCCTCCCACAGAAAAGTTACACAATGCACTTTTAAAATAAGTCTATATAAATTTTGTACAAAAATGGGAACCTGAGCTGGTGTCACTTCCATGTTTCTCTAACCTTTGACCACTGTGAATACACTTCTTTGTTTGAACAGATTAAAAAACTCATTCAGTAAGCAGATTAAATAGAGTAGTAGTATGCGTGAGCACCAGTGTTACAGAGGGGGCAGGTATGGGGAGAGTGAAGGGGGGAGATTAGCCGTTTCTCCCATGCTACAATTTGCTGTGGGCTTAATCCGCAGTCTCTAGCTCCTATACCTTCCAGCCAAACACTATGAAATACTTAACCCTATCTGTGTACCAACTTAACCAAAGCCATGTTTTATGATCTTAACACTGTTTTTTATTCTTTTCAAGATAACCCTTCATTTGACGTCTGTGCGGTCAAGGCTGCTTTGAGGGTCATATTTCATTGAGATAGCAGAACCACAAACGCAGGAATGTGAAATAAAGAAAAGTCTTCTCTCAAGCGAGCCGAGGTACCTTTTGTAAAGAATATAGCAGCGCACAGATCAATAGAGTGGGTTTCGCACTAGCACAGTAGACAGCTGTACAGACACACGAATCCTCCAATGGCACAGGAGAAAATGCATTGGTTTGAATGTAATAATGTTTTGTATGAGTGGAGATGCAGCAGGTAAGACAAAATTGTAAGAAATAAGAGCACTATGGATATCTCTCTGAAGCTATTTTGAGAAGGATAACAGAAATGGTGATGTTGCAAAGAAGTTTGAACAAGTTGAGTCGAGTTGAAATTCAGTTTACAGATTTTGACAGACTAGTCAATAGAGCTGCATATTTTGAGGAAAAAGTCTAATCACATTTTTTTCTGACAAATACTTTGACACTTTTGTACATTGTAAACTGTAGCATTCACATTTTAGAACATATTATAAAAAAGAATTCCATATATTTGTAATAATGATGCTTTTGTGTATTATTAGATGTTGCTTAAAGGTGCACTGCGTAACTTTTCTGGTGGAGGGTCTGACACCTTCTTGTCTCCATGGAGATATGGAGACAGGTTAATGTTCAGATCTATGGAGAGGCAAACCTGCATATTAAGAATTCATGTTTTCTATGGTATTTTGAGCTTGAAACATATGTAATTTTAATAAATCTAAGAGAGTTATGTTTAATTAGCCTGATTCATCAGCCGGTTTCACTTCGTGGAAACCATCTGGTAAAGAAATAACATCTCCATGGAGACACACAGTGCACCACACAGTGCACCTACAAAGACACGCTTTTCCCATGGAAGGTCTGCTTGTCTCCAAGGAGCTATTATTGCTTTGCCTATATGTTCCACTCTATGGGATTAAACGTATCTCTCCATGGAAACAAGTAGGGCAGATTTGTGAAGAGGTGCCCCCACTCACAAAAATAAATAGTTTTTTTTACAACCATTTTATGCAAATCTGACTTTGGAAACTTTTAACCATGACGTCAAAATATTGTCCCCTCAAACCTGGAGTTGTGTTTTGTTTAATTTGGACATGTCCTTTTGAGCTGATACACGCTCTTTACTACATCATCTTATTCCAATATATTTATCCAACCTTTGCGAACAGATTTCTTCCTAAGCCTTAGTACTTTCCCAACACTGCTTAAAATTCAGTGTAGCGAGTTAGTGTTATTTATGAGAAAATATGCATGTTATATCAGCTTGTGTTTTGACAGCAGCACAACTGCAGTCTGTAAAATTGTCCTTCTGACAGATAAATTGATGCTATTTGCTAACAGTTATTAAATAAGATGCAACACTTTTGTACATAGAAACCATCAATGTCCCTATTTAGTCCCAGCAGAGTACAGTGGAGCAGAATACTGACTGAGACATCATCATTTGCTGATCTTTCTGTCACCGAGGAAAAGCAGAAGTGCATGGCTGTAGCCTATAGGGTTTTGGACTGCCTCACCATGGACTAATTCAGTAGTTTGGTGCCAATTTGTGATACACACTCTGGGGCCTCAAGCTACAAACTCTCTCTCGGGAAAACCATGGGCTGCTACATGAATGTAAGCATCATTTCACATCTCTTGGCACACTAAATGGAAGATATCTTTTGACATGGTGTTAAAGTGGAGCAAATAGGTTGTGACTGTGTATACTTAACAGATGCATTCATCTTCACTCTTCATACAACTAAAACTAAAACTGAAAAAAGTAAAATAAATGTTTTAAAGGTCCTGTATTACACAAAATGGATTCTTGTGCGCTTTAAGCCATGTTAGAATGTTGTTATCTCATCAAAAACATGCCAATTGTGTTTTGTTTCATTTGAGTAATCTTTTATTATTAGTCTGTCTTCATCTCCAAAGCTCAAAATGCTCTGTTCTACCTTGTGATATCATGTAGTTGTAGTTTTACCTTTTAGCTTTTGTTCTGTAGAGATCGACAATTTCAGGGCTGATATGATCAAAATTATTCTAGTGAAGGTACATGGAGTTTAAAAACACAGTGGCGCACTCCCATTTGATAGAAGAACTCATGTGAATGAAACAAAACAAAACTCTATGTATGTTTTTAATGATGAAACAGCATTATAATACAGTAAGGGTGTAAAGATATCCAAGTCTCACGATACGATATCGTCACGGTATGAACCTCATGTTACGATATTTATTGTGATATCATGGGAAAGCTCACGATATGGCGGGGAGGCTCATGATTAGGGATGTAACAATATCCAAATCTCTCTGTAAGATATTTTCATGATATACATCTCACAGTACAATTATTGTGATATTTTGTAGAGGCTAACAAAACTATTAATATTATACTTTTTCTTCTTAAAATGCCTTGACAAAATTTAATCCAAAAAACTAAGACTTAAAAGTGCTTAGAACTGTTACTTCTTCATGTAGTCTACATTGAAATGGAGCAAAGGATTATGGTCTATGTAGTTCCCAGTCTTTTTTTTTTTTTTTTTAGCTATTGCTGCACCATAACTCTTAATTTAAGCAAAGAGACTTGTAATTTGATATATTGTGATGGTCCACGATATTATTGTGAGAACTTTGACGATACAGTATCACGATATTTCAGTTATTGTTACATCCTTATAATATAGAAAAGAAAAAAAAAAAAAGTAATAATAAAAACTACACTACATGATATAACAAAGCATATACTATTGCAATTACTTAAAGGTACACAATGTAGCTTTTTGGTGATGGTGGGTCATTGTGTTTGATATCCACTTGTGTCCATGGAGCTATTATTGCTTTGACTGGAATATTCCACAGTATGGCATTAACTTATTTATCATTTACGAGTGTTTTTAACACTCAAAACTACCTCAAAAAGCAATCAAGGTTCCTCTCCATAGATCTGACCTAAAGCTTGGTCTACTTGTCTCTATGGCAATATGCAGATACATTTAATGTCACATAACTGGACATTGCAGTCAAAGCATCCCCATGGAGACAAGTAATAAAATTAACCAATCAAGTTGTAACATGTAGTAAAATTGAGCAATGTAGCTTTACCAGGTCTTACTTCCTCTTGTGGTCTCTGAAAGCCATTTAGCTGTATTGCAGAGGCAGCACTTCAAACAACAGCTGCTTGTTTCATGTTGAGACTGCAGACAATTATTTATAGGCTGGAAGACTTAGAATGAGCTCAGCCTTATGCGTCGCCATCGTCATTTGTAAACATGTCCGAAACCACCTTCAGTTCAATTTATCTCCAAGGAGTTTATCTCTCAAAGTCAAATCAAAGTCCAAAAACAGTGAAAAAGTTTAAGCATTTTGTTGGTTTAAAATTAAACTTCTTGGTTGGAAATCATGACATCACACTTGGGTATTCATAGCTATTACCTAGAAAAACTCCTCTAATGTACAGAGAAATTATGAGCTGACAAATACAAATATAAGAAAAGACTTTATTTTGTTGAATTAATGTTTAAAGATATGATATATAACTTTTTGGTTGGGGGTCCATCACCTGCTTGTTTTCTATGGATATGTCATTGCTCTGCCTGCAGTGTTGGGAAGGTGACTTTTAAAATGTATTCCGCTACAAATTACAGATTACATACCCCAAAATGTAGTTGGTAACGGAATCCATTAAATTACTTAAAGTGAGTAACGTAATCTGAATACTTTGGATTACTTGATTTGCTGTAGAGAAGCAAAGACGAGGAAATCTTCACATAAGAAGTTTTGTCTGATAAAAGAAAATAAAAATCCCAGTCTTTACTTAACTGTATTAAAAATATTATTGATAGAAGAGGAGGAGACACACAGCATGGTTTGGTCCTGTTAAATCGTGTTTTAATTGTGTTTTAGTCCTGGTTTAGACCTGGTTTAGTTCTGGTTTAGTCCTGGTTTTAGTCCTGGTTTAGCCCTGGTTTAGACCTGGTTTAGACCTGTTCAGACCTGTTTAGACCTGGTTTAGATCTAGTTTAGACCTGATTTTAATCCTGATTTAGTCCTGGTTTAGTCCTGATTTAGTCCTGGTTTAGTCCTGGTTTAGCCCAAAATGTGAAAACAGGAAAATACCGCCGTGTAATCCATTTATTTCAACAAAGTAACTGTAATCCAATTACCACTCATTGAAAAAGTAACTGTAACTGAATACAATTACTCATAATTTGTACTCTGATTACGTAGCTCTGGTACAAGTAATCTGTTACTCCCCAACACTGTCTGCCTGTAATGTTTCATCAGTGTGTTTAGAACTCTCTCTTTCCTGTAATTTTTTACATATTTTTCAACTTTTCTTCACAAATTGTTTCTTGATTTGTGTAAAACTACCATTTATATTTACCATAGTGATAATCCCACCACATTAAGTCATTCGTAAACATGTCCAAAACCACTTTCAGTTCAATTAAGCTCCAAGGAGTTTATTTCTCAAAGTCAAATCAAAGTCCAAAAGTGAAAAAGTGAAGTTCATTCATTCCAGCTGATATTCGGGTTAGTGCGGTGTCAATAATGGAGCAGAGCAGGTTTGAAATCTAAGTGCCTTTGGATATTTTATACCATGGGGAGCAAAGTTTAATCAAACAGAAAAGATGGGCCCAGAGCGCTGTGAGTAAAGAGCTTGCTGGATTTATTGGCAGCTCTTGTAAAAGGCAGTAGGCTTTTTATTACAGGCATCATTCAGGGTAAAATTAACAATGTGACCCGTGTTTTAGTCAAATATATTGGGTTAAGAGTTTGATGTGGATAAATGTCAAGTTAAATGTCAGCGTGAAATACTAACATTGTTTGAAATCCAGCCAGGCAAAATGGGCTCGGTATTTCTTGGTACTTTTCAGAAACCTTCAAGGAAAAGAGGCGAAGTGAGAGTGTTTTAAAGCACACGGGTGGTTCAGTTTGGTTTAGTGTAAAGTTGTGTATTCATACTCTTAGGGCTCATTCAGTGGCTTTGTTTCAGTCAGAAATTGGACTGGTCCTGTTCTTATCCAGGTTTAGTTTTGGTCCAACTGTGATTTACCTGCAATGACAAACAATTAATTCATACTGTGCATAGCTTTTGAATTTGATTTTACACCTTTAGAAGCATATAACTTTGCAAAAAAACAAAAATGAATTCAAAACAATTAAAATGTTAGGTAAATCGCTTCTTGCATAATCATTTATGTTACAATACAATACTGATAGTCCTACCAAATAAAGACAACATTACAGAATCCTAAAAATCTGTCATACACACTTTAAAGGTGTTCATGGAAATGTTATTCCTTTGTCTAGACCAGGGGTGTCAAACTCAAATTCACAGAAGGCCAAAATTAAAAACTAGGATTAAGTCGTGGGCAAAACTAAATATTTATAGAAAAATTTCAACAACATCTGCATGTTTTCTCTTCTTTTGAGATATGTAATGTTAAACCTTTTCTTATTAAAATCAATGTTTAATAATAGTTTTGCTTAAACACTGAAACCAGAACAAGCAAAATATAAACTAATAACACAAATTTAAATAAATAATGTCTCTAGCCTATCTGTCGATGGGCCAGCTCTAATACATATTTGATATGATCGGGCCAAATATAATTATGTCATGGGCCAAATTAGATCTGTGGAGAGATTCAGAGAAGGAATTATAGTATTTTTGAGCAATAGAAATGTCATTCCATGGAACATTCCAGGCAAAGCAAGAACATCACCATGAGGACAAGTAGGTAGCGGACCCTGAACCAGAAATGTTACACAATACACCTTTAATAGTCCGATTAATTTACCAGTCAAGATATATTCTGAACCTTCTCTCTGTCAGACGCTTCGCTCAAAAGTCTCCACATTTCCTGGTTTGCTGGAGGTCATTGCTCAACGCGAGGAGTGAAATGCCATAATGGCTGTATTGATCTTTGATGTCTGCTCCCTCTCTGATGCTGAAGTAACACAGCTCGTAGCATTCCCGTTCACATTGGCCGCAGATGTTGTGACAGGAGCAGAGCGCTTCTTAAAAGAGCCCAGAGCGTCGATATTTCCCAGCAACCAGGCTTCGATTTGTGGGTCGGAGTGAGGGAGAAGTCAGGGGGACATTGTTTGTGTTCATCAGTGTGACAACTACAGAGAAAGCATCATGTAACAAAAGACCATTGGAACGCATCAGTCTTACTCCACTTATTCTTGTTGGGGGTTTGTCTCTGGATATTAGAGGTGCACTGCGTAACTTTTCTGGTGGAGGGTCCATCAAATGTTTTTCTCCGTGGATATGTTATTGCTGTGCCTGAAATGTCCCACAGTATGGCATTAAACAGCTCCACTTTACATTTATTCTATTAGTGGTTTAACTCCAGACATTCTGACTGTGAGTGGGGTTTTCTCTCTGCAGATCTGACCTGTAACTTGGCCTGTTTGTTCTCCATGATGACAGAAGAGCAATAACATCTCCTTGTATGTAACCCTCTATCAGAAAAGTTACACAATGCACCTTTAATTTGTTACTACTATGGGCTACTATGGGTGGTCTAGGGGTAGATTGTAGAGCGGTTTTATCACTGGAAGGTTGGTGGTTTGATCCCAACTGTAACCTCTGCTGCTGTTGTGTCCATGAGCAAGACATCTTAGCCAAAATTTTGTCCAAATATGAAATCGTTCTGCAAGTGACTGATGGTGATTGGAGGCTGCAGTTTGGAAAGAAAAATACAGTCTAGTTTGTCTTAGGGCTTATCACGTTTGTTCCTTGTTTGTTCCTTATTTGGTATAAATAAAATGCTTAAAATCATAATTTCCTGAACATAAACGGGTGTGCTTTAAATATTGACATTATACATTATACACTCCAAACTCCTCCTGAACTCTGCTCCAAACCAAACAATTATGCTGAAAAATTATGATTTTCTTTATTTTTATAGGCTTGTAGAAATTAAAATGACAGAACATTGATCTTGATTAAATTTAATTGATTGCAAAGCCCTGCTATAAATTACTTTCCACATTAAGGTGCACTATGTCCCTTTGGAAACGTTCCACAATATGGCATTCAACTTATCTATCATCATGGAGAAAAAAATAAATACAAAAATTACTGCAGGTATTTTTGAGCAATACAAACTGTGTTGAATAAATGTATGATAAATATAATGCCAATAACATCGCCATGAAAACACCTGTCACCAGAAAAGTTACATAGTGCAAAAAAAAGGACTGAAAGACAAACAAGAAATGTTTCACAAAAAGCACCAGCCAAATTAATAGATAAGCGATTATGTTAAAAGTGTATTACAGAGTGCCAGCAGAGTTAATTAAAAACTCAGGAAGGCTGACAACTCAAAACGTTAAAAAGTGGTTTCATCAAGTTTACTGAATTACAAGCTTATTTGAAAAGGTCAGTGCATCTCAGTGCTTTAATGGAGTGAATTATGCTTGTATTCCCTAATAGATTTGCATGATGTTGCTCACTGTGGCCTGTGGTGTGACGAGGCTCAAAGGTTAAGTTATTTGTGTTGGAGTTTTAAGATTAGACTGTGTTCTTCTCTTAAACAGAAAACACTCTGTTCCACCTTGTGATGTCTTGTGGTAATACAGGTATATACAAGTGCTCTACTGTACTTTTAAACTCCATTCGCCATCACTTAGAATCATTTGGATAATTTCAGCCCCGGAACTGCCTATCTCTACTGAACTAAAGGTAAAAGGGAGCTGTTACCTTGAAAACTACCACCACATGACATCACAATTTTGAGCTTTGGAGATGTAGACAGAATAATAATAAAGTTTTACTCAAACATGCGTGAATGAAACAAAACTCCAGGTATGTTTTTGAGGAGGTAACAACATAATAACAAGGCTTAAAGCTCAAAAGAGTCATTTTGACGTAATATAGGACCTTTAAAAGTGGATATAAAAAGACTTGACATTGAGAGAGAGGTTTTTAATACACAGGCCCTTATCCCTTGTGCTTTAGTGAAAGACAGTGCTATTCCCTGTGGTCACGCTACAATTAGCAGCCAGGCAGCTATCAGCGGTGCCAAATTGTGAACAAGCTCCGCCCCAAACTCCCACACAAAGAACAGAGTCTATGCTACTACTTTCCCCTCACCTCACATTGTTCTTTTAGCCCAACATGTACCCATAATGCCCTGAGTAACTGTTTCAGAGACAGATACTGGATTTCAATGGTACACTCAGTACAATATCTTTGACTGCCAGCCATTTTTCTCAAGACAAATTACAAACAGGATTTCCTTTCTCACCACTGGACTGCTCGTACTCACTGTCTGCAAGATTAAAAAAAAAAAAAAAAAAAAGCCATTAAAACACATCCACACACACATCCATGCTAACTGAAGTGTTTTTACTAAAAAAACTGAATCATAATACTGTAATAGTTTTATAATAAACTATTTAGTGTAGTCCGCACATTATATTACCGTAATTTCCAGACTATAAGGCTCTACTTTTTTCACATTTTGAACTCTGCGTCTTATACAACGATGCAGCTAACATATGAATGGATTATTTGTTTGGCACATTGTCCATTCATATATAAGGTCTAAGGTTTGGTAACACAGTGGATGCATGAGCAGCCTGAGTGCAAAAAACACTGCTGTCTGTGCGGTTGTCACATGGATCTAGGGTTAACATGAAGTTGCAGTGTTAGCTAGCGATATTGTCAGCGCACTCAAACAGTTTATCACCGTGCGATAAAATAAGTTATGATGCTAAATGAACATCTTACCCGTATACGATAAATGCAGGTGAGTATGTAAATGACGAGAAGAAACGTCTCAAAATTCAGTAGCCGGACTCATACCTGATCGATACAACTAACCTCACCCCCAGGAGAGCTGAAATCTGCTGAAATCTTACAAGACACTGACACATGGATCTGGAGCATAACACTGACATGATCCACACAGGACGGCGGCTCTTTCTGCAGGAGACATGCGCCGTAGAGTGCGGGAAGACACAAGGGTGAGGCGCTGAGAAAGATGTTTGTTTGATTATATTTTAAACATTTATTTTGCACTTCATGCACACACCCTCCTCATGGAAAACACACAAAGAGTTGATGCAGCTTTTAAGTTAAAGGCAACTGATGTGGCTGTCGAAGAAGGAAACAGAGCTGCTGCACTTGAGCTTGGCATGAGACATTTGAGACAGCAGCGTGACGAACTGACTCAATGCAAAATGCAGAAAACGTTCTTGAAGACGTGGACACCTGCAGCTTTTATTCCGGTGCGGCCTATATATGTGCAATTTTTAAATTTTGTTCAAATTTAGTTGATGCGTCATATATTCAGGTGTGCTCAAAATTACAGTACTTGAAGTGTCTTCCTGAAAGACAAAAAAATTGTAAATAACACTGGTCAGTTTGAGATCATAATACCATGTCAATACTCTTATTGTTTATGTGAATGACTGTTTGATTTGTATTCTGTTTAACACCTCATGAGTCATTTAGGCTGTTGACGGGTGATATATAAATAAACACTGATTGACTGAATGCCAGCAGTATTTTGCGTGCCACATAACTAACACCTATGATCATATTACTGTGTGCTCCTATTAGTTTATTAGGTTGTATATCTCTCTTCATACAACAAGGAAGACATATATTCAGATTCAAAATTAGGGGTGTGAAAATATCTATAGAACTAAAATCATTTGTTGAGAGTATCAATATTATGGGCAGTTGTATCAATATATCAGCACTGGCATTTTTTTGGGTACGTTTCACTAAATTAAGCCAAACAAGTGTTACTTATTTAGAGAAAGTAAACATATGTCCTGCAGATGGGGTATTCTCTGTTAAAATGAAGTGTATTTCATAAACAGAATGTACATGGAGTAGTTTAAAGGTACACTGTGCAACTTTTCTGGTGGAGGGTCCGCTGCCTACTTGTCTCCATAGAGATCATCACTTTGCCTGGGATGTTCCATGGTATTAGATTAAACATAACATTTATTCATTACGGGTGTTGCTATTGCTCAAAAATACAATAATTCATTCCTGCAAATAGAGACGACACTCCACAGATCTGATTAGTAATGTAGCACAGGGCTGCAGCCTCATAATAGATATGTTCCACAGTATAGATTGAACCTTTTAGACAAATCAATAACATTTCCACAGAGACAAGCAGATGGCGGACACTCCACTAGAAATGTTACACAGTGCACCTTTAACATCCAGGTATTGCTGTAAACATATACATACTGATCCTTTTGAAAGAGTGAAATATAGTGCAGAATACCATGTGCTGGATTTTGATTATCACATGTATTGTATTTGAAGCCATGTATCAAGTATTGTACCACATTTTGAGAGACTGTATGATTCCCAGTTGTAGTCAAAAACATAAATGGCAGCATTTTCTGTGCTTGAACTACATCGCTCTCGCTATTCCCAACATGTCTCCATAACGCACCATGTAACTGCTATCCGTAGCAAGCAGCAGATGTTTGAACTGGACGAGCATGTCACAAAATGGCACATTAGCAGACACGTTTGGTTATTTTCCTCCGTGCACACAACAGGCTCACAATAGTGTTTCAAACTGTCATGGGGGAGGGCTACGCAGTGCTCCCAGCCAGGGCCCATCCTGTTACGATGTGTGAATAAAGTGAGTGAATGACTGAATGGAGAGAGAGAAGGCGCAGTGGTATTCTTGGCTTGTTTTTCTGTGCATATGCTACCATGCACAATAATGAGGACAATGTCAACACAGTAGGTAAACATGGGAGGCAGTGAATAGTACGGCTGCAGATCTTTTGTCGATTAATTGGTGAATGGAGTCTTTTATTTGGATTATAAGGATTTATATGAGGTAATGGCATAAAAGGATAAGCTAGTGAGTGAGTTAGCTAAAGATATGGTAGTAAAGGTTCTGTTTTATGCTATTTTCTTATCTATGCTTTAACAAACATACCTGGAGTTATGTTGTGTTTCACTCACAAGGTGGAACAGAGCTTTTTGAGCACTGGAGATGTAGACAGACTAATGATACAAGATTACTCAAACATGTGTGAATGAAACAAAACACAATTCTGGGTATGATTGTGATGAGGAAACAACATTATAACATGGCTTAAAGTTGACAAGTATCCACTAGGATATCTATATACTATATTTCGATATATTCTGCTCTCTCAATATGCGATATATATCTCGATATCTGTAGAGGAAAAATAACCCCCAAAACTGCAAACTGGAATATGCCAAATTCCACAAGGTCTTTTTTTTTAATGAAGTGCAAAGAGGTAGGCAGTTCATGTAGGAAAAAAGCGCTTCTGGAAAAAAATTTAAAACAAAAAAATCCCTGTATTCAAAAATAATAATTTAACTGTAAAGTAAAGGAAGAAATAATACACATTTCTATCTTTTCATTCAAAAATTTAAAAATAAAACAACTCAACTCAAGCTCATCTTTGCATTAACTCTGTTATCCATACAATACCCAGAACCATGAGCTTCCATAGGAAGCTCGGGAGGTTCCTTATTTTAATAGATCCATGTTCCTCACCAGCATAAGGAGCTATGAGGTATCCCACAATCTACTGCAGATCAAACCGAATGTTTCTAAATACTATTTTACAAGTTATATAATGCAGCAGATTATTAATTAAAATCTTCTGCATGAATAAACTTTACTATTACTACAACATATAAACCACAACTACTATAGAACCACATCAGCTGGTTTGAGATTATAATGTGGTTAATGCAGTTTTGCGCACGTCTGTTTACGTTTTATAAAAACGAAACTTAAAACCACACAGCTAATTTGCATAAACTGTAAGTCCTGTCAAACTAAAGGACACGACTCAGTAGAATATGTGTGTTCTCTCTGTGACAGAGGATGTGCTGTTGATGGCCTTGTCTGTAAATGGTGGAAAAGGTTCATAGTGCTAGAAGCTTTTGTTGGCACAAACTTTCAGCATTCAAGGCAGTAGACATCTGTCTGCTGTTCACAGCAAGGACGAGGGGGCGCGCAGGGGCGAGCCCAGAGAAAGCAAATAAGCAAAGCGGCAAAATCAGAATTAAATATAAGCATTATATCGACATATGTCAGAATCCATATCAAGTTTTAAAAATATCTAGATATATTAATATAATATCGTGATATCGCCCACCCCTAGTATCCACTTTTTGTGTAATATGTAAAAAGGGAGATTAAACTCATCATTCACAATTTAGCTTTATATTAATTCATTTTCTTAGTACTTTTTCTGCATAAATAATTGTTTTTTAATGAACTCCCATTCAGGTGTAGTCATGCGAGGTCAGTTGGGGTCAGATACACAGAGATATGTGAAAGTTTTGAAAGCTTTTGTCACACCCCCTTTTTAGTCGAGTGCAGCCCTAGCGAATAGTGCCTTTGCTTTGTAATGACCAAGTATCCATTGCAGTGTGGCCATGGTCACTTAGCGCAGGATGTTTCCATAAATAGTTAATAAAAGGGCTATTTCTCATCTGCATTGCTTCACGCTGGTCGAAGCACTCAGCAGTTGTTAAAGGCTTAGTTTGCAGTCTGTGGCGTAGGTTATGTGAGGTGATACTTCACTCTCCACTCCACTCTGGCTTTAGATATCGTAACACTGTGGAATTTAAGCTATGTGCACAATGTACCACCAGCAGTACAACCCAAACATAAGCATTGTCATGTGTGTGTATAGATAATGGAAAATGTTGCATGCTAATCTTGTATTTAATGATCCTATGTTACGCCAAATTAACTCTTGTGAGCTTTAAGACATGTTATATTGTGGTTACCTCATCAAAAACACACCCGGACTTGTGTTTTGTCTCATTCACACATATTTGAGTAATCCTGTATTATTAGTCTAGCCACATCTCTAAAGCTCAAAATGCTCTGTTCCACTTTGTGATGTCATGAAGCTCCTTTTACCTTTTACCTTTAGTTCATTCAAGATTGGTAATTCCAGGTCTTAAATTATCCAAATGATTCTAGTGAAGGTGTATGGAGTTTAAAAACACAGTGGAGCACTTCCTGTATTATCACATGGCATCACAAGATGGAAAATGTCTTCAGTTTGACAGAAAAACTCAGCCTAGTTTTCTGTGTTAAACATGTTAAACAAAACAAAATTTCAGGTATGCTTGTATGTGTCAGGGCCATCAAATAAGACCGTCTGCCTCTTAGTGTGTAGTCATTAGCATAGTATTTCACATGAAGATTTACAACAGGTACCTGATTATTTGTCAGGCTTTGGAACTGGTCCAAAAGGTAAACTAGCCTGACCTGACTTGACTTGTTTGGCATATATTTTCACACAAAAACACAGAAGGGCTTGTCTAATTACCTCTAAATTGCTTCAGACTGCTGCAATGTCTGGCAAATGAATTAGGTAAGACTGAAGACATTGTCAACAACTGATTCCTAGAATCCTTTTCTTTGTAAAATAATTTATAAGGTCCTATATTATGCAAATTTGACTATTGTAGGCTTTAAGGCATGTTAAAAAGTTTCCTCATCAGGTGGAGTTGTGTTTTGTTTCATTCACACATGTTTGGATAACCCTTTATTATTAGTCTGTCTACATTTCAAAAGCTCAAAATGGTCTGTTCCACCTTGGGATGTCATGAAGTGTCAGTTTTAAAACAAACAGCTACCTAGATTAGCAATTCCAGGGCTAAAATTATCCGAATGATTCTTGTGAAGATATTTGGATAAAATGAAAACATAGATCAGAAAATAGCGTAATATGGCACATATTTAACACGAGCTATATAAGTTAATTTGCTGTATCTGCTAAGTTTCTTTAGAACAAATCAAATCCAATCTATCTCAATTTAAGGTTCAAAGTTAATGTCACAAAAATAACAATTCTTTGTCTGGAGAGACTATAGCATTGAGCAGTAAACTGTATGTTGACATCAGCTCACTGTATTTTGCATACGGATCAAGTGTGCATTTCATTGTGTTTATATTGTTGAAAATATGAAATCTTAAGTGCTCTAAATCCCTTTGCTACATATTTTTATTTGATACCAGCCAATAATCCTGGATAATAGTCACTTACCATGAAAGTACAGCAACCTTCAAGAAACCTTTTATTTGGTGCCTTCAAGCGCTGCATATGCACACATTATCTCAAGAGTTCATATATATTCAAACTGCATACAACAGAGAGGTAGAACGGCAAACAAGCTTAAAGAATAGAAAATCAACCCTGTGTACAAAGATCATGTTCAAACAAAGGGAACACTAACTCTGAGTCAATAGCCATCATTAGAGTTGTACAATGTATTGCGAAAATATCGTTATCGCAATATTGGATGATGAAAAAAATCAATATACAAACAACACAAAGATCTCGATTTTACAGAAGTGTACTGTTTTTGGAAAGTATAACTGACAAAAAGGCTGATTTTATTCATTATTCAGATTTGGGTTGGTCTTGCTTTTGTCATTTTTACCCTTTTTACACTAATAAATGAAGGTATGATATGTGCTTTTTAAAATTAGCTGTTAACTTATAGTGCCAAAAAAAGTATTAATATTGCAGGATTTGAGCAGACTAGCCAAAAACTGCACTCGAGTAAGAGTAATGTTACTAAAAATAATATTACTCAAGTAGAAGTACAAAGTGGTGGTCAAAGTGGTCCAAAAAATAACTTAAGAAAAAGGTTGAAAGTAATTACTGTGGTATTATTGATTTGTAATTTGAAGTTAAAATAATTTGAAGGCCTAAGCATGACGTATTGCACAAAAATGAGAACAATACAAAATAAAGCTTTTGTCCAAAATAAAGTTTTTGTAGACTTACTCACAGTGCAGAAGAGGAAACAAAACATTTAGTCAAGAGTAAAAGTATAAGTGTAAAAGTATGCAGCTGGTTCTCTTGCTTTAAAGGGCCAATATTACACTATATTTAAAAGTAAAAAGTAGTTGTTAACTTGAAAACTATCAGTACATGACATCACAAGGTGGAACAGCACATTTTGAGCTTTGGAGATGATGACAGACTAATAGTAGAGGATTAAGCAAAGGACTACACCTTGTTCTGAGAAAACCATATATTAAAATTAACCTCAATGAACTAGTTATCAAACACTGCATCTTTTTCTCGTACTGTGTCGCCCTAGCCACCATCGCGAACAACTCCTTAGCTAAACCTCGATTACACAAATACTAGATTTGAATGTTAAACGGCACACACCTTTTCACGCGTGTATTCTTTTCTAGATGACTTTTCTTGTAGGCAGTTTTCATTTGTACCCTGTTTCCACAAAGCAATACGTTTCTCTGCAATTAGCACGAGTAGGACATCGGAGTGATTTGTTTCGTAAGCGCTGCCGCTGTAACTGTTTTAATTGCTATCAAAAGCGCTTTATTCTCCGATCATGTTTAATTAAGCTGGTAATTTGTGTGCCCTTAAAAATAGTGCGTAATTATTGCACGAATACATCTGGTGAGCTTGTAAATTAACTCTTGCGCGAAAACTCATGCATATTTAAACACTATTACGGCCAAGGTCTCCCAACATGCAAGGCTGGCTACAAAGAAGGCGCTCATTCATGCACAAGGTTAACAGGCGTTTTTAGCTAGCACACGCCCGCAGATGAGAGCCATTTCAGTCTCATGCTGTTAATTACTCAGACAAGATAACAAAACAGCAGAGATGATTAACAGATTCCTCTAGATGATTTGCATAGACACTCCAGGAAAACGCTCCCGTATTAAATTTTATAAATGAAGACGCGCAGAGGAAAGCAGCCGCCTCGATTTGAGTTGCTTCTCCAGTTCAGACCCAGTAATGACTTGCTTAAATATAATTTGTGACTCAGATTATAAGTTATTCACTCTGACGCTGATTCATTATGCAGGCTTGAAATGTAAGAACTCTGATGATGTGTGACGCTCGGTTTTCATCGGGATTTGAGCAGCCGTGTTATGCAAAGGAACTACTATATGTTTTTATCTCATGGTTGATTCTTGTGTAACAGCCTTCTTGATATGCAACCATTGTATTCTTTAACTCCTTACAATAGGTTGTTCCATTCTACAATTGAATCATTTCAGATGGAGGGCAGCGGCCTGTATAACTCATGGGGATTCACTAGAAAGAAATATTTGATTCCCAAAAGTTGAAACTTATTATGTGTAACGGATTAGCTCCACAAACTGTATCACTGTATAACTTTTCTGGTAGGGGTTGCTTTCATAGAGATATTATTGCTTTACCAGAAAGGTCTCACAATAGGGCATTACATTAAACTCATATGTGTTGCATTTACTCCATTACAAGTGTTTTACTGCCCAAAAATACATGCATAGTTAATGAGCTCACCCCTCCACAGATCTGACCTGTAACTTAACCTGGAGGCATTGTGGGCTTGTCTCCATGAAAATAGATAAGTTTAATGCTATACTGTGGAATATTCTAGACAAAGCAATAACATCTCCAAGACAAGCAGGCAGGGGACCCTCAAACTAGAAGTTACACAATGCACCTTTAAGACTTAAAGTATTTTCAAATGACAACAGTCACATCTTTAAGGTTGAATAATGGCATCACTTTCTGCAGCAACTGTGAACAAAAAAATCTTGGCGGAAGATCTCGATGGGTCTAGTGTCGCCCATGTTTTGCCCCAATGAAATTAGACTTATAGTTTATTGATCCACAAGGGAAATTTCTTGAAGGACGGGTCAAATGTAGAAGACAAATTTCACTACAGGGAAGTATAAAAGTGTACCATTACCTTTATTTTTCTATGACATCAACTCAACAAATTATGGTAATGTCAACCTGGCCATCTAATGCAGGTTCAGATTTGAGTTCTCCACCACAATAATGAAGAGATTTGCATACTTATAAAGGTTTGAACCCTCAATCTCTCCTCGGGGTTGAATTGACCCGAAGAATTTTTTTTCCTTCCTACTCTCTTGGGGCGGATCAATCAGACCCAAAAATTTATTTTCTTGCCTGGCGAGAATTTATTTGAAAAAATGTTTTTGGGTCTGATTGACTCACCCCAGCAGAGCAGAAAAAATAAATAAAATCTTCGGGTTAATGTGACCCCGAGGAGAGCGTGAGGTTAAATCAGATGCCCTCCCTAGCATTATCATCCTTCATTATCCAGGTCTGGAATTGCAAAACTACACTCATACAACATTAGTAATAAATTGTACAGGTCAAACATATACTGACACTACTTACACCTGCACAGCATTAACATCTATTTACAGATCTATATACACATATGGTTGCAGTCCCCGGCTCATGTGCAAAGGTGCTGTTTAAGTTCAATTGTGTGGACAGATCTTATTGTCCAGTAGTATTCAGCCTTGCCTCAGTGAGAGTTTCTTGTTACAATAATATCTTACTAATATTGTAATCTTAGTAGTTGCCTGCAAAACATATTTTTTCTGATAATTATTTATTTTAAAAAAAGTTTAGCCCCCTGTAGTGTTTACATCACCAACCGCCACTGTTGGCTTGTGGACCTTTGTAGCTGGATTTCCATTAGCACGTGTTATTATACAGTTTTTTTGCGAGAAATATCACAGTTTAAAGGTCATGACTTAATCCGCTTGCACTCTCCATACGGTCAGGAGGAGCTAAGCTGATTTTGTCCTAGTCTCATTTTCTACAAGTAAATGCCACTTCTTCTTTTCGAATGATTGAATCTCATTTAGAAACAGCCCTGACTGTCCAGCCCCGGAGCCATGCCGAGTTGTCCAGTATAATGATCCCAAATACATCCAAAGAAACGGCCAAAGCTCCTCATCCATTTTTCATGCTTGTTTCACTTTTTTTCCGAGACTCCTCACTAAATCCATTTTCAACAGGAATTCCGAGTAGCCTTAGCCCCAGATTGGTGCAGACAGCGTGTTAAATATATATCGGGCCGAGCTCCAGGCAACCTGCTGAAGTGGCGATGTACTTCAACGCGATGACGGGAGTGAGCGATGAGTCCAGCAGGAGATCAGAACCTTGGAAGTAGCCTTTTAGATCTGCTTTGTCCTCATAGTCGCAGATCAAACATGGATATACTAATTGGTCAGTATCGCAGTGGGTTTATGCAGGACAGAACAGCAAGTGGCCAAGGATTCAAGTGTTATCAGTGTTCTTTGTTCTCTCCAAATACTGGTCCAACGAAAAAAAAAATATAGCCAATATTTATCGTGGATATTTTTTTCTAAGCTGCCCCAGTCTGTGTGTGCCCCATGTGTCCTTCAGAGTCTGTCCTCAGTGCATCAGATGTGTCTTTTTAAACAGACTACAGAGAGTAAAAATGGAGATGAAGAGAAATTTGGCAAAAATATGTAAGTTTACCCAATCATGCAACAAATCATTTTATATACCAAATAAATACATCGTTGTTTTGTTTTTGTTTTTTTCAAATGTGAAAAGTGAATTTGTAAATGTAACTACAGAGAAAAGAACACAGTCTAAATATGCAGGATTAGTGTGTTAAATATGTGTGAACGAAACAAAACACAACTCCGGGTATGTTTCTGATGAGGAATCAACACTATAGCATATAAAGAGTGGGTATGACACTTCTACTTAGGAGTGTGCAAAAATATCAATATATTGTGTCTTTTAATGTGATTATAGTATCGATATCGGTGACTGCTGTATTGATATATTGCCAAGAGTGTTTTTTGGTATATTTTACTAAATTATTCTGTTACTGCGCTATAGTTTTGTTTGTTTGCTCAGAGGAAGGAAACTCGTTTATGCGGCACATTTGACATTTTCAATGTTTTTTTTGTTTTGATGATTAAAATGGGTGTGTTTCATATTAACCTTGCACAAGAAGTGGTTTGACAAAGACTTTTAGTATCACAGAAAAGATTTATCCATTATTTTTATTAAACTGAACTGAATCATTTTGAAATATACTGTATCGAACCGAAAGTGCACGGTATCGATATGTATCATATTGTGACTTATGTAATGAAGTATGTATCGTATCGGCATTTCTGAATGATACTCAGCCCTACTTCTACTGTGTTTTAATTAGACAAAATGCATTGGTCTTGTATACCTGACGAAAAAGAGGTCCAAATACTGCCCGTGACAGACTGCAAGATCACTCAAACATGCACGAAAGATTCAGAAAAAAACAGGCATATCATGATACCCCCTCTTTAATGGTGCACTGTGTAACTTTTCTGCTGGAGAGTCCCCTACCTGCTCATCTTCATGGAGATGTCATTGCTTTGCCTGGAATGTTCCACAGTATGACTTTAAACATGCCCATCTAGCACTTATTCATTGTGTTGTCATGTGTTTCTACTGAATAAAAATACAGTACTTCCTTATATGAATAGGGGAGAGTCTCCACAGATCTGAACCATAATGTCTTGTAGCTTGCTTGTCTCCCTTGTGATAGGTTTAATCTGTACTGTGGAACATTCAAGGCAAAGCAATAACATTCAAGAAAAGTTGCACAGTGCAGTAACATCAATGACTTGCTGTAGATTTTGAAATTCATACTAAATCATTAAACTTCAGTAACACAAGAAAGACAAATATTGGATATCAGTATCAGCTGGAAAAAATCCATATTGGACCATATTTAAAGCAGACATCAAGCACTGGCAATGTTTTCATTTGGCAGAGCTTATTTTGGATTTGTAGTCCATAGCACGTTTTATAGCATGAATAAACTCCCAAACTGCTTTACTGCTTTTTATATTGTAATTGTGCTGGTATATTTCTATACAAGGATTTGATTAGGCCCTCAATGTAACAGCTTGTTCCAGTCAGCTGTTTAGATAGATAGCATAAATGATAGGTTGCCTCTTCAAAGTATCAAATTATTGTAGTAATTTTCCACAAACATATTATCTTTTTCTGTTACTAATACTGTTTGAAACACATTTATTTTCAGGAGTCATAAAAGCTAATGATCAGACTATTTGTGTGGAATCCAAACTAATTCGCTTTTGAAAATAGAGATGAGAATATCTGTTATTAGTAGTGTCTCGGAAGCAACAATTAAAGTGAATACAGGCTTAATACTAAGGGAGTTAAAACAGTGCTTTTCCAATTAAATATGTTTCAAGTGACATCGTACTATATTGTTCATAATTATTTGATAAACTTTAGTCTGCATGTGATAATTTTTTGTCTGCATGTGATAATTTTTTTATCTGCACGTGTGGATTACTTGAATTAGAAAAATGCTGTTTGAACACTTTTTAGTGGTCGGTGATACAATATTATTTCAAGTTTAATGTTTGTTAACTATACACTGATCCAGCTTTCAGTTCCAATATCAATACTATAGCTTTAAGTAAGAGCCAGTACCTGATATGATACTAGCACAGACACTGAAAACAGCATTTTATTTCCTTTAAACAAAAATAAAATAAGACTGAACTGAACCAAAAGTGTTATGTAGCTGTTATTTGTCACTTTAGTAACCACTCAACAACTTTGTATGAAAGGGACAGTCTGGAATTTTAAACATAGGACCTATTATTATGCCAGACTTTTGATGTAAATGTCTACGTTGATAGAATAATGTTTGAAATAAAACTAATCCTGCATTGTATCAGTTGGTGCATATTCAGGGACTATTTTCTCAGCAGTAGTGTAATTTTACTTTGCCACTAAGATAGGTGCTATAGGTGATATCAGGTCACCGCTGCCAAGCTTTCTATCAGGAAGTACAACTCTCTGCTGCTGCTCAGACATAAATCCTTCAAATGTAAGGTTGGTTTTACTTCTACAATTATTCTATGAACACAGACATTCACATCGATATTCTGGTGTAATAATAGATTTGCTTCGGGTGCTTTGTGGAGTGGGTAAGACTGTTTTTAGTAGCAGTCTGACTATGGCCATTGATGTGCACTAGCCTAGCACCTGCGACCTCTGGAAATACAAGAACTGGATGGAATATTTTTTTTAAAAAGTGTCTCCATATGTCTCCAACACGCTAACTCACTAACTAGGAAATAAGGTCCTATGTCCAAAATTCAAGACTGTCCTTTTAATACAATTTCACACAGTATGGGCAAACTATGACTACTGACCAGTCTAAGTACATCGATTCAAATGAAGCCGATATCAGTAGGTTAGAAATGAATTTACGGCACAAGTCTTCAGTTAGGGAAGACATGTCAAACTCAGGCCCAGGGGCCAAATTTGGCCTGTGATATAATTATATTTGGCCCACGAGATCATATCAAATATGTATTAGCGCTGGCCCGCCGGCCACAGATAGGCTATAGAGACATTATATATTTAATTTAATATTTAATATATATATATTTAATTTCGTTATTATTTTATATTATGCTTGTACTGGATTCTGGTGTTTAAGCAAAACTATTATTAAACATGTTTTTTAAAAAGAAAAGGTTTAAGATTATATATCTCGAAAGAAGACAAAACATGCTGATAATGCTGAAATTTTTCAATAAATATTTAGTGTGGCTCACAAAATCACCAAAAGTGGATCAAATTATGCATTTATAATAGATAATATATATTCACCAATAGTCAAAGACCACAAGGTTCCTGAAGTAAATTTCTTAGTTTAAAAAACTTTATATTAGGACACACACACACACGCACACAGACACACACACACACACACACACACACACATACATAGAAATGTATATACAAGGAAAGTGCCTTGCAGAGAAAAGAATGTCTGTTTTCTCAAATACATTCAAAGCCTGTCTGACTTTTAGATCTATCTAATGTGTAGAGGCTGAACTGTGGGCCTTTGTAGATACGATTAAATTTCAGTTTCAACAAAGTGTAAGAACATAACATACAGCCGGTTGTGATTTAAGTACAGTTAAACTGCAAAATCAATACTGGGTCAGTCTAGTTTATTTCATAGAGAGAAGGCGAATTGTCCACTTTTAGCAACATAAGAAGAAATGTTTAGAGCACAGCCAACAAGTGGACCTACAAGTATTTTTTGGCATTACTCCAAGAAAACAAAGATAATGCAAGCTATATATAATCTACCTCTAAAAGATGTTCATGGCAACTTCTCAAACTTTCAAATGACTTGAAGTCATAATTTATTAAATAATCCTAGTATACAGTGCGGGGTGTGGAAGGAGATAAGGGTTAGGTGAAAACAGGCATTTTCCTCAAATGCAAGACAATACAGATTTTCTCAAACATACAGTACATGAATCAATCTAAATATCTACATACTTTGAGTGAGCTAATGATGAAGGAACTCTGTTACTGTTGCATAGCATTTGTCCTTAAAATTTTTTTGGTGGGGCCACCTAGTGCCTCCACTCAATTTCATTTCTCTTCAGCGACTAAGTCAGGAATCAGAATACACTAGACGGTTTGCAAGAACCCCAGAAGTTGTAGAAGTGCATTGCCCAATCAGCAAAGAGCTGTGAAGCCATGATGTTAAACTCAAGCGCCTGTCTGGGTCACTTTTGTGGTACAGCACAACAGTAAACAAAGTGGGCGAGATGGATGTAGACGAAGCCATACATTCTGTGTTGGCAACGATTCCTGGGATTGAGGATTTAAAGCTGGAACAAAGAGAATGTTTGGTGAATTTAATCAAGGGGAAAGACATTATGATGTCACGACCAAATAGCAGCGATTTGTAAAATAAAGAAGTACCCGCCTACCATCGAGCAAATGAATCCTAATGCTGCGAGGTTAGACGGTTCCCACGAAGTGAAACCGGCTGATGAATCAGGCTATCCGCTTGCTTGTCTCCATGGAAATGTTATTGCTTTGCCTGGAATGTTCCATGATATGACATTAAACACATCTTCCTAGCATGTGTTCATTACGAGTGTTTCTATTGCTCAAAAATACAATAATTCTCTCTGTGAATTGGGTTGCCTCTCCACAGATCTGACCTGTAATGCAGCCTATAGTCTTCTCCCTTGACATAGATAATTTTCATCTCTACCATAGAATAGTCTACACAAAGCAATTACACAAGTACAAGACAAGTAAGTGGCGGACCCTCCACTAGAAAAGTTACGCTGTACACCTTTAAAATCATGATCTGTTTACCATTGTAAGAGAGGATCAACACCTTGGTGGAGGTCATGCATGCTTCTGTATATCCTATTCTTACAAGTAATAGACACCACAATACATTATGACTGCATGGCATATCACTTTTAACCTAGAGCATAAATCCTGCCACAAAACCAAAGCTATTTCGAGGTGTCTTTTTCATCTGCTCCATAGTCGCTGCATGCGTGTGTGTTTGTGATACAAGATCAGGCTTATATCTGATGTGAGGGGAGCAGGTACACACATTCACAATATTCCTCACAGCCATGTAGAGCCTGCCATGTAGAGTTTATTTCCCCGCTGTGCCCAGGAAAGCTTTCACAATTTGTACAAGATAAGAAGAAGAAGAGAGTGATAGAGACTGACTGTACCCTGCCTCGCTTCTCTCATACACCAGGAGGCTTTTAAGCTTTTAGAAAGAACACAAGTGGCTGAGAAGGATCAAATGGCATTGGTACACAGTAGTATAGAATAATATTTTAACTGGTAATACTTTGGATGTATTTTTATATTTTTGCTTTTTTTTCAGGATTTCAACTGAAGCAATGCATTGTTGTGTCCTAGATTACACAAAATTGACTCTAGTAAGCTTTAAAAACACACCTGTGGTTGGGTTGTTTTTTCATTCACATGTTTGAGTAACACCTAAACATGCAGAGTTTGTATGTTAAACGTGTGAAACAAAACACAACTCCATGCATGTTTGTGATGAGGAAATATCATAGCATAGACCAGAAAACAGTGTAATATGGGCTCTTCAAACAGACCTATGTATGTACGTAGGTTTGGCTGTATATGTGGAGAGTTTCACAGAGCTGGTAGTTGACCCACAGTCTCATTTGTTGAAGTTTATGCAGTTACAAATCGACTTCTATTTGACCCTATAAACCTGCTTTGGGATTAGCAGCACTTTCAACATGCTTAACCTAAAAAGTCTTTCAAGATCTCACAAAAGTTTACTCTGTCTATATTTGGGTTAATTCTCATTTGAAAACAACATTTGTTCCTGTTTTTACTTGGAGAAAGAGAACTGGATTAAAACCAATGAGTCTGACTGCCAACACAAGTGAGTAAATTGACCTATAAATGTGTAAAACTCTGGTCGCTTTTTCAGATGCCGTCTTGACACATGGAAAGAGACTGAAATAGAACACCTTAGCAATAAAATCGACAAACTAAAACCGAGCCTGAATATTAATGTAGTAAGTAAGATTAATCATTAAAGGGCCCATTACAGTATTACCTGATCTATGTTATAGTGTGGTTTTCCCATCACAAACATGGCTGGGTCGCACAGGAGAAATTCAATTCTGTCGAATGGACAAAAGTTTTTTGATCAAAAACATTTTGCAGTCCATCCAAGCTCTTTCTTCAGTTCTGGTCAGATTGCTTATATCTGCCTGAAGGGAAGCGCTACCTACACTTAAACTACTCTAAAACTAACACACCTACTTGTCTACAGTTTTTGTTTGTTAAATAGGTCTATTGATCTGCACTAAGTGGGGACTGTGCCTGAGTCATATTACCATAATGATTCAGACCACTGTTGATTGCTTTCACACCTCTATCACTATTGTTGTTTTTATTTTGTTTTAGGTTTGAATATGGAGTTGTAAATGGGAGGAAGATGATGTCTAAGCCCTCCATTTCTGTTCAAAGATGGGCTGTCTTTCCTAACAAAAATAACCTCTTTAACTTTCCCCTCAAACCATTTTTTTTTCTCTGGCTAAGATCTTTACCTTGCTATCCTCAAAGGAGTGGCCTGTGGCTTTTAGATGGAGATGTATGACATTAAATTTCTCCATTGCAACAAAGGTGGATGTGCCAATTCTGTTTACAATATGGAGCAGAGTAAAGTAGAGATGTATTCTGATTCATAGGTTGTACATTATGAACCATGCAAATCTGCCAAAGAGGTTTGATCTAAAATAAATAAACAATATAATATAAATATCACTGTACAACTAAATACTGCATTTCATCAATTTTGTTTAGTATACTTAAAAAAAAAAGTAGGTCTATGCATCTTATAGGTGCCAAACAACAAGCTTACTTCACAATCAGAGGGTTGGGTATGGTGTAAGACAGCATTCAGAAATATTCATGTGCATCGGATAGAAATTATGCATATTTGGCTGTAGTTGAGCACAACATAAATAATGGTAAACTCTCAAATGAGTCCATAAAATATAATGTGCATATTTTATCCATCAGAATAAGAATTGAAAAGTTACAACATCAAGAATTACAATCACAAATTTATGAAAATTTATGATTACAATTCACAGGCGCAACTCTACTTGCAAAAATACGTCATCACTTCACAGGCATTATTTATTGAGCAGAAGAAAAATCGCTCAAGACGCTGGACTTCTGTGCTGCATACGGACTAAACCAGGACCAAACCAGGACTAATTCAGGACTGACTCTAGGACTGAACCAGGAGGACTGAACCAGGACTAAGCCAGGACTAATCTTGGACTTAAGCAAGAGAGAGGGAGAGCCCGTGGAGGAGGGTGTCTGCAAAGCACGACCGGGCGATGGCTGTGCTTATCCCCGTGGAGCATGGGGGCTCTGTGACAATCCTTTTGCCTGTGGTCACCCGACAGTCTATGCAGGTGCACATCCGGGCCCATCCCAACACTCAGTCCTTATCATCGAGCTCAGCCAAAGTTTAGCTCGCGATCTATCATTCTTTATTTTTTCGATTTTTGGCACACAGTAGAGACTACTAGACCTGAGACTATGTGTAGCAGAGTGCAGGGCATCTCCTTCAGCCCATAGACACAGGGACGAGCCCCCGTGTGCCCTGAGCCCTGTACATCTCGTCTTTTACTGAAAATGCTGCTGTAACTGTGTAAACAACTGTATTAAATCATGATTATGGCCATAATATTTTTTTATAAAATGAATATAACAGCTGTATATGACCATGATCATGGTGCTGCACTATAAAGTACTGCATTATTTTCAAAAATTGGACATGCATATGAAATACAATGTCATTAAACCTCCATATATTTAGAATTACTTTACAATAAGTCTTTTGAATCAATAAAAAAACATCAAAAGATAAGATAAAAATCATATCTGATGGTGCCCATTTTAACTAAAAGGCCTGGCTCAATTTACCTGAAGACTTCAAGGTAAAGTGAGACACCATTACATTGTTCATTTTTAAAAACTATAGATTAACTAGACAGACTAAATGACATGTTTGGGTACATACAGTCACTACAAGTATTAAATATCATTTATGTAGCTGTAAATTCAGGTTTTATTTAGTTATGAACGTTATAGTTTTCACACTGGACATTCATGCCAGTGCACAATGTCACTGTTGTGCTGCAGGCTGAATGTGAAGAGTGGCTCCTCCCACACTTTAAGTGTTGTTAGCATAAAGTTTCTTGCTTGTAAACCTATATAATATTGTTTGTTTGCTTGTACATTTGTTTTTGTTTTTTTTATAAATCCCATGTAAATGCAAAGATTCTGTTAAACTTACATATGAGAAATGTTTTAATTTACCAGACAAAATGTTAAAAACTAATTATTTTGGTGTGCATGCATTGTTGTCCATGTGTACTTTAAAATAAGCAATGAATTTGTTCTTGAGACTTGAATTGTTTCTGAATTTTACAAAATTGCTAAGAAAAGCTTCTCTTTTATTTCATGAGGTGTGTTTGGCGGTGTCTCATCAAGATCTTACATCAATCATGGGTCTGTGCTGTACATTTTTCTGTTTGATTTTAAGCATCTGTGTTGATATAAAAGTTGAGTAAGTAGAGTAGTAAAGATAGATAAGATGAAGAAAGAGGACGGAGGAATGCTCCTGTGCGCCAGGGCGTCATGTTTCATCAAAACACACTGGACTGCATTTTCCATCATGCGTTTGGGCTTTGTAGTCCAAAGTTCAAAATGCTCTGTGTGGTACTTTTTAAGTTAACAAGTAGCATTTACCTTTCATTCAGTAAAGACTGGCAACTTCAGAGGTGCAATTATCCAAATGATTCTAGTGAAGAATTTAAAAACACAGTGGAGTACTTCCTGTATTACAATATGACATGATAAGGTGGAGGTTTTCTGTTTGAGAGATGAATTCCAGGTATGTTTTTGATGAGCAAACAGCATAGATCAGAAAATAGTATAATATGGGTCCTTTAAAGAGAATTTACCCCAGAACTACAATGCCTTATCTTGACAATATAACTATGTAATACAAAAATCAATTCAAGTACAAGATTTATTTTTCTCCATTAGGATATCTCTTTAAACATATCCCTTAACATTAAAACATATCAATTTCACATTATTGAATCCTAACATGCCATGAAAAACTGCAAACCCAAATAATCTGCTAAGCATTTCAGAGCTTGGCATCGTTCACTGAGAGTTGAGTTCCACAGATGGAAAAAATGATTGCAGGCACATGTCCAAATGGCATGTTTGTGCTGTAGCTCTGGGAACTGGTATTTTCATTGGACTGGGGGTGGCATAACATTATAGTGTGAAAAATTAATAGATTTCAGAGTATAATTACTGTCCTAATAGCACCCCGAAGTGAAATGTATTACAGGGAATGAGCGTGAACAAGAAGAGTTATAATCTAGTCCAGAAATTTGTCTATCCAATGCAGTCAGAGTACTTCATCTACACCATTAGCAGTATTTAAATGCCTGGTGCAGACATAGTGTTCATTTTCTTTTCACACCGTTGCTCCAGGAAAATATTACTGCAAATGATACTCTGAAATATGTGCATGGTGTTCTCTTTTCAAATTACTTCTTGATCTCCGTACCTTGTTCTTGTCGAGCGAAGCAAAGGTAGGGCAGGTTAAACAGTGGCAGGTTTTGCTGCACAGCTCAAAATAATCCTCAAGCAGTACCATATTTATCATGGGAATTCAAGACATCTTTAAAAAAAGGTACAACTTTGTAACTACCCCTAATTAGACTTAACAGAGAATAATAATAAAAATAATAAAGAATTAATTAAGAATGACTAAGGGATTATTAGTCAAAGCTAAGGTATTAAAGGTGCTCTACCTGATTTGTAGTTGTCTTCAAAACAGAACTAGTTCATTTTAAATGGTTTGCAGTGGTTCAGAGTTACTCCTCATTTACCTTATGCATTCCAAGCATCCTAATTATTCACCACAACTAATTTATCAACGATTTTCACAACTTTCTGAGGACAGAGATGAGCCACAACAGTGCTGGGCAGTAACTAGATACAGAGTTAGAGATTACTGTAATAAAATGACTTTTTTAGTAGCACAGTAGCTGTAACTAGTTACAACTGGAAATCAAGTAATTAGGTTACAGTTAATTGGCCTAGTATCTTTTTGTTATTTTTCCCCAACCAAAATGTGTGTAATCCATAGAACTGTGTCATAAAACAGTAAAAGAGATCAATAGTAGCACAGGATGTCGTCTTCTGGTGTCTGACACAGATTAGCTGTGAACCAAGACAATACAAATATTAGTTTATAGAAAACTGTGGTTTTTATTTATTGATGTTTGAGGAGGCAAATTATGGGCTTTGGGCATGACATACAGTTGACTCTATACACAACTACTTAGTACTCTTGCTTACAACTTTTCTATGACTACAGCCACAAATGATACATATTATTACAACTGATGTGACTTACTATAGCAACACCTCAACCAAAGGGGGCCAAGGAAACAAGCTATTCTATACGGGCTATTGAACACTTGCAGTCATTTGGATGATGTATGCATTACCATAACTCCTACCTCCCTTTTGTTGTAGGTATACCGCTGGAGCCTCTTGTCAATATAAAAATAAACAGCAGGCAGTTTACTCTTTCTAAAGCATTGAATCTCTTTAGGACTCTGTTTATCGGCCTTACAAAGGGCTGATATTTTAAGATATTATTTACCCGGAGGTTAGAGAACTGCTGAGTAAGCGTGGCTATATTCTCAGCACACATCTCCAACAGCAGTGCCTCGGAGTCACAAACACTGGGGAGCTGTCCAATCCCAATATAGTGCTTTCACTCTGGACAAAGGAACTGCTGTGGGTTAAGAGATTGCATACACTGTAAAATGGAAATGGACATAGTTTTATTCTAATTAATCAAAATGAGTTCAAGTAGTAATTCACGTTTTTAAACACATTTTACACAATCAACCGTTGAATACAAGGCAGAATAATAATTACACATTAAAGATGCTGTATCTGATTTTTACTGCGTTAAAATGTGTGTTAAAATGTGAAAAACATAACTAGTTCTTTTTAAACAGTTTGCAGTGGTTCAAAGTTATTCCTCTTGAGTTTATGAGCACATTTCACCACTTTCAGAGGCTAAAGTAGAGTGTAGCTTTGTTGTCACGGTAAAGCAAACACCAACTAGCATGTTAACTGTGCACTTCCTGTTTAATTAGACAATAAAATACTTTATTAGAAGCAGACAGTAAACAGCTGACTTATTTTGACTGCAAGAGTTACTTATACAGTTCAATATATCTGTACTGGGGAAAAGGCACATTTTTGCTCAAATATTTTCTGCAGTGTGTACTGTAAATTCTGGACTTTAAGCAGCTTCTTTTTTCTCACACTTTGAACCCTGTGGCTAATAAAATGATGCAGCTAATATATGGATGGATTTTTTGTTTGGCACATTGTCCATTCAGATATATACGGTCTATGGTTTGGCTTCACAGTAGATGCACGCAGCCTGCAGTGCAGAAAATGCCGCTGTCTATGCGGTTACACATGGATCTAGGGTTAACATGAAGTTGCTACACTAGCTAGGGATGTTGTCAGAGTTTATCGCGTGTGATAAAATAAGTTATAGTGCGAAATGAACATTAGTGAGGGGCGTACGTCTTACCCGTCTGTGTAAATGACGAAAAGAAACATCTCAAACTTCAGTAGCCGGGCATCCAGTCATACCTGACTGATAGAGCCAGCCCTGTCCCTGGGAGACTGAAATCTGCTGAAATCCTACAAGACACATGACACAAACAGGGCAGCGGCTCTTGCAGGAGTCATGCACTGTAGAGTGTGGGGAGCGATGGGGGTGATGCGCCGAGGAAGATGCTGATTGATTGTGTTTTGAACAGTTATTTTGCTCTTCATGCGCACACTCTCATATGAAGAAACACAACATACACGAAGAAATGCAGATGACTAAGTTAAAGGTGACTGATCTGGCTGTCGAAGAAGGAAATAGAGCTACTGCACACAAGCTTGGCATCAATGAGCCAAGGGTGAGATTTTGGCAACAGCAGAGTGATGAACTGACTCAATGCAAAAAGACGACAAAAGCTTTCAGAGGTGATAAAAGCAGACAGCCCCAACATGATAATGTTCTTGAAGACGTGGACACCTGCGGCTTATATTCCGGTGCGGCCTATATATGTACAATTTTAAAATTTTGTAAAAATGTTGTTGATACGGCTTATATTCAAGTGCACTTTATAGTCTGGAATTTAGAGTAGTAATTAATTACACAGTTATTGAAAAGAGTAAAAAAAAAAAAAATACAATGCTACTGCTGCATTAACTGTAGTGAGCTATTTTCAATACAGCAATTTGTTCACTCAGATGTATGTAAATGTGATGCGGCCCTCTTACTCTCGTGACAATTCCCATATGTAATGAAGCAAATTACAGTTATCCATAGAAGCCAGTGCATATAAGCCACACCATCAGCCATTTGGAAGAGTGATTTATTGACTTCCTTCAAGATGTGGTAAAAGCAGCAAACAGCTCACATATTAGGGAGAGAATGACGCAAGGATAATTGATTGTTTCCATACAAATGGCTCTATGATTAAATATCGAACTGTGCGGTTACACTGAAAGAGAGTAATCACTGTGGCGGCCATCTTGACAGGAGAGAAGTGGCATCAATGTCACGAGCAGAGGAAAAATCAGATTTGATTCATGCTGCACAAGGAGCATGCTGAATGGGCAATAACCTAGGGCTTGTCTAAACCTAATCACAGCTAACAGTGCACATCAATGAACTCGTACTCATGTATAGATTAGCTACATGCTCACAACTGTACGAGTAACAGCACTTGGGAATTTGTCATGTATTGTCAGAATATCTCATTTTCAATACACCTATAAAAGGTCAACTGCACTTCTTAAATGAGATCTCCATGCATGGTTTATGGGCTAAATTTAGTTTGAGCTAAGGGTCGTCATTAATAATAGATCCATCAGCGGGGCGGTGGGACCATCTGTGATTGATCTGGACGAGAACACGGGATTAAGAACAGACTCAAACAAGCACAATGTTGCCATCAAGTGAGGCATTTGAAAGACAGACAGCAACTTGAACCAGCAAAGTGAGCCATTAAATTCAAATTCCATTAAAGGTCCTATATTAGGCAAAACTGACTCTTCTGAGCTTCAAGCTAAAGCTCAAAATGCTCCATTCCACCTTGTGAAATCATGTACTGGCAGTTTTCAAGTTAATGGTTTTTAACTTTGTACTGTAGTCACTGGCAATTCCAGAGCTGAAATTATCCAAATGATTGTAGATACTTCCTGTATTACCATATGACATCACAAGTGTTTTGTGTTTGAGAGAACACAGCCTAAATATGCAGGGTCTGTGTGTTAAACATGTGGGAATAAAATAAAACACCACACCCTGTATGTTTTTAATGAGGAAACAAAATTACAGCATAGATCAGAAAAAACTGTAATGCAGGTCCTTTAAATAACAAAGTGCACCAACTGACTATAGGACGATAATGAAACATGCATCACTGGGAATATCATATACACCTGTCACGATAATTACAATATATAAAAGATGGAACAATATACTTTGTGGCTCAATATTTATCGTGTGTACAATTTATTTGCAAAAGTGGGGAGCTTTGGGATATTTAATACAAAAGCTGTAACAGGTTGAATAAGGGACTTCTATGACTAATTATTGGTTCATTCTGTTATTTATTTGTTGTAGCTTATGCCTTTTAATAATATTGTCTATTTAAAAATGTCTCACTGGCATTATTGTATTAGTGGCATAAAGTAGTTTAAATATTATTGTTTATCACAGTATATCTCTGTAGCAATATATATAGTACTTCCAAATTTGTTGCTATGACAGAATAATATTATATTCAAAAAACAAAATAAAAGTAGGTCTAAAGAGTCCAACAGTATATTGGTAAAAGTCATTGTCACTTTTTAACACTATTGCATGGAAAAAAAAGAGAAAAAAGAGAAAGAAATCCCTTGCAAATATTTATTCACCAAATCCTTTAATCTCATCATAATGCCATCTTTACATACCTTCACCATAAATTCTATAGAGAAAATATTTCTGACATTACCAAAGTCTACCATTTCACAGGTGCATGAGTTTCACAAGTTTTATCACATTTGTAAAAGTCATATCCATTAGCCCCGACACTGTTCATTTATCCATTATGTGATTCCTCAGTAGATTAAAAGCGAAAAAAATCCCCTTGTAATCTCACAGAGCACCGCACGACCTCAGTGACCAACAGTCCATTAGCAATTAGCGCTAATATCCACCATTACATCTGCTCTGGCTGTTAGCAGATGTCTCCCAAAAAATACCCAATACGCTGACGAGAGTAGCTCATTTGAGAGTTAGCTCCATGCCGCCATGTATCACGCCAATCCAACCTGTTATTATTGAAATCATGATGAGTGGCTTTAGGTGGAGCAGAGACTGGTCCCCCCGGACCAGTCACTCCACAGGGGATTACTGTATACAGGGCTGACCTACAACATGGAGAGCTCCCTCTTGTTGACAGAGAGTAAAGCCTGAATTTACTCTTCCAGTCAATAAGCTCACCGCACTATAATAAACCCAAAAGGGGGATTGATGGGTAGTTGGTGGTCCTTGTGTCTTCCAGGCTTTAATGCAGCTTAAATTTTGTGAGTTGTGTAGGAGGCTGTGGGATGTGAGAGTATTACTGAAACATTAGTTATATGCACTTATTTAAAATGGATCCAGGCTATGAGGCAAAGCATATTTCAGTCTAAGTTTAGTTTCCTGTTATAGCATTGTTCTGTCATCAAAAACACGCCTGAAGAGGTTTTAGATGTCATCCATATATGTTTCAGTAATTTTGTGATCCCTCCCAGGCCCAAGTCGAACCCACAATAAATGTATAAAAGCGTGATACAAAACTGTACACCACACCTTGACAAAGCTGATAAGATGCAGTAGTTTCATGAGTGGGACCCATGCAGACTGTGATGTGATAGTGCTCTGAAGGGAGACTGACTTAGCACAAAGAGCAAAGAGTGTCAAAAACAAAAGTGAAACTTATAAAACTTTTTTGTTGTTGTTGCAAATACAGCATTTTCAAGACAATACAAACTAACATGGTGATCTATATGTTATGTGTTAGCAGTACCCCACAGACACAAAATACCCCCTCTTTAATCCCTTTTGCCTGTAACCTCGATTTCAGACTGTCAGATAGAAACTTGTGTGAATGGTGCTTACGTTTTACGCTTCACAACTGTGGTACCATTCAAAAATAGTATGATTTAAGTTGTGAAAGAAAGTTAAAGTATAAAAAACACAAGGTCAGTGTGTCTTCTTATTGTAAAACTAACAATGATGAATGTGTTACATTTTAGATTTTTTTGGCTGTGACTTTCAATATTAATCTCATAAACATAAACAAGATAAAACTTTTATTCGGCGCCATTTGACACAATATTAGTCTTTTAGTCTGAACTCTGCTCCAAACCACATGATTTCACTGGCAGAGGATTGGAAATGATCGGATCTCATTTTGATTAAAATGAGATTAATTACACAGCCTAATTGTAGTTAGTGCATCAGTGGAAACTATGCTAAATTGTTCTGTGCATGTTTTTGTGCTTGTAGTGACATCAAGGACACCGAGCCTTAATGAATCTTTCTGTGACTCACTGGGGTTGCCTTTTGCTGGATCCTTTTCTTGTGCTACTCTACGCTGTTAAGCATAGATGAATAAAACATGCATTTAATAATAAAGTTGTTTACTCATGAAAAACATACCAGGAGTAGCATTTTGCTTCATTCACACATGTTTAACACACAAATACGCATATTGGGTGAGCTCTGTTCCAGGCTTGTGATGTAACTCCATACACCTTCACTAGAATCATTTGTAATAATTTTAGACCTGGAATTGCCCATCTTTACAGAACAAAAGATAAAAGGTAGCTGTTAACTTGAAACTACCACTACATGACATCACAAGGTGGAACAGAGTATTTTGAGCTTTGGAGATGTAGACAGACTAATAATGCAAAAGGTGTGTATGTGTGTCAAACAAAACTACAAAACACAACTCTGGGTATGTTTTTGAGGAAATAACAACATTCTAATGTGGCTTAAAGCTCACAAGAGTCAATTTTGCGTAATATAGGTCCTTTAATAGACTGGATTGTTGTCTTGTAATATAATTTTTTCTTTCCCACTCCCTCACCATCACAAAGTCACCAGCCTCTTCAACACGTGTAAAGCAGTGTGAGCAGTACATTTATATGTCAGTGTTTGAAAGCCCCTGGATCAAAGTGCCAAGTCTCTCCCGGTGCATTTTTGTCAGGGCTCGGAGCTGTGTGTGTCTCCTCCCCATTGTCCCTCCTGCCTCTCCAGATAACATGTGACACGCGCTGCTGTGCCAGTCTAATTCATAATAATAGGCAGCCTTGTCAGGAGTATTAATCAAAGTCGGGGGAAAGCAAAGGATTGTGGGAAGTTCATTCGGATTCAAAAGCGGCCGCCGCGAGTCCTTGTAGTTCAGATGGAGAGATGGATAATGGCGCCTTGAGTGTGACAGGCATCGCACGCAGCCAGCCCTTGACCTCCTCGCTCCCCTCTCCGCGGTTAACTAGCACATCAAAGAAGAGCATGAATGTGTCTACACGGTCTGAATGAAGAAAGCGAGGGAGAGAGAGAAAGAGAGAAAGAGAGAGAGAGAAAGAGAGAAAGAGAGAGGTAAATGTTAATGATGGAGTTTTGCAGATGATAAGCGCACACACACACTGAGTGGAAGGGGGCAGCGCTAATGAAATCAATGGACTTGTCACACTTCAATACCTGTTTTTATAGCTCTTTTAATAGCTTTTGATAATAGTGTTAAGTTAAGGGTTGATTAAATGAGAGCTGCTTTTCATCTTTTCATCAATGTTTTGTTTTCCTTGACACTTAAAGGACGTTAAAACAATCAGTGTGTAATTACTCTGTCAAGATTTACTGGACATAATAGTTCAAATCAGAGGTGGAAATGGACTGAGCTGTGCTGATAAAAGGGGAACTTTGGTAAAAATCACCAAATTGTTTGCACCAAAATCAGTGTGTGAATAAACCTTAATGCATCCAACTCTGCTTTCTCTGGCAACAAAAAAAAAAAAAAAAAAAAAAACCAAAAAGCACAGATACTTGCAAGTGTCTTTCAGTGGCGGACCACATGTATGCTCTAAGGAAAAATGATTACAAGTACATTTTAGTCACTTAAGGAAAGTGATGATGGTAATTGTAATAGTAATGATGATAAACTTTTTAATTAAGACTCAAGCTGATTGAAGCGATGTAATGATTAATCAGAATTGGTGTGACTGGTTAACTATAAAAATAATTGTAATCAATATACTATTTTGATCATCATAATCATAATTTGGACTATACTCACTCTAAAACAGACGCAACAACCTTTTATAATAAAGACAGTGACATTATTAAATCTAAATGTCAAAAAGAATAAACTAAAGTTTTCAATAATAATAATACTCTTTATTCACAAGTGTTCTATATCTAGCAGCCTTGACGGTGACCATATTTCAACCTTGACTTGGTAAAAAAATGTTTGGCTGTAAAAATGCTCCATGTACGTACAACAGATAATTGCTTTTTTAAGAATAACAATATCTGAAGTGCAATATATTGCTGAAGAAAATAGATGAAAAAGATAATATTAATTGCCACTGTCTCAATAACTCTAAAGCAGGTTTGTTGTAAACATACAATTTTGCAAAAATTGCAGCAATAAATTAACTGAAACATGGAAAACACAGTTGGTGTCTATGAGTTACAGAAGTTCATTTTTCAACCCTTTACAGCTCAAATCTTATCGCACAGAAAAATAACCAAAAGTTGCCACACATACAATAAATACTGATATAATGTATTCCACAATAAGTCAATATGGTATTAATAAAAAAATCTGGCTAGTTGCCTACTAAAATACTCGTTAGCTGTAGCCCTACTGTCTTATAAACTTTCTGATAGTATTCCTGAGCATTTTAACTATATAACTCCAGTCTTGAATATTTCACAAGCATTTCGACACAGTGTAGGGTACAGTACAGTATATGCATGGATTTGTCAGCGCGCCTCATTTACGACGGATCACTCTGGGTAAAGCGGTAGTTCCTAAAATAGCAGAGCACTTCATGTGATCTCTCTCCAACAGTTTTGAATTGAATTGAGGCAACAGTGATGCGTCTAAACTGCACCGCTGTGTAAAGTACGGAGGGGAGACGGGCTCGGTGCATTCCCAGTGTTTGCCCGGGGCTGTGTTTTTGTCAACATATTTGGTGAGTGGGCTGCCTCCTCGTACAAGGTTATTCTGGTTCTTGTTGTGCGGTTGTTGGAGTTTGAAATAAGCTCTTCTGTGTACACACCGGGCTTGTGTTGCTTGTAGGGCAACGGGTGTCAGCAAACTTTCGCTGGAAGCTCCATGTCGTTCCAAGAAGTGCCTGGATCCTCCTTTGACAGTTTTTTTTTTTTCTAACAATCGAAATAAAACATATAACAGTGAGTGATAATTTCAAATGGTCTCAAATTATAATAACACAGGAGATTTAGTTGTTTGAGAAAAAAATAATGGTACTTCAGAAACTGCAGCCATTGTGATTTGCTAATTCTGTTGCAAAACATTTATATATTGTGTGTGTATATATATATATATATATATATATATATATATATATATATATATATATATATATATATATATATATATATATAAAATTTATGTAGTTTTAGTGTATATTAGTGTATTTGCTGATCAGTAAGACTGGCAACCAAATTTCTGTCAGTCTACCACAGAGTAACTTGGTGTGTAGTGTGAATGGGGCTTTGACATTATTAAAAGCTGTGGTTCTTGCTTCGCATCATCAGTAACATTTACTGAAGAGATCCACAGCCAGTCCTCTGTCTGTACAAGCATGTGGTTTGGAGCAGAGTTTAGACTTTGGAGGAAGAACCTTTCTAATTTTGCCAACGATTAAAAGTCTGTATTGTTTATGTTCAGGAAATTAGACATCCTATATTACAAAAACATACGTGGAGTTGTGTTTTGTTTCATTCACACATGTATGAGTTCCACTTTCTGATGTCATGTAGTAGTCAACATTTGCGTTTTAAGCTTTTATTAAGTACAGATTGGAAATTCTAGTGCTGAAATTATCAAAATTATTCAAATGAAGGTGTATGGAGTTTTAAAAAACACAGTGGAGTACTTCCTGTATTACCGCATGACATCACAAGGTGAAACAGTGTGTTTTCTGTTTGAGAAAAGAACACAGCCTAAATCTGCAGGGTTTGTGTGTTAAACATGTGCAAATGAAACAAAACAAAACTCCAGGTATATTTTGATGAGAAAATATTGTTAAAAAAACATTTTTTATGTGATTAGTAAGACAGTGACCAATATAAGATTTGTTTTTCATAATGCACAACCCTAAATGTTAATATCAGATCACGTAACATTGTGCTCATGTGCACTCTTCCATCACAGTAAGAAGGTCCAAGGTTCAACTCTCAAACCATGTAGGATATTGGAGTTTTGTTTGCTCTTTGCGCATGGATGGGCTTTCTCCGCATTTCTATTTGTCCCTCTCAACATGAATATAAATAGCATGCTAATCCTGCAGCCTTACCTGACCTCAGATGTTACTTAGGGTGTGCCTTGCTTTGGACCTGGTTTAGTTTTGGTCTAGTCCAGTTTTAGATTTGGGGTTAGTCTCAGTTTAGTTCCAATATTGATGCAGTTTGTGTTCAAGTGTGAATGCACCATTACAGACTATTTTTTAGAAATGCACTGATCTGATACTAGTATTGGAAATCAGTGCCGATACTGAAAATATTGCTGATAGGATATCAGCTTAGAAATATCTTTCAGCCGATATCCTGTAAATAGTTTGACCAAAAAGTTTAACAATGTAAGAATTTTTAAAAGACAGTCGTTCTGTGGTTACTTGAGATATAAATAACAGCATTCGAACACATTTGGATTGGTTTAGTCTTATTTTATTTTCATTTAAAGGAACAAAGCTATTATTCTTAGTCTCTCCACTGGTAATGGTTGATGTTAAAAATGATATTAAAACTGTAGTATCAGAATTGGTATCAGAGCTCAAAAAGCTGGACCAGTGCATCTTTACTATAAACTGTCATATAGAAGAAGTGCTAAAACAATGACAGTTCTTCACACATGCCCTAGTTTTACATTGTATTAAACATAATTTGCACTGTTAATAAAGTGATCTCCAATTTCTTATTCCTCGTGCTATTAATCTAAAATTAATCTGTCTGGTTAAAATGTTCCTCACAATTTGCTGACCATTTACAAGTGGCCCTCTTTCACACTGCCAGCTCGAGGCACGCTGTTAAAATGAAAAATGCCCCCTCTCAGATCTCAAAGTTAAAGCTCCCACATTTACATTTTTCTAATTTGCTTTTTGAATCATAACCTTTTACAGCTTCACTTCGCACAGACCATTAATCCCCATCAGTGGATCATATGTCTGCAGCCCATGGTGGTGCCTATAGCAGGGCCTGGAGGAGGAGGAGGCAGGGCGGGCGCTGCTCCTGTCAGGCGCTGTGTTCATGTGTCAGCTCGGCTCCCTGGATCAGCATGCTTTTCAATGGGCCACCTCCTCCCCTCTAATCCGCGCCTGTCATTCTAGCGCATTCACGGTGTGCACCCTCCCCTGCACCAGCCCACAGTTTAACAGACTTCTCAGTGTACTCACGCGCCATCCAGCCCTCTCTTTTCCACTCAATCTGATTCTATCCACACTGGGCTAAAAAAGGCTACACATTAAAAGCCACAGCCAAACCGGTAGACTGAAATACTGGGTACATATTTACGAATACACATCAGCTTTTAGAAGGTATAAAAGGTAATTGCGTTATTTATTTATCACTAAATTGTTAGTCCCCTGGAGATAACACTGAAACATCACACACAATGGTCTGTTTAGTACTGGACTCAAACTCAACTACTACACTACTGTGTCTCCATGCATTACCAAATTCAACCATAAATTAGATGGGACACTTTATAACTTTTCTGGTAAAGTGTCACCCATTTGTCTCAGTGGATATGGTTTGATAGCTTTGCCAAGAATGTTCCACAGTATGGCATTGCACATCCTTCTTGCATTTGTGTTTTTATTGCGTTAAAAATATGCAATCTTACTTACTGTGGGAGCACCTCTGATGGCATGATGGAGCTAGAAAACTTAAAGTGCATGTGACGGGTTAGAATACTTTTTCACTATAAAGTAATTAACATCGAGAGTTTACTAAAAACTTTCACTTAATTTTGTCTAGTTTTTTTTTTTATTATGGTGAAGTTTATCATTTTCAGATCTGTTACCTAACAACTATAATTTTAACGAAGGCCAAAATTAAATTACTACCCTAAATTACAAAACAGTTATGATTTGATGACAGCACCTTAATTGTCTTAAATTAATCAAAAATGTGTTCCTTGCTCATAAATTGTCTCCACATTTTGAATAGTTTTCAGTGTTGATGATATAAGTAGAGGTATCTCGCCTTAGAGCTCATCAAGACTTCCAGTATTGTTGTACTTTTCTTCTTTTTTTCCCCATAAATTTTCACTTAACTGATACATAATTACAACAGGTACCATCCCACCAAACCAAGTAGCAATTAGAAAAACATGAAGACCTGCCATATGCACTTTAAATGCTATACTGTGGAACATTTTGTGTAAAGCGACAACATCCCCATTTTTAATTGAATAAACAAAGTCAGCCAACACTTGCAAATAAAGCAAAAGTCAAGAAACAGCAAGTCCTGGTAGTGCAAATGCAGTATTGTACAGTACATTTCACACATCCACACGGACTGTCTCAGATGATAATCTTGCCTCTTTACTTCAGTTCAGCTGCCATGACGACTCTCTGATTCCTCCTCATGTGACAGTGGGGGACAGCAGGGACATTTCCACTACGTCTTGAACTCTACTGATACACAGAATACAATAGAAAACAAAGGAGAAGACTGCCTATGTTGAAAGATGTTATTTTTGCACAGATAAGAACATTATCCGCGAATACGACGCGCAGATGATGCTGTGCTTAACTTTCTTCGTATAGATGAATCTCTACTATTCGAACCACTGTCACGCTTGAATACTAATGACTCACTTAATCTAGGAGTTAAAGAAAGCAGTGAAAATCAAATTAAACTATAAAACTACACCACATCTCCACAATTTCTTAGCAACAGCAGACTGAAATGTAATTTTTCTTGTCACACATCTTATTTCTTTGTTTCTATTTTGTGACTGCTGAGGCTGGTACAATCAAAGTAACTCAAACACTAACCAAATATTTACTCACTCACTTTACTTTACTTTAACAGCCTGCCAGTACAAAGGGATTTACTGTATTTCCAATTACATTTCCCAGTTTAAAGCATACATAATATGCTTAATTGACTTTTATGAGTTTTAACCATATTTTAGCAGTGCTGCATTGTCATTAGTTTAATCAAAGTTCTTACTTGATTGACTCACGCATGTTTGAGTAACCCTATATTGTCCTGCATTTGACACTTTCTGTTCTTACCCCCTATCCCCGCCCACATCCCCTGTACGTACCTGTGATCATTTCAAAAATCAAGACTTTAAGTAACAGGGGTAAAAAATAAAAACATATAAATAAATGCTAGAAATTCACCATTCCAGCTTTTTCAGTTCGAATACCAATTCTGACACTAAAGCTTGAAGTATCTGCTAATACCTGATAAAAACCGATAACAGTGAAGAGATTGAGAATTGTATTTATTTCCTTTAAAACAAATATAAAGAAAGGCAAAATGAATCCAAATGTGTAATGCAGCTGTTATTTACCTCTCAAGTAACTGCAGAACAGCTTTGTGTAAATAAATGTTCAAATATTGTGAGATCTTCTGGGGTAACTGTGACCAGTAAATAGTCTTATTACATCATATAGTATATTAAATCACATTTTTCGATACTGGTGCTGATATCAGGTACCAGTATTGTATGCGTGCATCCCTAATAAATATGTGGTACTTGCTATGGTGCAATTTGAATACTAAGCTGTTTTAGATCAATATTGCATTTTCCATTGAACAGCGTGTAAAGTGCCTATCTATGTATGCTGTACTTTAATACCAAGTACCAGAAAAAAGCATAATATGTCTTCTTTAAGCACCATCACTAATGAGCCATACTGCGTAAATACATTCTGCTTTTAGACACAGACATCCATATCGTGATTTAGTCATTACCTCTGAGCCTCCCTTCCCAGATGAGCTCTCCTCAGCTCTGACAGCTGAAGTAAAGCGGCGTGTGTGTGCTGTTTGTGTTGCTGGCAATGCTGTTTGCGGAATGCTCGATAAATCCATGCGTTTGTATTCCCAGCTGCTTGTCTGGCAGCTCCATTAGCCATTTAAGAGCTTCTGCTGTGTAGGCTGATGGCTGATTGAGTCTGTGCTGCCTTGGATAGCTTTGTCAGTGTAAGGCAAGGTGACTGTAGCTGAACGCAGAATGGGATTGGCCCTTGACCCCGGAGCTACTCAGCTGTGATAAAACGCTGACACAATAGACTTCCACTGCCTGACTATCTCTTCTCTCCCACAGAACTGGTGTGTGCCTTGTCCAAACGCATGTAGCACTTAGTTTTTAAGAGTCCACTAATTGAATTAACATCCAGGGTTGTACTTGACTCTGCAACCCCGCAATTGGAAACAATCAATTTAAGAGATGTGTATACAACAAAGAGCCTTGACTGACTTATAGAGTAAGTTGCCATTATATCTCATTACAAAACTACCACTATTGACTGATAGTGGGTAATGAATTAATCAATATCATATGGGTCAAATATTTAAAAGAAGTTTTTTTCCTCTGAGTACTCCGGTTTCCTCCATCACTCCAAAACATGCAGTGCAGGCTAATCCTCAAGTCGAACAAAACCTAAAACAAGATCTGAAGATAGTTTCCTGGGTACTGCACTGTGGTAACCCTTAACTTGAAGTTGCTTTTGTCTTATGTATACACAGTAACACTTTAGTTTAGGGACCACATATTAATATCTAGCAAAAAATATATAAAAAATTAAAATGCATAATAAGAGCTTAATTACATGTTTATTTAGGTAATTAATTAATGTTTATTTTATTATGTTTATTACATGTTTGTTTGTATTTATTAAGTACTTTCAATGTAATTTTTGTCTGAGGCCGTATTTTTCCAAGTAATAGGAGTGTGGCTTACAATAGATGTTTTTATGCACTGAAATCTTAAGAAGCATGAATATGTTTTTGATAAATACCAACTAATAGCTAAGTAACAGCTAATTAGGACACCAATTACCACTTTGTTAGCAATGTGGTCCCTAAACTAGTGTCACCATATAGACTTATACATCACTTTGGTTTAGTGCTGTAATCTAATACCACAATGATAATTAAAAACACTCTTTCTTCAGACAATAGAATGTGATTTTCAACATTAAATCATAGTTCTTTCTTTTATATTACCATGTGGTTTAATCCCTCAGTTGTTCATATATATTCTAAAGTGGTCCATAGGTGTATACTAGTCTATGTGCTCTTATACTTGCTCTGATATTGCTCAATATAATTCTACATCTATTCAGGAAAGATTCATTTCTGTTCTGTGAATGTGACTTTTTAGTATCGATAGCTGCTCAAATGAGTATCTAGTTACTAAGTTTTAGCATCCATTAGTATCTGATTTGCAATATATTTGACAATCTAATTTAACTGAGTGACTGCATGTTAAGAGGTATTTGTTTTAAGTGCATTTGTATTGTAACCTAATCAGAAAATTAACAAACAGATCACTGAAAGAATATAAAAAAGTCATATTGTTTTGCCAGTATCTGTGGGCCTTGACACTGCCCACTCTACCTCATAGCTGCTGGCACAGGCTCCAGTGCCCATGAATCCTATTGTGGACTCTTGTTTGCCTGAGCACTTGTATGCATCTGTATATATTGGCCAACAGTGCATATTTGTGTTTCGCAGGCTGCAAACTGAATAAGTTGTTGGCGCTGAGATTGTGTCTGATTAACAGCACTGCAGATGGTTTACAGCCGCCTTTTACAGAGGGAATTAACTCTTAATATTTACAATGAGGCCAATGCAGAGCCCTTGGCAGCTGCTCCCACATCTCTACTGCCAGAAAGCTGTAAGAAACCTGAGCCACTTCAGGGCACACATTACACTAGGGCCTGTTGTTTGGCATTTCACACAAGGACCGCACTGGGTGGCTGTCTACAACTCCAGCAACAAAACTATATAAGGCACAAATGTTATCTTAGAATTTCTAGCAAGAGGCAAAACATTGCTGAAATATAATGATGCATGTAAAAAGATATTTGTCGAAATGTCAAGTCAGTTAATGGTGCATTGTGTAACTTTTCTGGTGGAGGGTCTGTCAAATACTTTTCTTTGTCTGGTGGTTTCACAGTATGGTGTTAAACCTTTCTATCTTGCTGGAGACCAAACCAAGTTGCAGGTCAGATCTGTGGAGAGGCAACCCTGCTCCCAGTAAAATTTTCAGCAATAAAACCACCTGTAATTGAATAAATACTGTGGAATATTCCTGGAAGAGAAACAACATCTCCATAGAAACAAGCAGCGGATGGACCCACCACCAGAAAAGTTACACAATGCACCTTTAAGTAAGCATGTCTGACACAAATAAATACCAGAATCAATTAATAATTAGCAGAAGTCATTTATCAAACCTTTTACAGCAAGACAGTATTTAAACAAACCTAACCAAAATCTCCCCACCTTTGTGAAGAAATTGTAAACAGGACAAATATTAAGCGCCAAAATCTATTGTTCCACCTTTCATATACAAAACGATAAGTCGATGTAGTTATTATCATGATAGGCTAAGTTAAAGATTCCTTATGTAACTTTTCTGGAGGACCTGCTTGTCTCAGAGATTATATTACTTTAATATGGTCTAAAATATTTCATTTTATTCCATTTATTCATTTATAGGTGTTTTTATTGTTCAAATGTGTCATCATACTAATTGAGTGGGCTGGCCCCTCCACAAATCTGACTTGTAACTTAGGCTGGTGGCATCAGCTTCATGTATCCATAGAGACTGATGTTTACTTACAATTATAATAATAATACCTCAGTTTTATACAGAGCTTTTTAACGATAACTCAAAGACGCTTCACAATAGTTAAAGGCACACCATGTAACTTTTTTGTGGCAATGTTCCACAGCATGACATTAAACAGCTCTACCTTAAATGTATTACAAGCTGTTTTAAATCTTAAAAATGCCTAGAAAAATGGACATTCTCACTGTGAGCAATGCGCCAACAACTATGCCCCTAGACATTTGTTATCTAAAGAAACAAATAGTATATTAAAAATATCACAATATTTTACTATTTGGAATAAACAGTTAAAAGCTATAAAAATAAAGAAAATTCTTATTTGTCATCCCACTGGTCCCTGTAAACCATTTTAATAAACAACAGCTATACCTTCTCAAGGGACAAACACCATGCGTTATTCAGTGAAGCCTTCTGGAGCTAATCTAATACAAGAGTGAGTGTATAATCCCAGAGATTAGATTTCATGTTGTAAATAATGCAGAGTGAAGCCTCTATGGGGCTTGGGTACATATGTGGTCACACTGTTCACACATCACAGTCTGGCGCTGTGGTTGAGAAACATCCCTGAGCGACTATATTTTATGCCTCAATGGGAGCACAGCATAATCTATATAAATGTAGCTGTGGTGACCGGAGACCCAAATATTCCCATTGTAATCTCGGAGTACACACTACACGCCCATGTGCACAGAGAAATATCGCTGTGTGGCAGTGTTTAAGCCACACTGGGCCCATTGTGCGGAGCTGTACCAAACGTCAGCTTGAGATCCATTAAAATGCAGGCCAGCCGCTCAACCAACCTGCTGCTAATTCAGTGCAGAAAGGAAACATGTGCTCACATGTGTTGTGTTAAAACTGCCTCTGCGCCTCGTGGATCCTCAGACTCAATCAATGCCATTTTTGTCAGGAGAAAACAACACCTGCTGACAAGTTAGCAGCTCTTTATGCTATCATCCATGCCTCTGAATGCCATAATTGTTACTTTGAGCTCGATACATGGTGTTTAGTTGCAAGGGAACCAGAATACACACTTATACTATACTAAAACGAAGAGTCAAGTGCTTCAAAGATGGCTGCCTGTTTGAGTGAATGGGCTGAGCTCTGTGACACATGGCGTAAGTTTAGCCTTTAGTCGCTACGTACATCCTTGGTTGGACAGTCCACGGACCATGTACCGTCTGAGCACTCATAGCAAGAGTGGCTAGAGTGAAGCAAAGTGAGCTGAAGCTAAAGATAATGCATTTACATTACAGTGGACTGGCCACAAGTGAATCACATGACAATACCCTATAAAGATATTTGAATAGATTCATGTTGCCTCTCCCTATGTTCAGACTGGCATGATTGACAGGTGGATTAGCCAATTAGAGGAAAAGAAAGGGAAAAAACATTGACCAAAGCACTAAAATCTGTTAACTGAAGGTGAGAGAAATTATATTTTCTTCTAAATGATAAGTGAGCTATGAACTGTTCTGCAGATGGAAATTAAATTTAGCAGAATCTGGTGTATAGCATCTCTTCTTTTAAGAGACGAATGTGCACATGGTCCCTGTTAAAATGAACCAATAAACTAAACTAAGCTATTTGATTTCACTGAAATAAACAAATGTGATTGCACGGCCATGTTTGAGCTTGGCTCGAGCCGTGACCACGCTGGACTTGCCAGGCAGGGCTTTTAGTCATGTGATGTCCATTATAAACCACAGTTGTGTATGCGGTGAGCGCTTGTGCTTTCTGAAATAAGAAGGGGAGAATTATTAGGTGCAAATGGCTGTGCTGCTCTCCTGCTGGGGGCTCAGCTAATCATGCTAAATGATGACTTTACTAAACATTAGGGGTTTATCCGACTGCGGCTGGACAGTTGCCATGGGAATGCCGGGTCATGTGGGGCTGAGGGCTGAAGCAGTTCACTCCAGCACATTCCTTTAATATCCCAATGAATCATTTCCTACAAATTTAACTTGTCTATTGAATCCAACCGCCTTGGGTAAACTGTGTGCGTTTGAGGTTTGACGAGAGTATATTGACAAAAACCTAAGAAAGAATTCTGCTTCTCATTTATTTAAAGAACAGCTATTCAGTGCATACTTCAATACTTCAATGACTACTTATCTTGCAGAAATAGAGCCCCTAATGCTAGTCATAAACTCAGATGAAGAACTCGTAGCCTTGGCAGCATAAAGCATTTGGGTCTGCTTGGCTGAGTTTTCTAGTGGATTTAAAGGATAGCAATAACACTGTCACTGCACCCACAAATATATCAAAAGAGAATAAATAAACACACTATTTATTGTAGCAAATGTCAGCAAGGACAGGAATTAAAATATCGCACTACAGATAAGCCATAGTTCTGTATTTGTCATCTTGCCTGCAGAAACACTGGGCCACTTTAAGACACTACTTCTTAGCGGCAGAGAGGCGAGACAGCAGAGGTCAATGGTCAGCAACTCAGCTTTTTCTGGTATTTCTCAATTGATTTTACAAGTCCCTATGGTGTGCTTCTACATTATAAGACAGAACCAAAATCTGATGCTTAAATATCTACAAAAATGCCAATAGTCTTGAGTGGAAAGACTGTGGTTTAGAGTCAAGTCAAATAAGGTTACAGCTCCAAATCAATATTGTCTGTAAAATGTTTGGAAAGTCCAAGTAGCATCACTGTAATGGTCATCTTTAAAGCTTTTACAATGGGCTAGCCAAGGTCAGTACTGAATTAGCAACTTGACCTGTACCATGTGGCATTTTAAACTGATGATGACAAATGTTGTAGATGACAAAATATAGGCTTTAAACTGAACTAAGGAACTTCTCTTGTTTCTAGGTCTGTCTCTATAAATACTATATCAACTTATCTTTTAATCAGTCATAGATGGGAGAATAACTTTTGAGGGTCAATATTTAGCGTGGATACATTTTCTTTGTACTAGTAGGGAAATTTTGGTTATTATTTTTCAGTATTACAATAAGATTTGAGCTGCAGAGGACTGAATAACATTTTTTTTCTTTAAACAATTTTGTACATTTACAATCAGGATGATTCTAATTTAGAGTTAATGTGTTCATTGCATAAATTAGTATTATCTATTATCCTTTATATTTTATTCAACAATATATCAAACTCCAAAAAGTGTTACCATGTCAGGTCTACTTGTTTCTTTTTTTTTGGGGGGGGGTTCCTTTTTATGAAACTATGGCCCTACATATCCATTCCTGTTTAAATTGAACTGAACTAAAAGTATCTTGGCTTGTGATGTTTTGTGAGTGGAATTTTAGTTTGCCTATTTTGAATAATAGAAGATAACAAATTAAATGTGCAAAAAGTACAGCCTCGTATACTGTATTTGAACTGTATAAAATGTAAGCCAAGTAGAATCACAGACGTTATATTTTGTCAGTTAAATGAGTCTACCACTGTAGCTAGCACCTGCTCATATAAATGATAATTACAGAGTTGTATGTCGACTGTGATGAAGTAAGTGACACAAAGTAGAAGCGTAATGTGAGAAATTGCAGTTCTGTGCCAGGATGACGGCTGGCTTCACTCCAGTGCCCCAGCCTCACACTGTACCCAGAGTTTACAAAAGCATTTAGCTGTACGAGCATCACAGAGACTATTGTTCATTTTACACTGTGTTCACATCATTTCTACGCTTTTTACAGGCAACGTGATGTACGGCTGAGGCAAAGAACTTTATAATGTCATTTTATTATTAACTGTTGGTCGGCTACAAACATTTTAAAATCATTAACCACAATGACTCAGAGGTTCTCGGTCTTTTTATATCAGCTCATAAAATATTTGGCTTAAAGTATCGGCTTTATGGACTAAAAGGGCATAAATCAAGACCAATACAAAGTTAAACTATGAACTGAACCATGGCTATATTTTGACTTAAAGGCGCTGTAACTGATTTAGTCTTAAAAACCTCAAAAACAGAAGTAGTTAATTAAAAAAAAACAAAATGCAATGTTTATTCCTCACTTAAAGGAGCACTATGTAACTTTTTGGTAAAAGGTCCGGCACCTGCTTGTTTCTATGGATATGCCATTGCACTGCTGGGAGTGTTCCACAGTGTGACATTAAACAGCTCCACCTTACATTTATTCATTTAGAGGTGGTTTTATAGCTCAAAAATACCAACTATTCTGACTGTGAGCAGGGTTGCCTCTCCACAGATCTGACCTGTAACTTTGTCTCCATGAAGATAAAAAGCTTTAATACCAAACTTTGAAATATTCCAGAAAAAGAACTAACATCTCTATGGAGAAAAGCATTTGGCGGGTCCTCCACTAGAAAGGTTACACAATGCACTTTGAACTTATGCATTCCAAGCATACTAATTACAGCAATGCTAACCACTTCCTGATTCTTGGACCATAAAACACTTTATAATTATATGCAGACAGCACATAGTGGACTTATTTTGACCTCTAGAGTTACAGATATGCTCAAATACATGGAATAAAGTGGATACTGGGCCTTTAACCAAGACAAATCTAGGTTAAATTAAGGTCAAACCCAGGATTAAACCAGTATGAACCAGACTGACTTTCCATCAATAGTACCCATACCACAGTTTGAGAACCACAGCCCTGTACTTTGAATTGGCTACTCTAGTCTGCAGTGTTGCGAGGCTACTTTTCCACATTATTAACTAACCGCACTAGCATGTATTGAGCTGTCTCTGTTGCAGGGGAAATGCACTGGTTCAAATGTGATCAATACTGTCTGGCTTTTCGATTACAAAGAAAACAATAGGTGACTGACACTGAGAAATAATGAGTTATGATGCATTGTAAAGGCCAATACATGCTGGAAACTGGTACATTTTAAATAAACTGAGTCTCAGGTGATTTTTGTGCAGATAATATAAGAGGTGCAGTGTGGTGCAGATAATATAAGAAACTAGTGTTTATTTAGAGTTGGTAAATTCAGGCTACTTGCGATGATGAAGAGGGTATCAATCTGTCATCATAATTACCACACTGACTTAACATTCAGTATATGCTAGACAAAACAATATTCTTTTAGACTCAGTAATTACAGCATTTTTTCTTGTTTATTTTAGTATAAAGCCTATATGGTAAGATTGAGCTGTAATTGGTTGAATAATTAACCAACTACTGTACCGTTAAGAGGTATAAAGTAGTAGATAAACATTATTGTTTATCAGGATATTTTCTGCAGCAAAATATTGTGCATCAGACATCATACTTTATATGAATGAAGACATGATTGACACTTGCTCAATTCCATTCATTTTTGTAAAGCCAAAAATCAAAACTGCAGTTGCTTCTTAGGGCTTAACAAGATCACTGATTTAACCAAGGGAAAGTTAGAAAATCAACAGTGAAACAGACGTCGATCAATAAGAAAAATCAACATTCACTGAAACAAGCAACTATCCTAGAGGATCCCCTGTCCTTAGACCCTCCATCTCGGCTACACAAAAGAGAATCCAGTAGGAAAAAGAGAAATTTCCAGGAGAACCACGGTGAAAGAGAGATCTCATAGATGGGCAGGCTGCAAAGGTGAGGGGCAGGGAGAATCCAGGCCCAAAAAACAGAATCCACGATGTCATCTAGGGTCCTGTCTTTACTGGGCATTGTTCCTGTTTGGTAGTGGTTTGAGCCCTGTTTAGACTCAGTGTAGACTTGATTAGGTTCTGTTTTAGTCCCGGTGTAGTCTTAGTCAGGTCAAGTTCATATTTAGTTCCAAGTTAGTCCCAGTTGTAATGTGATTTGTAGCGTAAGAAGACTAAGCATACCCTAAGAAGCAAAGGTGACAGCAGCAGACATGACTATATGGTATAAACTACACTGAACTAAACGCTGAAAAGACTAGATACTCATTATTGAAACACTTTCATAGCCCATCAACTGAACATGCTGTAAATGCAGTGATAAAATCTCCTATCACTTTATATAGGCTGACTATTTTACTAGCATATTTCATCTTGTAAAGAGCGCAGACACTGTTTAAAGTGTAATATCTTGGCAGTCCTGGTATATTTATCTAACAATCTTAATGATGTTGTTATCTCAAGATAAGCCACTCGCTCTTTTTATGTGATCACATATTAATTATTTTGTCAGTCCCCAGATAACACAGCTTGAGTAAAGACTTTATAAACCACACATTTGAGACAAGCTGCAGTTTTAGCTAAAGAAAGACTTCTGTTAAGATACACATCAACAGGAAAGGCAGTCAGTAAAATGATGTTTTGGGTAATTAACTACACAGATTTAGTTTAATAATTAAGATGGAATTGATTGTAGGGGAAAGGGTGTGATGAGATGTTTACTGTAACACTGGAGAGGTTGTGGGTGCCATGCTTGAATTAAGATATAAAACTGTATATGTACTCCTGTTTAATCTCAAATAACTTTTCTCCACCCTATAGAAATACACCAGGTTAGATTTCAGGCACTATAAACTTTTAGCACAGTTAGAACATGCATGGCTATTTGATAGATACTATTGTAATTTTAACATTACTATGTTAGAGTGTGACAGGGAAGATTTTTGAAAGACAAAATCTATGTTCTGGCATGTACAAGTACTGTTGCACTGTAAATAATGCACTGTGACCTCCTTCCCCTCCTCCCTTTCTTTTTAAGGACTGTAGATGGACATTAGAATCTAGTACTACCATCTTTGCTTCTGACATTATGCAACATTGTCACTTTAAAGAAATACAAATTATAATATATATATATGCTAACACTTGACCTTAACTTATCCGTGTTTGACATTGCATCAGTGGCATGTCAATCTGCCCTATCTGTGTCTTTACCATTGAGTGCGAGCATGTAAACTAACTAAACACATATTTTCTTGTTTGTTAGGGTAAATGTGGGATGTGCTTTGGCAAATAAAAATTGAATACAAAGTTCTTCACAATGTATTCTTCAAACATACAGTATATCGAGATTGACTTACACAAGTCAAAAGCCATCTAAAAATGCTCACATCTAATAGATATTTCAGTTTTCTTTCCTCACAATAACATTTTGGTTCTGAAACATGACTTTCCTCATATTTTAAGGTTTAACTCACCTACAAGTCCCCAGCTAAGCCTTGTGCTGAACTCTTGTGTGTTAGAGCTCTCTGCATAATTGTCTGATTGATTAACTGTTTAATATGTCATTAACATTCAGTGCTAAGCCTGTGTTAACAAGGAGAGGTCTTCAGTGGGACAGAGGTGGATTGTAGACAACCTCTTAAAGATGACACCAGCTGGAGCTCTGCGTGGAGGCATAGGGCTCTTCAGGCTGTCACTAAATCCCTATAACCCCACAACATGGAGGACCTAAGAACTAGAGACAATGAGGATGCAACTTCAACTGCCAGTAAATGATCTGACATAGTAATAATGAGATTGTTAACTAAGGTCAAAGTACACATGTGGCAGTATTTGTTACACCTGATGTGGCACATGCCAAATATTTATGGCATCTACCAAATATTTGTGGCACCTGACGTGGCTCCAAACAATATTTGTGGCACTGGGTGTGGCACTTGCCAAATATTTGTGGTACCTGACGTGGCGCCAGCCAGTATTTGTGGCAGATGTGGCACCTACCAGTTGAAGAAGGTACATCAAAAATACACATTTAACATTACTACCATTAAAAATGAGGAGATGGCTTTGTTAAAACGTCTATCATTTATGGGGTATATACCATAACTAACCAGTGTCCAAAAATGTTTTGAAATTCTTTCTTTGTAATTTTATTTGTGCAGCCCAACTAACTATAATAACAGTGCTCTTTGAAAATGACGAGTGCAGTGTATGTGTTCATGCCATTAGCTGCTTACAGTACAGAAGAGCAGGGCCAGGCCTCCTTTGTACACAGACCTATGAGAGCACTTACACCTGCAGCACAAGCATATGATTAATAGTGTTTAGATAGACTACTTTGGTGGGTTCACTCCACTAAATCATTTGGCAGAGGGGGACTCCTTACAAACTAAGGGTAAATATATATCTATTGCTCCCCTTGTATACACTGCAGTGTGTTCATTAGCTCTGATCCTTTATGTTACACAGGGGCAGAATTCTAACCATTAACCAAGAGGTACAAATGAGTTCCTATTTAGTGAGCTGTAAAGAGAGTGGCCGCTGATCTGTGAGGTAACCTTGAAGCATTGTGGAGAGCCCGTGGTGCCCTTAAATGATTCTGCTTTCTATCCCTCAGTGGTTTTTGCAGAGCAGTGTTGAAAAATTGCTTGGCGCAGCTGCACAGACTGTGATGGGCTAATCAAAGGCAGCCAAAACGTCCGAGGATCTCCAGTGTGTAGAGCTAAAAACACAATAAAGCATCATATGGAATAACAAAAAACTTTCAGACCAAAATCAATAAACCAACTGGGACAGCACTGCGGGTTTCATTTTGCGAGGCAAATGTCTACATGCCAACAGCTCTTGTTAAGACTGTGGGAGCAGTGCTAGGAAATTCTTGAAAGTAAAACACATTTTTATCTTTTTCTCAACTGATTTACAAAAAATAAAAAAAAATATAGTGCAAAGGACAGTCCCAGAAGTACTCAAAGGCCAGCGGCAAAACAGTCATCGCTAGTGTAATAAATTTTTATTTAAGAAACTGGTCTAACTGAAACCAAAAGAGGGTTTGATTTATCCAACCCTGAGGCAAATTCTGAATAGCCTTTGCTGAAGTATATTTTGAATGGTGGTTTTAAACTTATCATAATATCTTATTTTAGTTGTATCAAGAGAATAGATAAGACTGGACCTGAACACATCAGAAGTACTGCTAATTTTAAGTAAATGAGATATCAGAGAGAACAGGCAAATATTTGTAGTTCTCCAAGCCTTGCTAATGGAGTTGAGAAGGTCATCTGGTTTAAAAGGCTATGCTAAATACAACTACATATCTCTCATACCAGCTGAAACTTTTGAAACTAACAGTCCAATAATATCATTAATACAACTTGTCATTGCTAAGTCTGGATCTTGATCATCACATCTGACACTTGTACATACTGTGTTCGTTTATTTAAAATTTACTGTCTAAATGACTTGATTGAATTTCTGATTTCTGTCCTCAACTTGTCAGGAATGACTGAAGCTTTCATTACCTTGTCAACAGGCTCTATGTGAACCATATAATTACTCCTTTCGCCTGGAGGTGTAAAACAGTTTTTCTTCTCTTGGCAGATTTTTGGCTTGTGCTCCTTGCTCTGCTGCTAGTGCACAAAGACATACTCCAGTTATTCCAGGACACTGTGGGTATGTGGCCCTTTTGTACCATCAAGCAATAGACCCAAAGCTCTACTCATCTCTTTCTTGCCATCATTATTCCATTCTGATAAATGACTCCTGGAGCTGGTCCTGATAAGACCCTTCCCTGCCTATTCATCTGCTCTCAATTCACAATGTTACACCGGCAGCACACACAGATCTACAGTAGCAGTCAGTGACTCATAGTTTCAATGGAAAAGACTCCCCCAGCGTGCCTCCACCACCGCTGTTGTTGTTTAATGGAGTCCCGATAACCGCCAGCTGGCTGTAAGCAGGTGCACTCACTGAGAAAAGGAGATATGGGATTGTTTATGTGTTTGCTTTAATTGTGCTTTACATTTTACTAAAACAACTAAAACATACCAAAATATAAGACAGTAATCAAACAGAACATACTTTCAAACTAACTAATTTCTAAAGCAAGTACCCTATGTTTATACCTATGCCACTTCATGTGAATATTATCATTCAATGATTGCAAGATAGGGCCAGTTGTTTGCTTATAAGGGGTCAGTAATTTAAGTTCTTTCAAAATACATAAGTATATATTAGCATTAATCAATATTAGATGCTTTCTTGGATGGCGATCTATGCTGTTGTAGCGCCAGTGACTGTACTATAAGCTTTAGTCTTAGAACTAACCTGAATCACAACCTAAAAATAAAAAAAAATATTAACCTAATATGTATGAAGGTATCAGTCTGGGACCTTTTATTATCAAACCACATGCAAATGACTCGGGCCTGTTTAAGATGAATTCTAAAGAGTTTCTGAACTCACAAAAATCAAAAAATTCATCTTGCTGGCAAGGCTAGATAATTATTGGAATTGCCCATAAGTTTTATGGATGCAATCCCTTACTTTACTTGCTTGATATTTCACTCCCTCCTATTTTCTACTTTCTGTTCAAATGCAGGTGAGTCTGGAACCAGACAACTGATTGGTTAATGAGCCTGTCAATCATGCCCACCAGAAACTCTACACACTATAATATATTTGTATTGTATTGCAAAAGTGTGTAGCTTTGGGCTTGCTACATATACTTAGGATTTTGGAAAAAAGTAAATATACTGAATTCTGAATTGTATGTATCTTTCCAAGAGGAGCCTTATAACGAAAACCTTCTCCAGGCCCGACGCCTAATGCAAACAAACAGGCAGTGAAGTGCGGATGTTGAGTGCGCCCTGACGTGGTACAGAGCACTTCTTTTAGCCTGGCACACATCCAAGCGCGCAGTGGAGAGGCAGCAGAGCTCCTCACAGGCTCTCCTCGCTCTAATCCAGGAGGGAAGCCATATATCTGAGCTGTCACGTCCCATCGCTCTGACTATATATCAGTCCATTCATAGCTGCGTGAGCCTTTGATGTCTGTAAATGTGTCGCCAGCCTGCCTGTTTTAAGTCTCTAAGTGGGAGGATGCTGCTGACGCTTAATCTTTGTATCTACGCACTTTGCCTCTCAGTGAAACGTCAAAGTGAGCTCTGGGGCCCAGAGAGAGTGTGTTTGGCAAAGATGCTGCATGGATTTATGAACTATAATTACTGTTAATAACCTTAGGAGCTTGTAACAGTGCTTCTGTAAATATTGTCTTAAGGCCGCTCTCTGAAAATTAAACTGTTCCATTGCCCTGTGCAAAGTGTGAAGAGGACAAAATCTCTTACAAGCCGTTATTGTTTTATTGAAAATTAAACATGGTGTGAAGAAAGGAAAGCTTGTACTGTTTAATTGGAAATATTTCACTGATGCAAAAGGGTCATTAAATTGCAACTGCTCTGAAGACATTTTTCAGAGGTTTAAGAGGCAAGAAAATACTGAGAATGTTGACTATGCATACATGCTTCATTTCTCTACTATATTTAGGCTTTTATAACCAATTTAAAATGTTATAAATTTGAATTTTCCAAAGCTCTAGACACTCAGACCAGTGTTGCATATTACCCCAGGCTATAGACTTAGTCATAGCACTGTCAAATTGTCATTCAAACGGTCATTCAAAGTCATTCAAGAAGTAAACTTTGCAAAGCTTAAAATTTAAAATATAACTTGACTAGGGAGACTAGGGATGTCTAACTGAATTGACCTGAAATTAACTGAAATGTGGTGAAAAGATCTCTGCTAAAACGAGTTACAACACTCTTGAACGGGGCTGGGCGACTTTGGGTGACATTACTAAACATTACAACTTTTAAAGCACAACGACTATAGAACCACATCAGCCCATTTGAGATTCTAATGTGTTTAATGCAGTTTTGTGCACATGTGTTTATGTTTTACAGAAACAAAACTTAAAACCGCATGGCTCATTTGCATAAACAGCGAGCACCTTGTGCCGCTAAAGCAGTTCAACTTCTTTCAGACTAAAGGACACGACTCAGTGGAATATGAGTGTTCTCTCTGTGACAGAGGATGTGCTGTGTGGAAAAGGTTTGTGGTGCTAGAAGCTTTTCACTGGTACCAACCTTTGGCATTCACGGTGGTAGTGAAGTGTGAATGAGACACAAGCGAGCAAACTCAGGGAGGCGGGGCCGTGCACAGAGAAGGCAAACAAGCAAAGCGTCCAAATCAGAATTGAATATTAGCATTATATTGATATATATGATATGTCAAAATCCATATCGTGCTTAGAAATATCTGTATATATTTAAAATATCGAGATATCGCCCACCAATACTCTTGAATATTACAGTTATGGTTGACAGTAGCTCAGTTGGTAGCGTGTTTGTCCACTGATCTGTAGGTTGGTGGTTTAAAACCCAATATATGAGTGTTTGGGGTGGAAAAGCGCAATTAAAAACTCAATTTTTAAAAATGAGAGTTTGCATTCATGATCTTAAAATAGAAATTCTTGAAAATAGCTAAATAATTATTATAGAAAATTATTTTGAATGCCCTTTAATTACTTGTTTATAAGCATTTGATTCACTGGTATATTTCAGTGTCCCTTTTGTCGCTTGTTATCTTAAAACAATCTGTGTACAAAAGTTACTAAAGCAGTAGTTTAACATTCCCAGCATGTGGTGTAACCCTGCTGTGTGAATGTGGAGCTGTGCAGAAACATACAACTGTTTGATACCCATATAACATCGGCGCACAAAGATAAAAGTGCAATTTTGCTTTTCTGAATTTCAAAGAACATGTGCCAAGTAATACATGCCCTTGTTTCTCTTAGTTATGCAAATCTACTGGTGCAGGCTGTGTTCTGAGGCACTCGGTAACGCCGCTGGGAGAGCAAAATGCATTATTCTGTTTAGATGCTGTGTTAAAAAGAGGCCATTAATATGCGCTTTTGTGTAGCTTAATCCCAAAAATGCCAACTAGCAAAGCAGTCTAGCCAGCAATCAATAGCCTCCCGGTTCCTGAAGCGTCTGCAATGTATGAAGATTGAATTAATGAGCGCTACATGCAACACAAACCCCCCGTCCGCCATTGATTTGAGCTCATCAAAAGCTCATTGTGAGAAAGTGCGGTTAGCTTCAAATGATCTCCACTGTCTTCAGTCAATTAGCCGGCGAATTTCCTCTTCTTGTTAAAGTGACAGTGATGACAGGGGACATCCAATAAGCAATATTGATGAAGACCATGTTGATGAATGTGTCAACTGCCAGCCAGGGCAGATGTATTTCTTATTGTTTGGATAGTCCCTGGAGGCAGTAGTCAATTTGTACTCAAACACAGAGTTTTGGCAATAGGCTCTGCAGCTAGAGACAGAAGACTTAATTATGCTCTGAATGGAATTTTACTTGTTACTTACTATTTTTAACTCTTTTTTCTTAATTGATTCTACTCAGTACACTAAGTCACAGTTGTAAGTACCCTGGACTGAAACAAAGTTATGCTTGTCATGCCATTAAATTGACTACAAGTAAAAGTTAATCTGCAAACTTTCTTCTAATTAAAACTTGATCATAAATACCAAATCAGGAAATCTCTGAAACAATAATAACCACTCCACAGATGTATCAGAGAGACAAGAAGGAAACAATTATATAATTTTTGGTGAGGGGTCTGCTACATAGAGAGGTTATGTCATGTCTCCATAGAGATGTTTGCTTTAATGGGAATGTTCCACAGTATGGTATTAAACTTTCTTTTGTTTCATCAATCCTTGTTGCTTTTATTGCAAAAAAACACCTCAAAAAACATTGTAGCTGTGAGCTGGGTCACCTCTCCACAAATTGGATGTGTGACTTGGCCTGGTAGCTTTACCTGCTTCGCTCCATGGGGATATATACTGTAATGTTTAATTACATGTTGTAGAACAGTTAAGGCAAATAAATAACTATGGAGACTATACTATATGATACCATGGAGCAGAAAAGTTACATTTTGCTCCTTAAATGCAAAATTTTTAAAAGATGAATTAAAAAGATTTATGCAACTCCTGCATTGTCTTCTGTCAGTATTTTCCAAGAGAATAAATTGTTGTTAGTCCATGGAAGTATAATAGAACACATTGGAAGAAATACAAGTTTAATTGGATTCTAAAGTCAGGATGAATTTTAGAATGCCACAAAAGAGTACCACTTGTCTATTTGGTCAGGCCACTAATGCAATGCAAATCCGCTGACCCATGTCTTTTCCATTTACAAGTACCAGGAAAAAAAGATTAGCAGACAAGATCAGCAAAATATAAGCTGTAAGCCTTTTTGGTACAGAGAAAATGACCCGCTCTCCCCCCACGCAGATACAGCCACAACATCTCTACTCGAAACAAAACAATAAAACCAGCCAGCCTGTAGTTGTTAATTTCCTCTCTGCTTCGATTGACTCAATAAGCCCTCTTTTCCTCCCCTCTGAGCCTGCACCGCTAGCTCTACAGGTGCAAACAGCAGCAAATAGAGGAGAGAGCCTGTTGTGAGATGGAGTGGCACTGGGCGAAAAGCAATTGAGAACACCACTCCAACAAAAGGCCTGGAAGAAGTTAATCCGGACTGCCGCAGGAGTTTTTCATTAGCCGGCCAATCTGTTCCTGCAGCGAAGATGTTAGTGCTGTTATATTTTATCAGGAGACAGAGCTCAGAGCTACAGAGAAATGCACTAAATGAGAAGTTTTGACTGGACCTGTTGTTGTGAAATGCACACTGCAACATGATCCTATTCTTGCTTCTGAGGGCTTAATCATATTCATTTCTTATGCTATTTGCAGTATCAATATGTTTTTGAATCATATGGGCAAACTTTTCTCTAGTTGTATTTTGTCTGATTTTACTGGCGAGGCCTTTTGAACCAGCCATTTAGACCATATTTCTTGTATACACACATCACCTCCACCTTGCAGAGTCTGAAAACTCTATTCTTCGGAGAATAAAAATAATCTTTTTCCAAGAGAAAAGTCGTCATTCACGGTGGTGTATTCCTGATCCTTGGCAACTTTTAATTAGTGTTTGTCCTTCAAGCCTGCGCTGCTCTCAGCTATTAAAGGCCCCAAAGCCCTTTGCAAATTAATTATAAAAGAGTATGCAATCATTGTAATTCTGTTTGGCCCTGGGCTCCAGGACTGGTCTTTGACCTATCTCTCTACTGTGCTATTATACAGGGACAAAGAGTGGTGGGGGTTAGTCAAACTCTAATGAGAGTTCACAGTGCAATTTCAAATATTTTACTAACCAAAGTCTACATATTGTACCGATACCCTATGTGAAGAAAATTAGTGTTACTGAGCAACCACAAGGAACATATTTAAACATGATGCATGTGTAAAATGGTGTGCGTATAACACATGTACTACTGGAATGAATGAAATCCTTGTGGCTGGTGACAAAAGCATCTAAATTTCATTTTTCCAGCAGAATATATAGCGACTTGTTTTATGCACCATATGCTCCTCCAACATCAGAAACAGCTGAGCACAACTGGTTACTTTTTTGAGATCAGAAAAGTTCTCACTTGGAAGAGAGGAAAACTGATGTCCAGCCAAACACCTGTCAAAGACCCATCAGCAGCAGCCTGGACAGTAATGCTGAACAGGAGGAAGAGTATATAAGGACAGAACATGATGATAAAGACCAGGATGAAGCCCTGAGACCTGTCAAGACTAGAAAACACTTGAGGGATGTTAATATGATCTGACATTGTTCAATTGTTTGAAACTGTAGTCCTTACGACACCACTTGGGCTCCATTTTTAGATCAACTCAAACAACAACAATCCTGCTTCTTGAACCACTGGCCCTGAGGAGTCACCAGCTCACCGCCCACAGCCTGGTGACTACTTGAGGAAGGTAAATGTTAAAGTAGGCCAATTGGACCATGGGGACTAGACCAGTGAAAAGAGGCCAGGCTGTGAGATGACGATCTGCTCCTCTCCTCCAGTATGCTGCCAAATCCTTCATGATACATCTACAACATCACCAGCTTTCACCGCCCCACTGAGCCCTGCTCCACTTTTGTCAATAAATAATGAGGAGAGCCCAAAGCTAACGTGTACATGAGCTAACTACATGTGCTGAGAAAGAGATCGATACTACTCCTTTAAGTACATCTATGCACAGATTATGTACTTGTAATGTACAATGTAATAAAGAGCTCTCCTCCCTGCTACTGAAAAGGAAACTGAAACATATACAACACGTACATCAATGTTATGAAACAGGTTCAAATGGTATTTTGATATTTAGGAAAAGGCTCAATACTGAGTTCTAGACCATAGTGTAGAGCTGGGTGATACAGTGCTAAAATTTCAATCATAATCTCATCCAAGCATAGTCACTCTTCCTGTTGTTTAATCTCTGTAAGGCTCTGTGAGAGTGACAGCTGGATTTGACCAATCACAGTTAAATGTGAACATTCAAAAGAAGCAGATTACTTCACTGATCCTGTAAAGTCAAAAAAAGAAAATAACAAAGTATATATTAGTTGTGATGAAATCCAAATCATAATATGGCTCCAAAAAAATTACAACTAAATTTTTGCCATATTGCCCACCCCTACCACAATGAGAATTCAAAACATATATAATGTACATATGAGGGCCCGACCAATATGGATTTTATTCACTGTAAATCTTCAATTGATTATAAAACAGTTTGGCTCTATTGGATTTTAAATTGGGTTTGCTTAGGAATCATTTATTGTCATTCTGTTTCTTTACAGTCATATTTAAAGACAGTAGGCCTAATGTCATTTTTGCATGACATTCTAGCCTGTAAACAAGCCTGTGTGCGGATGGTAATTAATTATATGCGTAAATGCCGATCATTCGCATATTAATGCAGGTCCAGTAATGAGTATAAGGCCACTATAGTCAGGTGACTCTGGGGGTGTGTTCAGGGGCATTATGACATCACAGACACAGACAAATTAGTCTTAAATTAGCAGATAAATACTGATGCGGTACCACGTATTAGGAAATGTATCTATCTGTAAAATGGATTAAATGAACATGATATGGAGAGTCTAAGCTTTATAACAAGGTATAACATGCCCACGTCAACTATCGGCCCATATTGGCAAGATTTATGCTGATAGCCAATATATCTCCAAGTGTCCATATTGGCCGATAATATCGGCTAACTGATATATTGGTTGCCCTCTATTACATACAGTTGTTAAAATTGTTGAACATAAAATTATAGTAGTTTCTCTAGTAATACTGAAATATAGAAAAAAACTACTCAGAAAAGGGGAGTCCTTGCTTAGACTGCTGCCCTGATGACCTGACCCCGGATAAGCGGAAGAAAATGGATGGATGGATATTCAAAAAAGGGCCAACTTTGTCCTATTTTTTAGTATTCTATTCCTGTTCAAATTAACATATAGTTTTAGCATCGATTTGTATGTATAATCCTTCAGAAAACCAGGGCTACAGCAAGCATTTCAACAAAAATACTGCATCCAGACATCATGAAAGCCGTGGATAATAAATTTCTTGTGTTTTCAATGTAAAGACAAACAGGGCATGTGTAAAATAATGCCCTCTGAATGACCATGTGTGAGTGCTTTAAATGCCAGTGAAAAGATGAGAGATCTGCATGCCTCTGGGCTGCTGAGGGGAGCCAGCTGTTGGATTGCGCTGCACAGATATGTGTATAGAGCGGGGCCTGGAGGTCAGAGCGGTAAACAATAGTCCCTGTGATAAATCTCGTCTGCTCGGTGAGTGTGCAGGGTGCGTTTGATTTATGCCTTCGGAGGGTGAGAGGAGAAAGCAACAAGAACACACAGATAAATAATTCACAGGGACATTAACATCAAAGAGGGCCGGGGGGAAACAAAAACACGCCATTTGGGTCGATGTGGCGTTTTGGATTAAAGCAGACAGTATAAATGTGTGTGTGAGTGTGTATGTGTATGTGTGTGTGTGTGCACTGGTTAGCATGGCCTTGCCCAGAGAAAGCATCACTGTGGGGCAGGTAGAGGCTGCGCTGAAAATGCTAAACAGAGCATTTTATTTAGAACCTGCTTTAGTGGTCTGGACTGGCACTCACAAGGAGAAGGGCCTTGGGTCAATTCTGGGTGTTTTATCAAATCACAGGCTGAAAATGGGCACATATTCTAATCGTCAAGATACTAGATACTTCTGCCAAAATGCTGGTTCAAGATCAGGAGAAGGACTTAACCCATTAGAAGGCTGAAATCTTCTGTAATCTGTAATTGTAAAAAACGGTATGCTGTGGAACATCCAGGCAAAGCAATAACATCTCCATTACACAAACGGAGTGTACCCTTCAACAGAAAAGCTACATAGTGCACCTTTTAAGACATGTTATCCTTTTCTGTTGAGTATTTAATTCATGTAATTAATTACTAATTCCAGTTTTTGTTAATTGTAAATAACAAATAATCTAAAGGGGCTTAAAATGGGTGCACTAATCCTGTTCAAAACTAAAGATCTGAGGAGCCCTGCCACAACAGATTTTCATTGGCCATGTGATGTTTTTGAGGCCCACTGAGTCAGATTTTTTTCATATATTCACACCTAACTATAGAAATGTGAGACAGAGATAGGGGGAAGGTGAAAACAGAAATTGTATTGGGACTCAAGAGTCAAAGGGGGGCAGAAAATACTTTAGCTTTACTCAAACACCAATGGAAATACAACTCTGAGTAAGTTCATTAAGAGGGAAAAACATCATAACATGTTGAATAAGACATAAAAGATTAACCCCTATTAAAATTCAATTAAATCAATGACATGCTTTAGGGGGAAAGCTCAAAAACCTCTATTTTCTATAAATCAGAGTACAAAGCACAAAGCGTCACTATTGCAGAGGAATAATGTCACCTTCAGTCTGTGAGACAGAGAGCTTTGTTCTTAAGTGAAAGTGAGATGTGAGTTTAATATGGCAGGTCCTGACACTTCATGGATCTCACGTCACTGGAACATCGTGTCTACATGGAAAAATGCCTTCTATGTTGTTATTCCTAAGTGCCAATATTTTAAGTAAAGTTCTTTTTTTGTCATTCACACAAGTTTAACACGCAAACCCTGCATATTTAGGCTGAGTTCTTCTCTCAAACAGAAAACACTCTGTTCCACCTTGTGATTTTTATAATTTCAGCACTGGAAATTGCCAATCTCTACTAAACCAAAGGTAAAAGGTAGCTGTTAACTTGAAAACTACTGCTTCATGACATTACAAGGTGGAGATGTAGACAGACTAATAATAAAAGGTAACTCAAACATGTGTGAAAGAAACAAAACACAACTCCCAGTATGTTCTGCGGCAGTAACAGCATTATAACATGACTACAGTCGCACAAGAGTCAATTTTGTGTAATGTTGGACTTTTAAATAAGCAAAGAAACAGCTAAATGATAAAAAATACATATAGTTTTTACTAATATAGCTGACCGTATCGAAAGCATGTGCAGTCAAATCAACTAAATATCAATGGTAAGAAACTATTCAAACAGATCGCGCATACTGGAGGCTTTGTTTTACAGAAAGCACTGATACACATCACAGAGGGCTAATTGGCACTATTGTTTTTCTACAGTTCCCCTTGTGTCCCGAGGATCTCTAGCCCGTGAGTGCTGTGGTGATGATAACAAAGCAAAATGAGCCCTGACTCCATTGTGTTGGTGGCACGCGCCCATAGGGACATTTGCACTGGTGAATAGCTCCATTGATGTGTTTTTCACAGGCTGTCACAACACTTCCCTCCACAGAGCCAGAATGGGGCATGCTAATTGCAGGGTGTCGGCAAATTGCTTTATCCAATTCGTTTTTTCTTTTTGTGGAAATTGTGCCTTATCGAACGCAGAGTAATTAGGGAGAAAAATACCTAGCAGGTTAATTTGAAGAAGTGAGATTGGGGTTAATTGTGCATAAGCGAGGCAGTGTTTGTTTCTTTTTGCTTTTGGGAGTAATCACCTTTTGCAGTCAATCATAAGGGTTTCCATTATTAAGTGGAGAGAACAAAGCGAGCAAGTGTGATTCGATTTACAAGACAATTGAGGCTTGTAACTAGAACTAGAACAAATACTGAAAGCTTTCATAGGGTGTAATTTTGGAAGACTGACAAACAAAACTGTCACTCATACACTCATTTGTTTTGAAAATGCAGTAGCCTGCATCAAGTGTTGACAATATATTTATGTACTGCACAAGATAACCCCTGGAAAGACATGAATTTTAATCTGTTGCATTGTGTGACTTTTGTGGTGGAGGGTCTCAAATGTCTAGTTAGATAGTACACTTTAAATGAGGTAGCACTATAAAAAAGTATCCTATTCTTCTGTAAAACCTTTTGCTTTGCTATCTCTAATACCACCACCCTAACACTATAACATACTCATGTCAGTAATCCTACAGGTAGTACTGTAATTACCAATACACAGTCAGTATAAGTACCATTACAAGTACCACTAACTACTACTACAAGTACAACTCTCTCAATGTTAGTTCCACTATATGTATAATTAGAGGAACGACACACTATCAATGTAAATACCAATAGAAGTACCACTAAATAAACTACCACAGTAAGTAATGCTGGTAATACTGGTTCAAGTACAACAGTAAATATTACTGAAAGTACCACTGTAGGTATAAGTTCCATCTTGTGTTAATAAACCTTAATTAAAAGTGCTACCCTAGATCATGCACTGGAATACATTGAACTATTGGCATTATTTTAGAAAACAACATTAACGCAAGTCATTTACATCTTACTAGTAATTATGCGTGAATACTTTTATTATCCACATATCTCCCCGCATCCCGTATTGCATTAGTCTCTCTGTATATGCTAATGATTGGAGCATGATCCTGCACAAATGAATCACTGCGCAGTACAATGATGTTTCGAGATAGTTTCCAGGATACGGCATCACAGGTAATGGAGAGAGCATGCAGAATAATGCCATGTGCAATTAGTAGTGCATAAACAGAAGGTGGCTGGCTGCTGGCTCAGTGTTTGGTCCTGATATGACCAGAGCAGCAGTAGCAGCAGCTGGGTTGTTTAAAGCACTTTTCTGGGTGACCTTGGACAGTCTCGAGGGATGTTCACTTATTTAACCATCTGACGCTGCTCTTTTCTGATTGGACGTTTCACACAGACCACACTGCAGTATACAGCTGAGGATATACAGTACAGCACATGAAAACTACCTAAATTAACTTACAATTACTGAGTTAATTTGATTTTACATGAATGTGTGACTGCTGACAAACCAACTAATCTATGGAGATAGATGAGTTTAATGCAATATTGTGGTAAATTACAGGTAAAGCAATAGCATCTCCATGGAGACAAGTAATAGAACATGTTGTGGTAGTCGCACACACTTAAACTGGTTTTTTGCTCTCACTGGACAAGGCATATCTGATTTGAAGGCTCAGAACGTTTGAAATGCGGTAGTCAGTTGCTGGATAACATAGGACATTCGGTAGAGGTTGTTGTCTGAGATATCTTTAAACTAAAGGAGGTTTGCACTACAACCATTTGACCTATTTTAATAACAAGTTTGGATTTTAGAACATAATTGTGTATAATAAAAACAGCTAAACTAGACAAAGTTAGTTAGAAAAGGTAGATTGTAGTATAGTAGAGTTAATAAACATTGTGATCCCTTCTTCAAATTACATGTACATCTATGTCTGTTGTGTCTGTCCCTGTCAAATCATCAATAAATAACTAAAACTCACATCCATGACACATTATACCCTGTAGTGCTAGATTCTCTGAAGTTAAACATATCATTAAATCAATAAAATGCTTGGAGTCATTTAGTATGTTCCCCTGAACATACAGAATGATAGAATAGATAGGCTACTGATGTCCGCTGTGAGCTGTGAGCTGCGTGCCTCGACTGTCCTCATATCACTCCTGTGTAAGTGACTGACAGCTCGGTACAGTCCCAAAGAGCTGAGCCAGATGTCGCCCCATTCAGCTCACGCCATCATCCAAGGGCAAAGTGCCTCCTAAACATGCCACGTCAGGTTAAGACTCAGGATACTCAAGTTCTGTGTTCAAAAGTAAAGTCATGTTGAGGAATTGCACGGAAATTTAAAGATGGGGAACACAACTTTTCTTTTTATTAATTAGTAAAGTTTATTGTTAAAGCTGATTTATGTTTGCTGCAAGCAATAAAGCTGTGCTCTCATTGGCGGTGTCTGAGCAACTGACCCCAGTTTCACTTCGCTGTCTGAAAAAAAGGCAGTTCTAAAGCCTTGCACACACTTGAAAATGAATGCATGCGGATATTAACAGTGTGCTAAAGGGTTTGTGAGTGCTATGGACAGATTTAATTACTTATTACCTCTTTCCGCTGTGTAAAAATCAGGTACCCTAGATGGGCCAATATAATAGGTTGGTTGATATTTGCACTTTTTAGTATAGCAGCTATTAGCCTTGAATCTCCAACACAGGCCAATATGTTGTTTTGACTAGAGGAAAGACCTTTAGCTTAATTCGAACACTTACATCTGCCATTGCTAAAAATATGAATGCACCAATACACACTCTGAAAATGTCATGGTTAAGTTTGCTGCCATTTTAAAGCATATTATTTGAGTAGAAATAATAAAAATCGGCCCAAAAATATCGTCAGACCTTATCGGCCAATGGTTGCTCTATTTTCCAAACAATAGGTATTGGCATCGGGTATAAACAAAAAACATATTGCTTGATCTCTACTTTACAGAAAGGGTTATATGATGTGACATAGTAATGTATTTGTATTTCACTTGAACTCTAGCCTCTATCTGAATGAAATAATCCCCTGTTCGTCATAAGGATTACCTTTCTTAGCCATTGTGATAGTGTGAATACAAGAGCGGAATATTGATGGAAAAGTGGCTCACAGCTTAACAAGGATAATCTCCAAGGATGTATCAACAGTTTTTACAATAGCTTATCTCTTTATCCAAGTCCATTCAAGTCTATAGGAGGCAATGGAGAATCACAACATTATAAAGGATGAGAATAAAGAACCTGTGAAGGCCGACTTTAAAGGTGCATTGTGTAACTTTTCTGGTTTAGGGTCCTTCAAATGCTTTTCTCCATGGACAAGTTACAGGTCAGATCTGTGGAGAGGCACAGTCAGAATGCCTGTTTTTCTATGTATTTTTGAGCTATAAAACCACCTGCAATTGAATAAATGTAAGGTTTAATGTCATGTTGTGGAATATTTGAAGCAGAGCAATGACATTTCCATAGAAAGAAGATGATAACGGACCCGCAACCAAAAAGTTACATAGTGCACCTTTATGTTAGAAAACAACCACTTGATTTAAGTCATTTTGCTCATTTCAAATAGTACATGTTATGGTGCAAATAAGTTAGATGCAAGAAAATTTTACAGTGTTTCAACATGAATAAAGCACGTCAAAAGCAACCTTTATTCAAATTGAAATCCACTACAAAAATGCCAACAGAACTGTCCAATTTAGTTGCAGTATTTTTACCAAATGTGACTCGTAAAATGTTGTGAAAGTAGTAGCGATGCAGGGTGCAAAAAGCTGTTTAGTCTGACTGTTTTGTGAGCTCCCCAGTTTCTTCTGTGTTTATGCTTCTCAATATCCTCATTCTGGCCCCACTGTATTACACTAAGCCCTGGAGAGAAGCTTTTGGCCAGGCACATCGTCCTAAAACGCTTAGCTGCAGCTGTTACTATGACGACAGGGCGGAGAAACCCCAAATGTGGTCAAAACGCTTCTCTTGTTTTTGTCTTTTTTTTTCTCTCCTGTCCAGTGAACCTCATCATCAGCTACAAAAGGTGCACCTGCAACACACCATGGAGGCGATTCTATTTTTGGACACTGTTTGAGAGAAAAATACAATACAAACAGAAATAATAGCTGTAACATTAAATAGTGTAAATGTAAAATATATATAAATTATATGTATAGATTATGCAAACCTAACCCTCACACATATTTAGTTAAAATAACCTCAGATATTGGCTCTCACTCTAGACATTAGGGATAGTTCGATATGGATTATTTGAGCAGATACCATTATCCCAATGTTTGGCGTTCTGCAGTGGCTGTTTTTTTTGTTTTTGTTTTTTTATCTTAATTGTCTTTTTGAACAGACTAATAAGTAAAAATGGAAATAGAAGAGCAAATATGATGCACAGTTTGGGAATGATATTTGGGCATACAGATACTGGGGCAGTCTCTGTGTGCCAGTTGAACTTTTTCTACATCAGTCAATACTGATATCTGGGAAAAAATTAATGAAAAAATAAACAAATAAAATTTAAATCTCTGATATCGACAATATATATTGTTTATCCCTACTGGTAATCCTGATACAGCTTCGCAATGAATGCAAAAGTTTTCTATACTATTAACTCACCATAAGACTAAGTATTAGTTACTTCTAATTATGTATTTTTTTCCCCCAGCAAGGTGCTGTTCTTTTAGTGTGATGCAAAGATTTATTTTTTTATTTTTTTTATGAAAAAATGGAGGTAGGTAGTGCCTATATGCCACACTGGGGAAGATCAAAGTCCCACATAAATACAGTGAATACATACATGAATGCACAACATCATGAACTGACACAAAAATATTTTATGCAAAATCCCAGGCAACACAACTGTACTTCTCTGTGTGTAAAACATGGTAGTTTATTATGCTGTGTGGCTCCTCTGTGCATGAAATCTTTTATGTAATGCAACCTTTCAGTAACAATCCCAGTTTATATTCATCATATTCAGACACACAGCAAAACAGAAATTACTGTTATAGCTGCTCCAGTCACAGCCCATTGGTCGATTTCATTTCACATGGAGTATACAGGATGTAAAATGAACTGATTATGCAAACTGGAATAGATGAGCCCCAGAGCTCTGCATCACACTTTTCTTGTATGTTTGATCTTTCTAAAGACCGCTTACATTTCCTTGGGCAAATATCATAAAACATGTTTCCACTTAAAGGAGTTGATGAAATACATGTACAAATGTCAGCGTCTTTACTGTGTTGTGTACTGCTTAGGCCTGTGGCAGGAAAAGCTTCTATCATCTAGTAAAAAGGGATAAATATGAAAACACTTGAAATAACTGTTTTGGGAGCATGTCCATATTGTTGCATTTTGTTCCTGTTATTAATTTAAAGGTGCAGTGTGTAACTTTTTTGGTGGAGGGTTTGTCAAATGCTTTTCTCCATGGAAATGTTATCGCCTTGTCTGGAATGTTTCACAGTATGGTATTAAACTTTTCTATTTTTATGGAGACCAAACCAAGTTACAGGTCAGATCTGTGGAGAGGCAACCTTGTTCACAGTCAGAATGCCAGTTTTTCTAGGTATTTTTGAGCTATAAAACCACCTGTAAATGAATAAAGGTAAGGCAGAGCAATGACATCTCCATGGGAACAAGCTGGTGACGGATCCCCAACCAAAAAGTTACAAAGTGCATCTTTAAATTTGCTCATATTATTGTGTCACAGGCAAAAATCCAGACTTCTCCATAAACCATTACCTGACTTGTTCTGCAATCAAAATGTCTTTATTACGCATTTACTTGGATGCATGTCTCTATTAGAAAAGCATTGACGGCTTAAAACCTGACTTTGTTTATTGTTCATTCTCATTGCTGACAGTAGAGGGAGCTCCAGTCCCTAAATACCTCATTGGAAAGGAAGGTGTGGTTTATAAACTCTTTTTTGTAACTGTGGACATTATTTTAAGCAAGAAAATGTGAAATACTACCCCCAAGGAGAGCAAAAGTATGTTTAAGAAGGAATTAAACCAAGAATGCATAGAATGTGTTTAATGTACAATGTCTTTAAAGAATGTTTTCTGTCTTGCACTGTATAACTTTATCTTGGACAAAACTATCTTTGGACAAGTTACCGGGCCATTCAGTAAAGTGAGTTTTATATGTTTATAGGACCTTTGTTATGCTTGTCAAAACTAAGCCACTTCTTCCCCATAGTGGAAAGTATAATTCATTTCATTGACTCTTGGTTCATTTTTCAAGCTTCATTGTGCAACTTTTCTGGTGGATGGTCTGTCACCTTAGCCCGGCTGGCGCCACCTAGTGCCTTCAGTCAATTTCATTTCTCTCCAGCGACTAGGTCAGCAGTTGGAATACAGTACATGGTTTGCAAGAACTCCAGAAGTTGTAGACCGTGCACCGGCCAATCAGCGAAGAGCTGTGAAGCCATGACGTCAAACTCAAGCACCTGCCTGGGTCCATTTTGTAGTACAGCACAACAAAGTGGTCGAGATGGATGTAGACAAAGACATACATTTTTTGTTGGCAATGATTTCTGAGATCGAGGATTTAAAGTCGGAACAAAGAGAATGTTTGGTTTAGGGGAAAGACTTTATTGCTCTTCTTCCTACAGGATTTGGCACATTACATACGTCACAACCAGATAGCAGCGATTGGTTAAATAAAAAAAGTACTCGCCTACTGTCCTAATACTACGAGGTCAGATGGTTTCCACGAAGTGTAACCAGCTGATGGATCAGGCTACTGTCACCTGCTTGTCTTGTTGCATGGTAGAAAATAAACCTATAAATAAACCTATAAATCTATCTCAAGGGTGACAACTATAAGCTACATTACAGGTCAGATCTATGGAGTGGCCCCAAAACCCTATTCACAGAGAGAATTATTGAATTTATGAGCAATAGAAACACTCATAATGAATAACTGCTAGATAGATGTGTTTAATGTTATACCATGAAACATAAAATTCTGTGCAAAGCAATAACATCTCCATGGAAACAATTAGGTGACAGATATAATCCACTAGAAAAGTTGAGCAATGCACCTTTAAGGACCTAGCTCAACTTCTATGAGGAGTTAGGAGTAGCATATATGGTACACTGCCAAATAAGCACATATGACTGTTATACTATGGAAAAATCATATTATTTCGCTTCTGCTTTTTACTTGTTTGAACATTGTTGTATTGAGCTTCATTAGTGTCTATGATGTGCTTGCTATACAGCAAATATTCTTAATACCACATTACATTGATTTACCCTTTTGTGCAACAGTCCGTATCTTTTGAGTCCCTAAAGCTGATCTTTTTACAAGTATGTCTCCTATATCCTAGCATGTTAAGGCCCTCCCAGCAGCTCTTAGGAGAAAAGGCACCGCACTACAAGGCTTTGGCTAAAATCAATACTAATCACTTTGCCAGTCTGTTAGCTAATAACAAGCTAAAACCCGGTGCTCGGAAAAAAATATGACTTCCAGATCTCTTTAATTTGTCATAATAGGAGGGCAGAGGAAGTGAAAAGCCAATTATCTGCCTCCTGGACCATTTATGTGTGGAAGATACCATCCACAGCCAAGCAGGGTTATTTAAGGATGCTGGCTGTCGTCTGTGCTTAATGTTGTCAGGATGATTCGATTTGGAAATTGGACCGTGGCTAATCGCATTTTTGAGACAGTCAGGCTCTGATATGTGTTCAACGAGAGAAAAATAAATAAAACACTTTTGAATTGAGATCAAAAGACTAAAATGTAATGTTGGAACAATAGGTGTGTCAATCATATTTCAGGGAACGCTGGGAGAAATGCTGTAGGGGAGGTCCATGGAGGAATTATTATAACATTTAACTCTGAGGAAGACGATGTAATGAATGGTGAAGAAGAGTTCTAAGATAATAGTTTAGGTCCCATTTTCACAGCAAAATGGTTGTAGATTTGAGTCTCAAATATCTGGTTTCCCCATCAACCCAAAACATCAAAACAGCACAATAGGTAAAATTCTCCAGCTACTATGGCACCCACCTAGCCAGGCTGGCACCACCTAGTGCCTCTGCTCAATTTCATTTCTCTCCAGCAACTAGGTCAGGAATCAAAATACACTAAACATTTCACAAAAACCCCGGAAGTGTAAGTTCGGGCACCAGCCAATCAGCGAAGAGCCATATATTCAGTGTTGTCAACGATTCCCGAGATCAAGGATTTAAAGCCAGAATAAAGAGAATGTTTGGTGAATTTTATCTAGGGGAAAGACGTTATTGCCCTTCTTCCTACAGGATTTGGGAAAAGCTTAATATACCAGTTAGCCCCATTAGCAGTGCATTACTTACGTGACTACCAAATAGCAGCGATTGGTTAAATGATAAAAAGTATCCGCCTACCGTAGAGCAAACGAAATCTAACACTGTGAGGTCAGACGGTTTCTATGAAGTAAAACCGGCTGGTGAATCAGGGTAGCACCCACCCTGAAAGATGGGTCAAATACCATGGACAGTTAGTTTGGTATTTCCTCAACAGTACATTCTCTAGGGATATGGCCACACTAATGCTTTCAGTGCGTCATTTTGTCTCTTTTATTATTCAGGGTTCACTCTATCAGTAAATAGAGAAGTTTATTTTGAACCCAGTGGACCCAGTAACAACACTGAAATGAAACAACTTCTATTTCAGGGGAAAAAAGATTTTTAGAAAGCCCTCATTCATAAAAAATCTGGTCAGATCTCCCTTTCAAAGCAAAGAGAAATCAATTTGAAGGCTCATCTCCAATGCTTTATAGAAATGTTGCAGAGTGAACGCAGCTCTATTCACTGCTTCTTTGCTACAGGGTCACGAGAATTATGACTGAACACGTGAACATAATATTTCCCCTTTACTCCAGGCTGAAAGTATCAGATGTGTACACCTTTTGAAAGCAAAAATACTGGTATCAAAACAGCGTGTAGCCTTGTTGGCCACTTTGATGGATCTTGCCGACTGAGTCAATCCTTCACATGGGGTCAGGCTGGCCCGTGAGTAGGTCTGGCCCTTTTGTCCCATGAATGAATCACTGCACACAGGATGTATAGCTACGCACTGGCTTTCTCTGTCTGTCAACTCTTTGCCTCCTCAGCTCCAGCAGAAGCACAGCGTTCCTCTCCTCCAGCTCGCCAACAGAGCAGCCCATTAATCACACCCAAAGGTCAGGAGCTAAACCCAATTTACCCACACGCTCCCCCTGTCGCTCACAAGAGTAATGAATACGTTGGTGGTGAAACCAGGAGGAGCCCAGAAAGAGAAAGTGTTGAGCAGGATTTAGTCTTTCTGAAAAATGTAACTGGGCTGGTTCATCTCCAACCCACACGCTCCCAGGAATCGCCGCTCGTATCCGGAGTTTGTCTTGCTCATAAAGCTGATGAAAGGGAATACAACCCCCACATGAATTGCTTTTGAAACATAAAACCGTTCTCTGAAGTCTGCGAGGCTTAAATATTCATCAAAAGCTGACAGAACGCAACAATCTGCTCGCTTTGTTGTTACATGAGATCAGGAAGGGGAATCGGACGGTGCTCAAAGACTGACTACATTGGGTTATAATACTTAGTGATGTATTTTAAGACTACTGGCAGCAAGGTATCACAGTACAAATACAAGGATATGCGTTTAACATTTCCACCACAATCTCATAACGTTGCAGAAACAGTAGTACTAGTAGCATGACTCCATTTCAAAATATGAACTGATATTTCGACATGATAAAAGAAAGAGAAGTAAGTTTGAAATTGCAACAGATAACATTTTTGACACAATCACAAAAGCTCAGCTGAATTAAAACAAGAATATGCATTAAGTTACAAGTAAAACTGTCAAAATAAATGATTAAAGACAATTTCATGTTGGATTTTTAAAAATAAAATCATAAATAAAATCTGCATTTTTAAACAAAGAAGCAAAGATCAAATATAAATAAAGGTCAGTGAGAGAACAGATTTACAATTTGAGTTTCTTCCACCTGGATAGTTACTTTCATATATTTTCATCGAGCAAGAAAGGGCTTCATAAGTAAGACATTTAACCATAACTACACAACAAGTCCCTCACAACAGCAGTAGCTTGTGTCAAACTCCATAAATACAAAAAAAATTATAAGAAATGAGAATTAAAACTTCATAAAACCACACATCTTCCTTTTATGCTTCGGGAATTCTGTGTAAATAAAGCTATTGATGCCTCGTTTCATTGCCCTTCAGCTGTGTGTCTGTCATGTCTTTGCGGAGAGAGCCTGCTGTCATGGCTGCACTTCCTCTCAGCCTCAGAATCCAATGACTTTCCCCTCATCCATAATTGAGAGGCTGCGCGAGGTGCCCGGAGAGCTCAGATGAATTAGCTGGAGGTATTAATAGCTACCTAAAAATATAGCTGCAGGTCTATTTCCAGGGGCCCTCAGAGGCAAGGTGTTCCGGCTGTTGGCGCTATTTAAAATCATTGAAATGTGGAGCCTTTATTCATAAATATATATGTAAAACCACCAATTAAGTTATTTAATATTGCTTTTTGAATGGATGATATGCAAGAAGTAGAAAATTGCTTTTAGGATAACATATTTTCACAATAATGTAATCGTATTTTAGGATTGGTTGTTAATGCACATGTGTGGTAAGGTTTGATTGATAGGATATTGGACAAAACAGTGATTATTTTGCTAATTAACAACATGTAATTATATTTAAAGTGGCTGTACCCAATTTGTTCTGTTTAGTCGAGCAAAATTACTTTCATTGTATAAGTAGTTCTTAAGGTAGAAATGAGAATGCTATGTGCTGTTATCTAATTTTATAAGGTGTTTTATCCTCCGAGAATGAGGAAGTGTGCTTTATAGGTAGTGTGACGGCAATTGGCAACACTCCAAAAGTTGGGAAAAGTGCTTCTAAACTCATTATCAGGTACAGTGCCTTTAACTTGGAACATAGTTAAAGGTCTTGTGTATTGTGTAAAATTGACTAAGCCATGTTAGAATATTTTTACTTCCTCAAAAACATACCCCTAGTGGGTGTTTTGTTTCATTCACACATGTAGTAATCCTTTATTATTATCTGTCTACATCTCCAAAGCTCAAAATGTTATGGTTGCTGTTCCACATTGTGATGTTCAGAAACGGTAGTTTTCAAGTTAACAGCTACCTTTTACCAATACTATAATTATCCAGATATTCTTGCGAAGGTGTATGGAGTTTAAAAACACAGTTGAGCACTTCCTGTATTATCACGGGACATCACAAAGTGGAACAAGGAGTGTTCTATTTAAGAGATGAACTCAGCCTAAATATGCAGGGTTTGATTGTTAAACGTGTGAATAAAACAAAACACAACTCCAGATATGTTTGTGGTGAGAACACATTATAACATAGATCATAATACAAAAAATAATGTTAAATGAGCCCTTTAAATATACACTAAACCAAAAAATGGTTTAGTCCAACTATTGTTTCAACATTATTCAGCGCTTCTGCATCTTCCACTGTACAACCCTGTTCTACCTGAGAGTCCACATAATTAAATCTCCTCTCGCCAATATTAAATTTTAATATGGACTCTGCCCGTCTTCTGCCCCATCAAATCCCGCCCCCTTAATATCAACAGAGGCAGATGAGCAGGTAATATGGCTGACTGGCCGGGTAACGAGGCGCACGCGTTTGGGTTGCACTGATCTAAATGAACTTGTGGCTGTCTCCGCTGGCTGTCTGGATGCCTCCCCTGACCCGCTGTAATTACACTTTTCATTAGCCATTAGCCCGAATAGCCTCCTAGCCGGGGCGGATTGATCGGGTGCTCACTGGGGTGCTGTTAGCGACAGTGCAGAGGAGGACAGGCCCGCACTCTCACCACTGATAAGGGCAGCTTCCCGGCGAGGAATGATGGCGGATAATGGCACAGAATAGCACTGCACTTAACATCCTAACTACCTTGAATAACACTTTGCTAAAGATTGTATCTATAAAACTAAGTAATGACATCTAAGAGATAGTGAAGACTTCAACATGGAGGACTTAATATGAAGGAGTGCAGGCATAAAGGGAAGTACCTAATAAAAGGGGTCAGGGATAAAATAGTAAAAAAAAAAAAAGATGCTGTGTCAATGTATACACTAGTGCAGGAGTCTCCAACCTTTTGGTTGGAAACCCCTGCACTAGTGACATATTTATTTCAAACATGAATTGTGTAATGTAATGGCTTAGAGTACAGATATATAATAGTATTTTTGTGTGTGTGTGTGACTGCACTACAATTTTGATGTTTTTTTTAGTGGGAGGAGACTTATTTATGCTTGGCAAAACATATTAATTGTCTTGATGAATTTCATATTAACTTTGAACAAGTAGAGATTTAACAAAGAAATAATGCTGCTAAAATGTGTCAAGTTGAAAAAAAAAAAAAAAAAAAAAAAAAAACAACTGTATAAAACAGTATAATTTGCAATATATGGATTACTGCATGTATCGCCATTGTAAGAAATCAAGAGACCCCGTGAGCCTCTTTTTATTTATTTATTTATTTTTACAAGATTTAAATGTACTGAAATGTTCCAGTGTTTGCTACATAAACGTGTTGTATTGTTGTATTATTCAGGTGATGACAATACAAGTGTCATATATAAAGTACACACCACTAATGAATTAGTTCACACACATTAGCATGGTAAATCATAATAGATGACTTGAGCATATAGACCACATGACTAACATTTCCTGCTGCTTTATGAAAAATGATTACTCAGTGAATCACAGAAGCAAGTGCTTTTGTAATTTCCAAATGGCGCTAAACAGCTCCACAGAATAAAAAAATGATCAATTAAAATAGTACAGTTAATGACTACAAATGTCAACCAACCACATAATAGTTCTGTTGACTACATGCCTACAGCAACAGCATTGCAGAGCAGTTGTTTTTATATAAATTGTGTCAATAGAGCCAGGAAGCTTTCTGTTATGAAATCAATACAAATGGATGCAAACATAGCTGTTACTAGGACTGGTCAATAGTCTGCAAAACTTCAAAACTGCAAAACAATCTTAACATTTTTAAAGAACCTGTATTACGGTATTTTCTAATCTTTGCTATAATGTTTGCTTCCTCATCAAAAACATATCTGGGGTTTTGTTTTGGTTCATTCACACATGTTTAACACATAAATCCTGCATACTAAGGCAATTCTTCTCCTAAACAGAAAACACTCCACCTTGTGATGTCATTAACTGGTTAAGTGTTTCCCTGTGTTTTTAAACTCCATACACTATCACTACAATCATTTGGATAATTTCTGCCTTGAAATTCACAGACTCTACTGAACTAAAGATAAAAGGTAGGTGTTAACTTAAAAACTACCACTATATGACATCACAAGGTAGAACAGAGCATTTCAAGCTTTGGAGATGTAGACAGATTAATAATGAAGGATTATTCAAACATGTCTGAATGAAACAAAAGACAACTCTGGGTATGTTTTTGAAGAGGCAACAACATTATAACATAGCTAACTGCTCACAATAATACATTTTGCATAATATAGGACATTTAACGGCGTGAATACTCAAATAAAGACATAAGGGCCTATATTAAACCAAAGCACTACGTTGTGTGAATGTCAGCTTTACTTACTGCCAGTGTGATACAACAACAATCCTGAATGCTTAAACAGAAATATAATCAGATCTGACTCATTTTGAGAAAACTGCTTTCAAGGGGTCAGTCTGCACACTGCACATTACTGCCTGAATCATTTTCATAGCACCAAAAGTCAAACAAATACAACTCTATGATTGCTGGTCTTTAGAGTATTGTGTGATACGCTAAAGCTCCATGAACTGTTTTCATGGAAATGTGTGACCTCAGTTTAGCGTTGGCTGCCAAAAAACAATCTGGGAAACCGTAAAGTGATACAAAGGGGTCAAAAAGCATCCCACAACGATCATGAGTTATATTACAAGACATTTTCCATTCTTTCCTGCAGTTTGAAGCTTTTATTGTGCCGAAATGTGAGTGTACAAAGTAGTGGGGTAAACATACAAGTTCCAGTTCATTCTCTGGATACTGTAGTGAAACTTTGCAGCTTGAATGACTCCAGGAGGGTGAATGGGATGTGGGCCAATGAAAGCAGAACTGGAGCATGGGGGCTTGTCAGATCAGATCATAGTGTTAGTCATATTATCCACAGTTTGTCAGGAGGGTCTTGTGACTGATGTAATGTAACGAGAGACAGTGAAGGGACTCCTGACTCACATGGTCCAACTGAACTGAATATAATGCTGGATTACGTTGTTATTAAATGGGTTTATTTACAATTTTTCATGCTAGAATTTTCACATTTGGTTGTGTTTATTGTATTGGCATTGATACTGTGATTTTTATGTGTTGGTTCTAAGCCCAGATAATGGAGAAGGTTTCGCAGAATAGTACAAAAATAAAAAACAGAACTAATTCATTATAACGTGCAGTATGTTTTCCATGTTGGGTTATGCATATTTTTATAACAGATAAGAAAGTAAACATTTACAACTTATCTTAAATGTAACTTGGCATAAATTGGAGGCTTTGCCAGTTTTCAAACATGCAATTCAAATGTTTTATCAGAAAGTGATGAAATACAGTATCTTAAACCAAGACTGAAAATATTATGATGGATAATTCTGAAAAACTAGGTCTATAAAAGGGAGAGGGGAAATCTATCTATGGACATGAAACAAAAGTCACTGGGCAACAGTAGCTCAGTCGTTTGTCTGATCCAAAGGTTTAAATCCCACTCTCGACATAAGCATCATTGGTTGAGAGGTCAGATCCACTGATCCACAGATTGGCTGTTATTGTGTCCTTGGGCAAGACACTTAGCCCACCTTAGACCCAGTGGCTGCGTACACTCATGTATGAATGAGAGAGTGACATTTTGTTTCTGATAGTTCTATCATGCCTATATCATTATAGGTTACTATAATACTCCCTACAATAGACTTGAGTGGACTACCATAATGTCTTAATGAGTCCGGGTCCAGCACTGAAGGTGAGACATCCAAAGTCTCCTGCCTCTCTTTATAACTCTTGGGCTATTTCCATTACGTATACAACAATTAGTACCACTGTGTAAAAAAATATACATCTTCAGCCTAAAAAAATGCCCATATAAAAACTGATATCATCTATGGATAAGGATACATTACTTCCACTTATAACTATTCTAGGTATGTTTGCTAACCCTAGCTCTTACTTTTCTACAGTCTGAGAGCAAATACAGATTTAACAGCTGAATTCTAAAAAGAGCCAATCATCAGCCCCTGAGTAACCTCTCCGTTATCTGTCTCCAAACACAAAACACTCAAAGAATATTAGAAATAGCTGGAGGCAGTTGAGCTCCTGAGTCTCCCTGCTCTGAGTGATTCTTTCTGCTGCCAAAACTCATCTTCCGTGCCTTCTCTCTCCCGTAACCAAATCCGTCAGCTGCCTTACAATGTACTGACAGGCTTCCTCATTCAGCGTCATTCGATTATCAATTCTCATTTCACAGGCCGTGGCTAAGCTCGTTTCAACATTTAGATGCCAGGCTTGAGGCAGCCAAAGATCACCTGTCATTGTCAGAGCGTTCCATGTCAGAAAAGGACAGGATTTTGGGGCCGTTCTCCAAAACAATGTTGACAAATGACTTGATTTTGTGTGGTGAAATTGTGGGGTTGTAATGAAATTGACAGATGCAAATAAGCTGTTTGTGCAGATCTTTTTCCCCTTGAATATTAGAAGCTGGTGTTGCAAAGACCCCTAGCAATAACAAAGCCTTTATTGGATGTACAAAGACATCATCAAAATGTCATCAAATCCCATTAACGTCTATTGCCTTCATCAGTTTGTGACAGCCACAGACGTGTAAGTACCAGAGTGGTAATAAAGAGACAACTCAAGTGTCTCACTGCTGGCATTTCTGCCTGAGTGCAAGAGTGTGGCTGCTCCAAATGCCAGGGATTCTTTACCGCAGGGTATGACTGCTCGCTGAGATTAGCATAGTCACGCAGCTACCATGCAGACAATGGTTAGAAGCTAGTTCTGCTGTGTTTGTCAACTGCATAGAGATGATTAAAATATTTTTTCTTTTATTATTGGCAGAAGCAATAAATGCTGAATAAAAGCTTAAAGGTGAATTGTGTAACTTTTCTGTTGGAGGGTCTGCAATCTGATTTGTTTTCCATGGAGATGTTATTGCTTTGCCTGAAACGTTCTACACTAGTTTTAAACCTATCCATCTTGCATTCATTCAGTTACAGGTGTATTGAATTGCTTAAAAACATAAACAGGATCGCCTTTTCAAAGATCTGATGTGTGATTTGGCTTGGTGGTGTCACTTTTTTTTATCTCCATGAAGATAGATCTCATGTTCCGTCCTCCCCTCCCTCGTGAACAAGACGCCGAGATACTTGAACTCCTCCACTTGAGGCAGGGACTCTCCACCCACCCGGAGAGGGCAAGCCACCTTTTTCCGGTCGAGAACCATGGCCTCAGACTTGGAAGAGCTGATCTTCATCACATTGCAGGTCCTGGTTCGATGAAGCCAACAGGACAACATCATCTGCAAACAGCAGAGATGAGCCGAAAGGCGAAGCTCTCGATTTACCGGTCAGTCTTCGTTCCTACTCTCACCTATGGTCATGAGCTCTGGGTAGTGACTGAAAGGACGAGATCGCAGATACAAGCGCTCGAAATTAGTTTCCTTCGCAGGGTGGCTGGGCGCTCCCTAAGAGATAGGGTGAGGAGCTCAGTCACAAGGGAGGAGCTCGGAGTAGAGCCGCTGCTCCTCCACGTCAAGAGGAGTCAATTGAGGTGACTTGGGCATCTGTTTCGGATGCCTCCTGGACGCCTCCCTCGGGAGATGTTCCAGGCATGTCCCACCGGGAGGAGGCCCCGGGGAAGACCCAGGACATGCTGGAGGGACTATGTCTCTCAGCTGGCCTGGGAACTGGAGGACATGTCTGGGGTGAAGGAAGTCTGGGAGTCCCTGCTTAGGCTGCTGCCCCCACGACCCGGCCCCGGATAAGCGGATGAAAATGGAATGGATGGATGGATGAAGATAGATATGTTTAATGCAATACTGTGGAGCATTCTGGACAAAGCAAAAACATCTCCATGGAGACAAGGAGATAACAGACCCTCCATCAGAAAAGTTACACATTGCACCTTTAAATCCCAAATTAAGCAAACTTGCCTTTTTTTTTCTTTGGCTGTAACTTTTGGTTGAGGAGCACAGTCATTGCCACACGGTCAATGGGGGTCCACAAACTAACTACTAAAAACTTTCAACCTTTCATTCATTTTCAGTGTATTATTATACTACAGTATCCACTATTTAGGATACTGAGATACTGGTGACAAAAGTCTCTGCTTCCATTACCCTTAGATTTGATGTTTTGGTTTATTAAAAGTTAAACTAAGTAGCTATTCCAGTGATATTCTGCATTTTCCACTTTTTGTACCTGTTTCTTTTGCACTTTATCCAGAATTAAATTGGTTGCTAAAACAAATTTCATGATTCATCCGAGAACTGAACTTGAGATGTGATTGATACGAGATAATTCAAATTGTTATAAAAAGGGCCTCCATCTAATATAAATTAATGGGAAGAGGGTCCAATTCCAGGTCCCTAAAACCCTGGGGCCCAGGACAACAGACCACCCTGTCTACTGCCCTGGCAACACATTCTCTCTGCAACTAGCGCCAGTGAAAAGATGTAATGTTTTAAAGATGTAAAAATATGAACGCTCTTCAATCCCTTTAATGTGACAAGCTGTAAACACCTGAGAGACTTAATTGAAACATTTATCTAAAGCCAGACTGAACCAGTTTGCGATGAGGTAAATAAATACAGCTTGTTTTCCAGCCCAGTGAACAAATGTGCTTTCTGCAAACATAAATCCTCCACAAGCGCCCCGCGGAGAGACTGAGCGCTGTTATACTTTGTCTAAATACAGGAAGTGCTCTCTGGCCCTAATGTACAAAAGAGTAGCCTGCGTTATTTATTCATCTGCTCGGCGCACTCTTTCATTTATGGGCTCTGCAGGCAGACAGCGGGGTATTGATTGTGTCTTTTCTTTCAGGGGTGTGTGCGAAAAGGGGGATCCATCACCTCTCCACGGCCCACCCACAAGTAGTTCTCTCGTGGGGGAACTTGTTCTCTGAGGTGGGCCCTTATGCCGGAACAATACTCCATGCATCATTCACGCCTGGTCCTGGTGTTATAATTGGATGGAGTAAAAAGGAATCAAAAATAAACAGTCCTCAATACATCCTGTGGGCAAAGGTTTGATAGAAAATGACGCTGTCCTCAAGACTCTCAATGAAAGCAGGGTATGTTAACGTTGTACAATATTAATGACTTGCATTATTCCCAAATGTATCCCTTTAGCTTATCCCATTGTTTAGCTTCAGTTTAGATTTTGGCCTAGTTCTGGTGGGCATCAAAGGTTGAAATAGTAAACATGATATTTCAGAAAAAGGTCCACTGACACAAGTATGGATCATTTTTAATCCAATAACGTTCTCCCATATTCGTCTTGCTGTTGTGTATCAATATTTTTAAATTGATGGGAAGGACTACAAATTGAAATAAAGTTGTGATCGTGTCCACAAAAAAAATTTCAATTTTCTAACTGTGTTCAATTACAATACAATACAATTTCTTGTACAGTATATAATGATCGTGTAAATATTGTAAAAGCCAGCCATCTCTTCATTGTTCTACTATTTCCATCAAGAGTAAAAAAAAAAAAAGTTGTCCTAATATATATCGTTTTACTCATTTATTACGGATTATAGAATCCCTAAAATCGTTGATACCATTATTAGCACTGATAAAGTATAAATACAAGTGTCAGATAGTAGGACACATCCAAAGATAAATTCATGTCAAGTCCATTTCTACCATTGATATACACACACAGCTTAACAGAGATTTAAATAATTCAGCGTGCTTGGACGGGCAGAGCGCGGTAATCAGCTTGTGAGCAGTACGATGGAGTGAATAGTATTGCTCTGGCCACATGCATAATTAAAGAAATGTGGTGGTTTGGCTTTTTGAGAGGAGGGGAGCCCTGCTTAATAGGCCTTCTGAGCCTGGTGCCACTACAGTATTTTGTCTGTATTCACTCAGAACATAGTGATGGTATTACAGTGCTCAGTAGATGCGCTGGTACATTGTTAACAAATAATAATCTCCACAGGGATTTACAGCTCCATATGGTTTCTATCAGAGCAAAGTTATGATCACAGATGGAGTTGTTTAAAGCCTTATTAGTCAAAGGGATACCGCGGTGGTCCCTGTTGCTCTGGATCTGCAGTTTTAATTTACTAAGAATTAAAATGCACAAAAAGTAGTTGTTAAATAACTTAAACTAAAAAGGTACAGCTGTGAATTTCTCATTTGACCACCATCCAATTCCAGTTCCAATTGGGCAAACAAAAAACAATCAGACAGAGCCATTTTAAACTAGATTCATTTTCTAATTGAATTTAGATTACGTAATATTGCTGGAACAGAAAATATGAAAGCAAAATATAACTCTTACCACAGAAATGTGTCTATAATCTTTGTGCCAAATCACTGAATATCCTTTAGATTTCTTTAATTGGCAGCGTTGTAAAGGCTGAGTTGTATTGATCTTCCAATATTATTTAATTAAGGTTCACTACAGTGGAACATTCTAGGCAAAGCAATATAACACCTCCCTGGAGACAATTAGGCAGGCTTGTCAACAAAAAAATTACATGTTACATCTTTAATAATACTTATCTAAATTATTATTAATTATTTAAAAGTGCACTGTGTAACTTTCTGGTTAGGGGTCTGTCACCTGCTTGTTTCTATGGATATGCCATTGCTCTCCCTGGAATGTTCCACAGTATGACATTAAGGTGGGTTAAGTGTCTGGCCCAAGGAGACAACAACAGTATTCATCTGTAGGTGCTAGACATTTACATTTGTTAAAATACAGGTTTTATAGCTCAAAAATACCCACAAAAATAGGAATTCTGACTCTCCATAGATCTGACCTGTAACTTGATCTGTTTTGGTCTCCACAGTGTACCTTTAAACCTTGTAATCAGTAGGGGTTTAATGGTACATTAAACTGTTTCAGTATGGGATGTTCAGTGTTTCCCGCAGAATCTTTGTAAAACGACCCCACCCCCTTACCCCGCATACCCCATACCCGCCACCTCTATCCCAAGTGAAAGGGTATTTTCAACTGCTGGGGACATTGTAACTGCCAGCAGATCTACACTTACCGCAGACAATGTGGACAAGTTTTTTTTCTGGCCAAAAATATGAAGATTGTGCGGTGCTTTACTTTTTGAAAAGTTTTGGTTACTATATACAAGGATTTAAAAAAAAAAAAAAAAAAAAATAAATATATATATATATATATATATATATATATATATATATATATATATATATATATATATATATATATATATATATATATATATATATATATATATATATATATATATAATTCATACATTTGTTGCTTATTTGAGAATATTTTTTCCTGTTTGTATGATGTTAAAATAAATTGTTGGTTTAATAAACACACAGATAATAATAAGCAAAATGGTTTTGCATTTTGTTTCCACCCTGTACCGAAAACAAACCGAACTGTGACCTCAAAATCGAGGTACATACTGAACCGTGATTTTTGTGTACTGTTACACCCCTAGTAATTAGTGAGTGAATCTAACTGTAGCTCCTCAGTCAGTCCAAGCCTTGGTCAGTCAGTGTACACAGTCTGATGACCTTACCCCTGAGGTCTGCCCCAGCTGAGCACAGATGGACAGAGGAGACAGTGACCGGGGCAGAGCTGTCTGTCTGACTCCTGACAGCCCTCACTGCCACAGGCTCATTATCAAACAGCAACAACAAGTAACAAGGCTGCATCCTCACACAGCACATGACTGTAAACAAGCAAAATAGATCATTCATTTTGGGACACACTGTATAACATAAATAGTTAATGTACATTTCGATCAATTTATAATCGCAATAGGTTGTTTCCAGATAGCATCTATCTCTCTGTCATCCAGGTGGGTTCCATAGCAAAAGAAAATTGAACATGTTTTGTTTTACAGTAAATGCATTTCACTACTTACTCAGACAGTCACTACCTACATGGAGGAGCTAACTACACTGACACTGCCACACCCTAGTTGTATTTAATTACAACTGAGAAACTTTTTTTTTTTTTTTAGAATATTTATTGCAAAATATCATTAAAAATACTAGCCTAGCTTAACATTGGTTAAACCTACAAAGCTGCAATGTGTTAAAGTGAATTTTCTTTACAGCATGACCGATTTTTATACCTGTTTCTTTTGCCCTTTACCCAGAATTCAACTGGTTGCTAATACAAATTCAATGTTTTATACAAGAACTGAACTTGAGATGTGACTGATATGTGATAATACAAATTGTAATAAAGTAAATAAATAAAGTTGTATGAGGTTTCAAACTCATACAGTATGTTGGAATGTTCTAAAATGTACAGCTAAGTGAAAAACAGTTTAATAGCTATCACTTCCAGACACGCCGCTGTAATCGCAGTAAAAACTCTTTAGAAGTGGCGAGAAACAAACACTGAAACAAGTCAAATGAATCACGCTGAATAAAGATGTTAAGTTGTGGTAAAATAATGAGCACATATTATATACAAACAGATCATTTACTGCACTAATGTTTGCCACAAGACTCTAAATCTGCTCCGTGCATCGGCGACTGCAGCTCACCGCCATTACTTGACATCCATTTTGCCGATTTTTATTTCTGTAAGTGTGCAACTGAGTAATGGGGAATCATTACAGCTCTTCAATCATCCCACTTGGCACCGAGGCTCAGTAGCAGATTACTTATGTGGCAAATTAAAGCAGCACGGAGAACTCGCCTTTCAGCTAGAACACTTATAAGCATCTGTGTGACTGATGTTCAAGGGTTTTCAGACCAATGCATTTTTCATTTATGTTATGTCAGCACCAGTATATTCATGCCATTATTACTAGGGATGCAAGAATAATCGAAATATGGTGATAACGTATAGTCAAAAGTCTCTCAATAATATCGTGGACCATCACAATATAACAAACCTCAAGTCTCATTGCGCTTTCATTGTTATGGTGCAGCAATAGCTAAAAGAAACAAAGCAAAGAATTATTGTATATATAGTTTCAGCCCAATTTACATGATGAAATAACATATATATATATGACAGAATCAAAGGCGTGTCAAGGCATTTTTAAAGGTGCATTGTGAAACATTTCTGCTTGAAGGGTCTGTCAAAGGTTTTCTCCATGGAGATGTTACTGCTTGGTCTGCAATGTTTCACAGGAAGGTATTAAACCTTTGCATCATCATGCAAATCAAATCAGACCAAGGTACAGGTTAGATCTGTGGAGAAGCAACCCCACTTACAGTCAGAATGCCTGCTTTTCTAGGTATTTTTGAGCAGTAAAACCACCTGTAATTGAATAAATGTAAGGTAGAGCTGTTTAATATCATACTTTGGAACATTCCAGGCAGAGCAATCACATATCCAGACAAGGAGGTGACGGACCTTTCACAAGAAAAGTTACACAATGCACCTTTAAAGGAAAAAGTAGTTTACAATTTTATTTGCCTCAAGAAAATATTGCAATAAATATTGTGCCATGAGATGCATATCGTGAAAATATCATACTGAGAAATTTGAATATTGTTACATTTCAAGTTATTACAAGATGTGAATGATAAAGACACCAATTTAGCCTAAATTAAAGGGGCCATATTAAGTTATTTTCTGATCCATATTATAATGTTGTTTCCTCATCAAAAACATACCTGTGTTTTGCTTCATTCATGCATGTTTAACCCACAAACCCTGCTTATTTAGGCTGAGTTTTTTTTCTCAAACTGAAAACACTTTATTCCACCTTGTGATGTCATGGTGGTAATACTAGAAGTGCTCTACTGTGTTTCTAAACTCCATACACCTTCACTAAATCATTTGGATGATTTCTGCTATTGAATTGCCAATCTCTATTAAACTAAATGTAAAATGTAGCTATTAACTTGAAACTACCACTACATGACATCACAAGGTGGAAGAGAGCATTTTGACCTTTGGGGATAAAGACACCCTAATAATCCAAGATTGCTTAAATATTTTAAAATTAAAGAAAAGACAATTCCAGGCGTGTTTTTAACGCAGTAAAAACATTCTAACATGGCTTTAACCTCACAAGAGGCAATATTGTGTCATATATAATAATAGTTAGACATATATGGTATATTATGTGAATTTAACCACAAACTGAAGAAAGAACCCAAGCATGCTAAAGTGTAAGCCTTAAACTTGGATAAAGGGTTTGAGTGTCTGGAATGGCAATGCTATCCCAAATTTGGTGGTGCAGTAAAATAAATTTAAATGTGTTAAAACGTAGCTACACAAAGACTAAACAACAAGTGTCAACATTTTCCCATAAACTACATAATGGTCTTTGCAAATGAACTTTAACAGTACTTTACAGTAATTAAGGCAGATAAATTGATCCCATTATACTGTACGTAGTAATTATGTAAGTAGTAATTTCTCCTGCATTACTGCTGGTTGTCTTTAAATATGCACAGTGTCTAGGATTTGTCCCATTTTAATTACTGAATACAGCCATCTCTATTTATAAAATATACTAAACATTTACTTGCTACACAGGTAAATTTAGCTTTATTTATTTCTGTTTTCTTAGCCTATTGAGTCTGCACTTACTTTAGTCCTGGTTTAATCCTCTACCCCACCTTTTGTATTGCTATATCCATCCATTCTCATTCCTGGTACAGCCTCTGTTTAGACCAGGTTTACTCCTTTGCCTAGGTTTATATCTACTTTATTTAATTTTTGTTGAACAATCTATGCCCTTCCTTGTTTTTGATTTGTATAAAATTAGGTAACCTTTCACTTGAATCAAGCTGTATTTTGGCAGATAATAGTTCATTTAAAAGCTACTCAAAGACAGCTATTCAGAGGCGGTGACTCACAGAACAGACAAGTGTAAAGTATAAATCATTTCAAAGCACAGTTGAATGAGCTAAAGATTCATTCACTAACAGTATGCGCCAAAAAGCATGTGGATACTTGAGAAAGCACAAAGCGCTCACACACAAACACACTCCCTCGCTCTCTCCCTCCCTCCGTGCCAGAAGACAAGACGCAGCTGCAGCCTCCACTCATGGCCCCAGACTGACAGGACCTCGGGGCTTCTCTGCTCTACAATAATACATTTTCATAATCATCCATCTTCAGGCTCACGACAACCTTTTGGGGGTAATTATGACTCAATAAGAAGGCCAGCAAAGGCACCGCAACACCTCGCACATCTGACAAGCACTGGCCTAAATATGTAACACTGGATTTTCACACTCGCTAAAATGAACCCAAGTTATGGTGACTATGATGCTACACATATAGTTGATCATATACATTCTTTTCATGTATTGTAATGTTTTTTATCCAACTACAAGAATTCATGAGTAGTCATTGTGCAGGGGAAATATAGAGCAGTGTTTGCCAGAGGGTCCTTGAAATGACTTCAGATGGGTTGGATGGATTTAATGCTATTTTAATATAAAATGTTCTTAGTAGTACATTTGATTGGGAGTGCACCGATCCGATTCTGTTGTCAAATATTGATGTCGATCCAGCCACTATCCTGGTTGGGCATATAACATTAATGTAATAAGACTATTTACTGGTCATAGTTGGGCCAAAATGTCTTATAATGTTTTAACTTTTATTTAAACAAAGTAGTTCTGTAGTTTTGTCATAAAGAAATAAATGCTATTTTTAGTCTCTACATTGGTATTAGCTGGCATCTTAAAGCCATACTGTCGAAATCAGTATCAGAACTGAAAAAGCTGGATCACTGCATCATTATATTTTACATTAAAAAAAATCAGTATGATGCATTTGACATAAATATGATTAAAGCAAGAAAACAGAATACTACTCAGAGTCTGAAACAATGTCTAGCGGTACTTGAGACAATAAAAGGTTAAGAACTACTGATAGAGACAAGACTATGTATGTACAGTATGTCAAGTCACTATAGGCAAATCATTTCTCAATGGAAGATTTTCCAGAAAAGCAAAGGGAAATGCAAAAATATATCATGTCATACTCTAAACCTGAGGCAAGCCCATCAGACAAAACACAAAAATGTGATCATTATTTCATGCACACCCTGACATCTTGACCATTCTCATTACACTTTCTAAAAACAGTAGTAATTTCAAGTCCATTTCCTCTAGGCTTTTGCCATATAAATTTAATCATGCAATTAAACATGATCACTACACAGCAGAGTGAGTGTAAAAGGCTACAATTGGCTCTGTTGGGACTATAAAGAAAACGCTTTGGCTCTCAGCACCGCACTAACAAATCAAAACACAATATTTTGGCAAGACGCACTCAGCCTTCTGGAAAATGATTACAAACGAGAGCGTGGTTGGCATTTGTTTAGCCAGCAGATGGGACCTTCTTAGCACTGGTGGTTCGTGTCCTCGTGCCTTTATTATGTATGAGTTCTTCTCTGTGCTTTCACGACAGACTCTTTCATCCCCTCCGAGAATGGAGAACTTTGAACTTGCTTTTACCTCTAGTTTTTTTTTTTTTTTTAGAGTGTGAGCAGTAACAAAGGACACAATGTCACTTAGGAGGTGCACTGGAAAAATATATAGAAATACACTGACAGAAAAAGGCCAGGACACTGTTGTACAGCTAATTTTGTGGTAGGAGTGTGCAATATATTATACCTGAAGCGAAATCACACGTTGAGTTACCATTATAAGCAAAGGCTACCTTTATTTACAATGTTGAATTTCGAAAAAGAACAAAATATCCTGTCCTCCAGGTTAGCAGGTCTATTTGAAATGTGGTTGTGGCAGGTGTTTAAGTGTTTAGTCCCACTTGCTGCTTGTGGAGTTGTTAACAATGTGTACTTTGACCATAATCCTTTTTAAGTGTCCAATATAACACAAAATTGACTCGTATGAGCGTTTAGTCATGTTATAATGCTGTTACCTCATCAAAAACATATCTGGTTTTGTGTTTTGTAACCCTTTATTATTAGTCTGTATACATGTCAAAAGGTCCAAAGCTCAAATACTCTCTTCCACCTTGTGATGTCATGCAGTGGTGGTTTGCAGCTACCTTTGACCTTTAGTTCAGTAGAGACATGAAATTCCAGACCTGAAATCATTCAAATAATTCTAGTGAAGGTGTATGGAGTCTAAGAACACAATGGACAATTTCCTGTATTATCACATGACATCACAAAGTGCAACACGGTGTTTTCTGTTTAAGAGAAGAACTCATCTAAACGTTTGTATGTGAAACGTGTGAATGAAACATAACACAACTCCAGTTATGTTTTTGATGAGGAAACATTATAACATAGATCAGAAAATAAGAAAAAGTGTGTTATGAGTCCTTTAAGCATAGTTCTTCAAATCACAATATCTGTAAGGGAAAAAAAAAAAATCTGCGTTCTTTCTTTTTTTCTTTCAAAATGGTGTAGCCTTATTTTGCAGTTCATACAACATGCTACTTTGTCTGCTTAGCGCATGTTCAGAAGCTCTTAATTAATGGAAGCCCTGTGGATTCCTATTGTGTTATGCATGAGGCTAAAGCAGTGCTATGAATACATTATGCAGTATGTCGAAGTAAAAAATAGTAGTAACTGGAAATCCCGTGGCTGCTAGCAAACACACGCACCAAAAGCTCCTTTATGGGGAAATTTATAGATGACAGGATTCAATGCGCTCTTGAAAAATAGCCACACAGAGTTAAGTGCAGCTTTCCTGGGAGAGATTGCCTGAGTCCGTGGTCCTTATGTCGATGGTTGTTAACAGCTCCCTCTATTGCAAAGTCAACATGCAGCCCTGGCCTGAGTGAAATATCTCCACCGGCGATGCAGTAAGTCTGTCAAAGAGGACGTGAGTTATGACCCTCCTCGGACCACCTACGAGTGCAATACGAGCTGATGTTTGGGGTTTAACTGGGAGTGTAAGAAAAGCCTGGTAACTAGAGAGCTTTAATAACGACTGATGATGTGATCTGTTTGGTTGATAATATTTTAGCAAAAAAAAATCATTTTATTTGGATCCAAATCACTGTGAAGACGATCCTATATAATTCAAGCAACTTATGACACTGCTACTGTGGTATTTCATGTTGTATAACTTGGAATAAACTGAAATAGATTGAATTAGCAGTTGTCATGAAATTAAAAAATGCCACCAAACAATGCAGTAGTTTATAGGAGTGTTGTAACAATACTAATATTTCAAACTCAATTTTGATATTAAGGAATAGACTTGATACTCAATACAGATTCTCATTCTGATACCAATAAATAAATAAATAAATAAATACTCTTTATTTTATTTCATATTATCATGTGATCTTATATCTGTACAATCCCTCAGTTGTCCAAGTTGGTTCCATAATGGTCCATGGGCATATACTCATCTCTGTGCTCTTATATTTGCTCATCATTCTGAAACAATTCAGGAAAGGTTCATGTCTATCCTGTGAATGTGACTTTTTTAGTATCAATACCTGCTCAAATTATACTAGTTTTAAGATACTAGTTTTTGATTACTTACTCACTTTCGATACTTTTGACAACCCTCATATTTTCCCTTCTTGGATCACCTGTAGTGTATTGTTCCCAGTAGATACCAAACAGACAGTGTGTGAATCTAAACAGATCTCTAGCCTTCAAATATTGATTGGATTCTGGCTACATTCCTTCTAACTTTCCAGTGTATTCCTGGAACATTGAAGAGGAAGTCATGAAAAGGTCATTGTGCTGATGTTAGAATAATCACCATTACATCTGTTAGGGTTTATGTCCAGCACGAATTTCTAACCAAAGCTTTATGATGATCATCTCAGTTTCTGCACTGATTCTGTACCTGTGGGAACTATTGCAGGAGGTCCCATAGACATAAATTACCCATAGACTTTAATAGACGTCGTATCAGGTGTGGAATAGCTCTCCTGGCAGCCACATACATCAAAGTACCCACTATCCTATTCAATAAAACAATGTCTTATCTGAAAAAACTTGTGAGTTACACTGGATATCAATATAAAGTAACTCATTTCAAGTGGGTTAAATAACTCTAAAAGACTTACTGTGTATTAAAATGTCAAAAGTTAGATGTAGCTTTTTACAAAATCACTTTTCTAATAAAAAACTAATAGTGCTATGTTATGTTATGGCAGTGTAGCTCTGCTCCTGTTATCTTCACGACACTTATAAACAACAATGTGAACTTTGACCCCTCCCAGACAACCACCTGCTAGCGCTAACCTTGTACTGCACTCACTTACAGTTTGTTCTGCTAAAAGCTTACTCATAGATGTGTTTTGTGTGCCCATAAAAGCCTGCACTACTACAACAAATGTGATTTATTTCATGGTGTAGTAGTTGAAATATGTGTGTGTGTGAAAGTATTTCAAGTGTAAATCAATCTGACAGGTGCGCATGTCAACTTTGATTGACGAGAGTTCACATCCTGGATCCCTTTTCAAGTTAGTTTTGACACAGTAATATGGATTTCTTTGCAGATATAGCTGTAGTGAGGATTTTAGGTCAAACTTGAATAGAGAACAGCCCATATTACACTACTTTCTGATCATCACATCAGAAACATAGCTGAAGGTGTGATTTGTTTCATTCACACATTATTTTGTGTAATATAGTTACCTTTCTGCTAAAAGGTCTGCCACCAACTTGCATCCTATGTTCCACACTATGGCATTTAACTTGTCTATCTCCATGGAAACAAACGACGCCACCACCATACCATGTTACAGATTAATTCTGTGAAGAGGCGATTCCACTCACAGTGAGAATGAATGTTTACCAAGGTATCTTTGAGCACTATTAATATGTGTAATTGAACAAAAGTAGGTTAGATGAGATTTTGTTATTGCTTTGATTGGAATATTGTATGCATTAGTCTTAATAGTGGCCAACCAGAAGTTACGTGTGTGCACCTTTAAAGTTCATGTGTTCTCAGTGTAGCTAATAAAAAGGAATAGCACATCAAATGAACAGCTCACAAAACCAGCTGGTAACAAAATGTTTACACATGTCTTGTAAAAAGCTATCACAATGAAAAAATATAGCTAAATATTATCATTCATCTTTTTCTATTGGTATAGCATCAATAATTACATTTAACATGTGTTAACTTTGGCTGCTTTTCAGCTCTATGTCTTCGTTAAAAAACAAAGCAATGAAGAAGTTAAAAGAATTACAATGAAAACACCAGTCATGTTTTTAATTAGCTTGGGCTTGTGAAATGATCAGTCAGAGAATGTCTAATTTGAAGCTCAGCATGATCATGGAACAATGCTACTAATGAGCCAGCACTTCAGACAGAAAAAAATCTGAATTAAAAACAGAAGCAAACAAAGTAACTCCAACACTTTTGACACTCTTATCAAATGTCAAAAAGTGATGGTGACAAGTTTGTGTTTGGAAGGCTTAACTGACATTTATTACCAAAGCTGTTTTACATTACTACTAAATTTCACACAACTTCAACACAGTTTTATTAGCAATTTGATAGCAACCATAATTACTTAGAGAAGCATTGTTCCTTTTGGCGGAGTTGGAATTTCACACTATATTTTGAGTTCTCTCATAAACTCGCTGTGTGAAGGAGAGGTTCACCAGGTCTTTCCTTTCTGCTGCTGTCAGACTGTACAGTGAACAATGTTAGCCCTGTACATGTGTCATCCACCTGCATGTGCAATACTGTAACACAATGTGAATCATACTGGTACAAATCACTCAAGTTGCCGTACCTGCTATATTTTATGTCCATATAATGCACTGTACTTAATAGTTTTGTAACATTCTAACTTTGCTCTGCTTGTGTTGAATTGTATGTGTATTGTGAAGTCTTTAAAGGTCCGATATGATACAAATTTGACTCTTGTGAGCTTTTAACCATGTTATAAGGCTGTTACTTCATCAAAAACATACTGTACTCCGAGTTGTGTTTTATTTCATTCTCACACACTTAAGTAGTCCTTTATTATTCTTCTGTCTACATCTCCAAAGCTCAAAATGCTATGTTCCACCTTGTGATGTCATGAATTGGTAGTTTTCAGGTTAATGACTCCCTTTTACCTTTTATTCAGTAGAGATGGGAAATCCCAGAGTTTAAATTATCCAAATGGATAATTGGAGTTTAAAAACACAGTGGAGCACTTCCTGTATCACCACATGACATCACAAGATAGAACAGGGTGTTTTCAGCTTGAGAGAAGAACTCAGCCTAAACATGTAGGATTTGTGTGCCTAATGTGAACGCTGTACGTGAATAAAACAAAACACAACACCAATTATGTTTGTGATGAGGAAACAACATTATAACATAGATCAGAAAATAGCTTAATCTGGGCCCTTTAATAATTATGTATCTTGATTATGATTGCAAGTTTCTCTTCTCCAGCTGTCGTTGAACTTTGCGTTGTACAGTGTAATTTCCACATCTTATCTTAAACAAACTAAGTTGGATCACAGTCAGCAAGAGCTTCAGTTAAAGGGACAGTCTGGAATTTTGGACATAGGACCTCATTTCCAAGTTAGCCAGAGTGTTGGAGATTGTGGAGACACTTTTTAAAATATTCCATCCAGTTCTTGTATTTGCAGAGGTTGTTGGTGCTAGGTTAGTGAATGTCAATGGCCATAGTTATCCTGCCACTAAACTAACAGTCTTACCCACTCCACAAAACACCAGAGGCAAATCTATTATTATGCCAGACTGTCGATGTGAATGTCTGCATCAATAAAATAATTTTAGAAGTAAAACCAAAATGCATTTGAAGGATTTATGTCTGAGCAGCAGCAGCAAGTTGTACTTCCTGATAGAAAGCTTGGCAGCGGTGGACTGATACCACTTGGCACCTTTCTTACCGGCAAAGTAAAGTTCGGCTGCTGAGAAAATAGTCCAACATGCGACGATTCATGCAATGCAAGTTTAACACAGATTTACATTGATAGTCTGATGTAATAATAGATTTGCTGCAGGTGCTTTGTGGAGTGGGTAAGAGTAAGTTTTTAGTGGCAGGCTAACTATGGCCATTGACATGTGCTAGCCTAGCACCAGCTAACTAGGAAACGAGGTTCTATGTTCAAAATTCCAGACTGTCCCTTTAAATTGTATCAAAGGTCCCATTTTGGACAATAACATATAATTCAACCAATTACTGAGCCTGGTTAAACTGATGATAACCCACACTTGTTGGAAATAAGAGCTGTTAACCTTTCCAGTTTTAGAGCACATTAAAATGCTATGACACATAACTGCGCCTGTGGTATGAATAAAATCAAATAGCACAAAACAACAAGACAAGTTTTACCAGACTTCAAGCAAAAAATTCGATCAACTGATTTTGACTTAAATGTGAGGATCAGAGGTGGCAGATTTTGATCCTATCACACTATGCATGCATCTTGTTATCTGTCATTAAAAGGGGAACTAAACTGCTTCTTCTCAGAGTTCACACTTTCATTGGTTAAATCTAACTGTCACTCAGAACATAAAGTAGGATGTTTGACCAAGAGATACGGAAAAGTGTCTGTTTTTGAGGATATTAGATCTGGATTTAAAGGTGCACTGTGCAGCTTTTCTGGTGGAGTGTCTGCTATTGACTAGTCTCCATGGAGATGTTATTGCTTTGCCTGGAATGTTCCATGGTATATCAACATCTAGCATTTATTCATTATTATAGGTGTTTCTATAGCTCAAAAATACAATAATTCCTTTCATGAATAGGGGCGACTCTCCACAGATCTGAATTGTAATGTAGCATTGTGCTGTAACCAAGTTGCTTCTCTTGTCATAGATCAAGGCCTGTTTACGCAAGAATGCTTCTAGGTAAAAACGACAAACAATTTTATCGGAAGTGGCTTTCGTTTAGATGGTGACGGCATTTTTGGGGCTTAAAAACACAAAAATCTGAAACCACCCTCCAGAGTGTAAAAGTTGACTAAACTCCGCCATAGTGTTTCCGTCTACACTGCCCAAGATGCAAAACTCTAATCAGATCTGTTAACGTCACCTATGCACTTATGTCACATACATCACCTAGTGTCACCACCTAGCCGCTTGGCATGCATATCCTATTGAATTCCACACACTTTTGCATTGCAGGATATTGTAACAGGATCAGATTACAATTACATATTTTTCTAGTGTGAATAAGTATTGCACATTATCAGCTTTAGATCTGGAAAACGATGTAATATACTACATTCTCTCTCCTCCGCTTTAACTGTCAGAGGTGCCTACAGAGTAATGTAGGCAGCTGGTACCCACTTCCAATGACTCATCCAGATTTAGTTTTAGTCCAGTCATCCTACTCGTGAAGGGCTCTCCCTGACATTTACACTAGTCATGGTTTCTCATCCACAAATCGTTTCTGTTTCTCCACTTCAGTACGACAAACAGAATTAATTATAGCTAAACACTATTTAGAATAATTAGCGCCAGAGCAGTGACATCTTTCTCATTTGCCCTCAGTAAGTGCAAACAATCTACCATCACACTCGTTCTCTGCTCCCCTCCCTCTTCCTCTCTCTTCTCTCTGGCAGCCTCTCCTCATTACTGCTGGAAATGGGTGAGGAGGTCTTGGCCACAGAGGAGAGACAGAGAGGAGAAAGTAGTGGAGGAGAGACCCGCATCTTTATTTTCAGATTTCAGTTTTTAACATATTTATTTGATTAGTTTTAATGTCAAATTCAGGATCCTTTGCTGCTGTCCATGTACTTGTGTAGTTGCAACAATACAAACTCCTCACTGTGAGATGCTGTTTTTATTATTTGATCTGACGCCTGCATCCTGATCTCTCCCTCAGGTTTCCTCTGTGGTTTCCTTCCATTGCCTTCTCTGAGCTTTGGGACACCACTTAATATGGTGCACTTGATTGACAGCTGAAAATGGAGGATCAAGAAGAAGAATCAAGGAGAGCAAAGGAAGGAAAGAGAACTGAGATGCAGTCTGTCTCCTCACCCCTCTTCCTCCCCCTCTTCCTCCCTCCCTCCTTTCCTCTTCTATTCCTTCTCCTCTTTCCTTTTCTCTTCCCTCCTCCCTTTCTCCTCTCCACTTGGTTCCAGCTCTGGCTCCTCCCCTCCTCACATCTCTCTCGGTCTCTGTGGTCTGTTTAACGAGCTCACTTGGAGCTGTATTTAAGCTCATTAACCTTTGTGGGTGGCCAGCTCCACTGAGAGGAACAGCCATTGATACAGGAATACAGGGGGGACCTTTTCTTTACACTCCACACATAGCAGTTATGACACAGGAGATTAAATAAGGACCCACAGTCAGCAAGTATAGAATTTCCTTTAATTTGAGAAATGTACGTATATGGTGCATGAGTTTTTGTGTTTGCAATGCCCCTATATTAAGCAAAAAAGACAAAAGAAGCAAAGGAACAGACTAGTTTTAGAAGAATCATAACTTGCATGGCTCTGATACAAAGCGCCTGAGTCTGATTTTGAAGCATGAGTCAGAACATGTTTTAATATGACCTGTAACCCCTTCCACATACTCCCTTCTGCCACTCTGATACTGCACCATGACATAGAAACAACTTCTGGAATAGCCTCCTGCATTGTTTCCACATGATTCTCATCAGTGTCTCTCCACTTTGGTCTTCTTTCTCACTCTTAATAATGCAGCATGACAGGGAATCAACTGTCTGGGATAGTGTCTGTGACAGTTGTTTTCCCATGATTCTTAGTTCTCAGTGTGCCTGACTGCACAATCGCTGGGGTCCGTGTCAGTTGCGTCTCTATTACTCAACAACAAAATCCTTTCCAAAATACATAGGTTATAAGTTTCAATTTCAGTTTGGTTTTCTCAAATATCTGCATTTGCAATACACTGCATAATATAAAGGGCATTTATCTTAACTTTACAAAATAAAAGAAAGACATTTTTTACAGGCCCTTTAACAAAAGCCTTGTGATGTTCAGGCACTTTAAAGGGCCTGTATTACCTGGAGTTGTGTTGTGTTTCATTCACACATGTTTAACACAGAAATCCTGCATATTTAGGCTGATATTTTCTTTCAAACAGTAAACCCTCTGTTCCACCTTGTAATGTCACTTTGTAATACAGAAAGTGCTCCACTGTGTTTTTAAACTAAACTTAAAGAATAATTTGGATAATTTCAGCCCTGGAATTGACAAGTAGCTGTTAACTTGAAAACTACCACTACATGACATCACAAGGTGGAACAGAGCATTTTGGGTTTTGGAGACATATACAGACTAATAATAATAAATTACTAAAACATATGTGAATGAAAAAAAAACAAAAAACACAACTCCAGTATGTTAAGAGTTAACAGCATTATAACATGGCTTAAAGCTCACAAGAGTCAATTACATTTTGTCAGGACTATTTATATGAACCATCTGAAAAAAGACAAGTTTTGTTTTGGCAAAATTCCACAAAGTGCACAGTCATTCCAATCCAATTCAGTGTTTTGGCTCAAAAGTAACATAATAACAACATCATTTACAACTGTCAGGGTTTTCATGGTCTTTCCAATGATTAAACGTTTTATATTATATTTTGAATGCACATTAAAAGAGCACTGTACAACACCAGAGGAAAGCATGTGAAGTGCATTAGCAGCCACTAAGAGATGACACGCTCCATTACCGACTGGCTGCATGCCCCAATCGAGATGTGATAATCAACAGGGAATACAAAAACAGACAGTGTACATGTCCTCAAACAGGCTTACACTATAATAACACTATTACAGTCACAAGAAGGGCCTGATTAACCACATGGAGTTATTTGCTCAAAATGACAGCAGCATGCGTATAGTCCAAATACCAACTGCTCGTCACCATGGAGATGTTCTCGCTTTGCCTAGAATGTTCCACAGAATGGCATTGAGCTAGAATTGTATTGATCATAATGACAGAGGATTGGCTGATGAATAAAAAGACCCATCATGATCACTGAGGATTAGACATGACTGAATCTTGATTTCGATTCAAGTTAAATTAACTGCCCAGCATCAGTATGTCATTAAACGTATCTATCTTTGTGGAGACAAGCAGGTGGCCACCAAGCATAGTTACAGGTCAGATCCTTGAAGGCAAAAAAGGCACATGTAAGTAAATAAATGCCAGAAGTCTAAAGGCCTTATATTATGCTATTTTCTGATCCGTTATGTTTTTTTCCTCATCAGGCTGTGTTCTTCTTTCCAACAGAATACACCCTGTGATGTCATGTGGTAATACAGGAAGTGCCGTACTTTGTTTTTAAACTCCATGCACCTTCACTAGAATCGTTTGGATCACTTCAGCCCAATCTCTACAAAAAAAAAAAAAAAAAAGTAAAAGGTAGCTGTTAAGCTCAAAACTAACACTTCATAACATCACAAGGTGGAATAGAAATCATTTGGTGCTTTGGAGATATACACAAACTAATGATTCAGGATTGCTCAAACTTACTCAATTATGTGTGAATGAAACAAAACAGAACTCCAGGTATGTTTTTGATAAAGTAACAACATTATAACATGGCTAAAAGCTAACAGGAGTCAATTTTGCGTTATACAGGACCTTTAATGCAATATTGTGGAACATACAAGGCAAAGCAATTACCATATCCATCGTGTCAAGCAGGCACCTTTTAATTTGAACAGGGCAAATTCATAATATCAGACAAAAGTATAACCGTTTCAATGCCTTTCAGTGCAGTCTTGTTTAGCCAAGGGGTGTGGTGTGGGTGGCCAAATACACTGATTTGTTTTCACTTGTTTGCTTTCTCTGATTCATTGGCCCTTGTATAAAACTCACTTTGGTATCCTTGACGACCGTTTGTAGCCTCATAATGCGCAACATCATTTACATACAACACTACATCACTACACGCACAGTAATGATTGATTGCCTGGTGTTTTTTAATCTGAAAATACTCAAGTCTAGCATGTAAAAAAGCTCACTAATGGTGCATAAAGAGTGTGCATATTAGACATATACAAAGTGTGACAATGTTATGGCAAAAGAGCTCTCCCTCCGCCTCCCTACATCCTCCCTGGGGACTTGAGCTTGTGAGACTAAAACACATCTCACATCATCTCTTGGAAAAAAAGAAAAGAAAAAAAAATGGTTGTTTCCATTCCTGTCTCTCTTTGATTGTCTTTTACTGTCACAACTCCCCAGGGTTCAAGCTGTCGAATTGTTTCTCCCTCTAGCAGATGCTCTCCTCCTGCCATAATCTGTCGGCCGCCCAGCTAGTGTTATTAAGAGCTGATTTTAACAGAGAAGACAGAGATGCAAAGAGAAGGAGAGAGAGAGAGGAAGGGGGGGTTCACAGTTATGCAGTATCAGTAAAGGTTAAGAGCCAGTGAGACCAAGAAGAGAGAAGGATTAGTGCCGTGAGAATTGCTTTTTATTACTGTTAAGGTCACAGCCATATTTAAAATCCACTAGAGACAAGAGAGAGAGAGAAAGAGGAGCAGCGTCGGAGGAAACCAGATGGGAGACCTTGTATGAAGCTTTGATTTCATTAAAGAGCCACTGTGCGGTTTTCTCATGAAGCCCAGATAAGCGCGTAGCAGCCGGAGAGATAGCAGCGACAATGGTGCGTGTGAGCGTTAGCTGGGAATCAAAAGGGGCTACGCACACAGAGAGAGGAGCGCAGGGGCTGTTTGTACCATGTGATATAATGGCCTGGAAAGGATTACATCATCGTTTAGGGTGTAGGTGGGCAGGCGGAGCAGAGACAAAGGCTTGGACTGCCACCTGGTGTTTGCACTGCTAACTAAACTCTAAATGAAACTATGATGCACTGCACAAGTTGATATTTTAGTAAACGTAATAAATACAGTAATAGTAGTAATAGTAGAAGTAGTAGTAGTAGTAGTGACAGATGATAGTGGTACTAGGTGTAGAAATGTATTATTAATACAAGGGGTTAGAGTTGTTAAAAGAATAGAAAATGAGATATTAATCAATACTAAAACTAGTATCAAAACTAGATATTCTTACTTCATCTGAGCAAGTATCGATACTAAAAAAGTCACATTCACAGGACAGGGATTACACAGATATAAGACCACATGGCAATATAAAAGAAAGTACTATAATTTAATTTTGAAACTGTCATTCTGTTGTCTAAATGAAGAGGTTTGTTTTATTATCATTGTGGTATCGGATTCAGTACTGAGTATCGAGTCTATTCCTTAGCATGGAAACTGCAACACTGCAATGCATATTAGTAAAATCGGTATTTCTGTTTCTACAGTGCCACCTGTTGCCAACTCGACTCAACCTAAAACTGCTATCATGTTTCTGAATATGCTGCTTAAGCAATGACTATAGCAACATACAATATTAGTCTACGAGAGCAATTATAGTGATGTTGATAATGATAACAACATGTTGGTATTAGCAGCATTAGGCAGGGGTAGTATTCTGGTGGCATCAACAGAAATAAACACAGCAGGTAAGGACTAAGGCTTGGACTGGCTCCTGGTGTTTGTTTTGCCGATAACCACCAGTGAAGTTGGAGAATAACTTTGTCTTTTCAAATGTACTGCAAGGGCTACCAGAAACTCCTCGGTAGATCAAACAGCAAAGTGTCTGTATAAATGTTTTTCATATGAGAGCAGTGTGAATGGCTCTTACCCAGCAGCTGGCGGATATAAGGCTACTGCCAAGGCACTATTAGACAGCTGTGTGGCATTGGAGGAGTGAGGAGATAATGATGCCAGTGCTTTCATTTGAGTCTTAGGGCTGTTTTTAAGTGAACCACTCTGAAGTGTCCACACTGTGTAATCCTAAAGGGATGATCAAGTTTTGTGAGCAGTACTTACAATGATTTGTTCTTCAATTTGAGTTTGCTTTTTGTTATAGACAATGCTTAACAAAGGCAAGTACTCACATAGATTCATATTTTAGAGTTAAAGACTGCAGCTGTAGGGGGACTACAACCAATAAACCAATAATGAGACTAGCTTATAAACAAAGGCAAGGCAGTTCAAAGGCAAGGCTATAAAAAGGCATTACTTGTTTAACTTAGTGCTAGTATAAATCTTACTGTCTCAGACCAGTATCATCAAACTGAATATGGCTTCTTCATGGGACCTGAAATGACTAGATAATAAAACAGTATCCAGATGACTGTCACTGAAACATTTCTACTTACTGCAGTAACTACATATTATACAGTCAAAAAATCCAGAGACAAGTTCAGAATACACAATGCCAAGAAGTATTACTAAAGGTATCTGCTTCTTCTCAGAGGTCATACAGAACTCTGACTGATTAATCCGCTGAGCATCACATGTCAAATTATAACTCATAAGATAACACAACATAAAGAAAACCCAAAAGGAGAAGACCTAAAATGTGCAAATTCTCTCATGAATCCAAAAGAGCGATTTTGAAGCAAAGTCCATCATTTTAATATTTGTGTAAGTGCGCAGGGTTGAAAGATTCCCTTCATAACATTGTGAACATGGCACACTGCTCTTCCTCACTGCAAATGTAGCTCGACTAATGACTCCAAATATTAGTGCAATGATGTGGAGCAGTGGGCTGCTAGTGGTGCACACTCCACAGGCAGTTATATTTCATCCAGGCTTTATGACTTCACAGCTACCTTGCGCACTGCTTACGATCTCATTTCAGTTGCTAATGTATTCCTGTTTGTTCCTGCCTGACTTTGTTCTCTGTGAGGAAAGTGTTTAGTGTGCCAAAGTAATGATTTCTGCAAAGTGGAGGATCCAGCCTTGAATGGGGACAGTGAAAACAGTGAATTAGGCCTTGGAGCTGCATATGTAAATTTGATTTGGTTTTCAATCTCTGCTGGTAATGTGTGCCCCTTTTCCAGTCTGGGCTTCGTAATAAAGATGACTGCCAAGTTGCCGATGTCTAACAGCGGAAAATGGAACAAATTAAATAAATCATTTGTAAACAAAGCAACTGCCAGAGAAAATCTGTCAAAATCTGTAAACAGGTTAAGTCAGTGATATGCAGTAGTAGTGATTTAACTTGGCTGAATATTGACTGTAATGTGAATACAATATCATTTTTAACAAGTGAGAATATTCATTTGTCAAGGCAACATGTCCTTCCGGCAAAATGACAAGGTTTTGACATTGATGGAGTGGCTCAGCTGCACTCTAAGTATTATCTCTATACAGCAATATTCTCTCAATATGAAGTTGTAGATGGAGCAAGATAGCAGTAATAATAGCTAGAAGAAGTGTTATTAGAGTTAAAAGCTAAAGTATCAAATATTTTTTCAGTCGATTTCCTGATTGGACATATTGCTATTAATAATACTATTTACTGGTTGTCTCAGATTTGTTGTGTTACCTTGAAAAATAAATAAAAGCTACATAATTGGATCTTTTTCATTAAAAAAAAAATTGTTTAAAGGAAATAAATGCTGTTTTCAGTCTCTGCACTGGTATCGGTTGATATCAATTATCAGCAGATAATTAAAGCTATAGTATCAGAATCAGTATTGAAACTGAAAAAGCTGGATTGGTGCATCCCTAATATTTTCAGCAAACATAATAGTACATTATAGTACTTTTTTGCCTATGTTAGTTCTAATTAAGTGCAAGATAATTTAGAATCAACACAGTCAAATGAGTATCTACTGTAGTTTAGATTATTAAAGTTAAGGTACACTTTAATGTCTCTGTAAGGAAATTTGTCCTTGACCCATGATAGTTTTAGTATTGATTAGACCAACCAGGTTAACACGTCTAGTACTAGCAGTTGTTATGATTGCGGTTGTAACTGCAACTACTTCTGTTTACATTCAATACTTCAGTAGAGTTTTGCCCCTCCTGACCCACAAATACGTGCTACCGTCTTTCTGACTTTATGAACATATGGTAAAATAAACAGCCAGTTTTCCAGGGTCGAAAGAGGAGCAAACTCATAGCGTGAAGCAAGCGGCTGCTAAAATTATAATTCAGGTCAAGCACTGTACTGAACGAGCCCATTTTAATAGCTCCAGATCCCGGAGGCAACAGACTCCATTCACAGTCCCCACACGCAGCTTCATTTACTGACCTTGAAGAGTCTTGTTTATACAAATTGAAATTAAACGGCGTAGTGGAAGAAAATCATTTTGTGGATTAATTTACCTTCATGAAGTAAACAGATCACACGGTGGAGTATAGCTATGCCCACGACTGAGATAATGAGTACAATTTCCCTGACAGTAACGCTTTACATATCCTCCACACGATTATGCCACAGGGCCCAATCCAAGGAAACAAAAAGGAAAAACCCACAGACTATACAAAATGTGCACAAGGGTATTATGATTTGCAATCTTTGGCATTGAATGTCTATAAAAGTTACCGTAATGGAACAGGTTAGAGGAGCAGGACATAGAATAAAGGGGGGCATTCTCTTCACAGTTGACCATAAAAGCGAGGGTCCCTTGGGTGCTCTATATGTCACCCAGCTCTGCATCTCTTAGCGGCCCACTGCACACAGACCAACCTTTTCAAATGTCAGCGTGATAAACCTCGACGGATTCAATGCGCTGGACCTGCCGGTGTCAAACGCCATTAGTTTTAATCCTATTTGTGGTGAAATTGCTCTTGAAAGGTAAAAGGATCTATAACTGTCTGAGCTAGGGGCTACAGGCCGCCGTAAATCTGGCTGTGTAGCTGATGACTGCCCACCAGTGCTTTAAAAGACTGGAATGAGAGTGGACTATAGAGTGCCACAAAATACCGGATGTCAAAAATAAGACTGGGTATTGCTAAGAACCCCACAATACAATATAGAGTTGATGCTACATAACCTTTTAAAGATTTACTGAATCAGTGTTTAAAAAATTCAGTAACAAAATATTTGAAATGACTACAATATCCAAAATATGAGAACACAATTAAGTAATGAAAAACTCACTTTATCAGCTAAGCAACTTAAACGTAGTCAGCTGAAATGTATAATGAAGTAACACAAAAATGTTTAAAAGCATTGCAAACTATGTCCTTGTTTTGATATGGGTCAAGAAGTCCGTCATCATAAACTGATGCATTGATATTTTGAATGCAACCCTATCATAATGTTTGTATCACAATATCCAAAAATACCATTTAATTCTTGGTTCAGAGTTTATTTAGTTCTGGGGTACTTCTAGTTTCTAGTTTAGTCCTGATTTAGTAATGAAGCAGAAGTGGATTGTGGGAAGCTGAACACAGAGTTCTGTATTAGTGTGCTGAGGAGCATGATGGCTTTATGTGTGGCTGTGTTTGCTCATTGACAGAGATACTGAGAATGTAAATGGTTTGTTCATGAGGTTCACTAAACTAATATAAGTGAATACAAATAAAACATGGCAATGCTCCAACTGCACCAGTGATATTTTATTACATTATTGCTTCTTTTTTTATTTTATTTTCATTTTTACTTACAGATACACATTTATATAATTGTGCATTATTTGATACCAGTCTCTTGATATTTTTGCTACTTATTTCAAATGTATTACTACCATTTACATTTTGTCTTTGTTATTATAATATATTGTGATGTGTGAGCTACTATGTCCAAATAATTTCCCTTGTGGATCAATAAAGTTTGTCTAAGTCTAAGTCATTAAATATAACAGAGGAATATAAAACATGTTTACTTCTGTCACAGAAAATATGTATCATGTTTATCTGCTGGTTTAGTCTGTGGCACCACTGAGACAAGATGAGTCAATTAAATTTCATTAATGGGCGAAGGCAGTATTAAATTACGGGTGGTATGTCTGCTGGTGTACTGTTTGTCTAGTTTTAATAAGAAGGTTTCATGGCTCAGTAATAGGGATATTACAAAAGGTCAATAGCTGAGCTTAAGTCTATTCTCTCTGAATGCTTCTTGTTGTTAAATAAGATAAAGTCCAGCTTTGACTGAGTAGTGATTATTATAACTCATGAAAAACTTATAACTTGTTTTAACACTACCCAGTCATATTATTTTAATGTAGCTAATGGAGAATTCTATATTGAATAATGAATATTTTTACATCTCAGCAGCTTAAGACATATTGCAGCAATTAGCAGGTAGTTGTGCATAATATAATGTCAATTTATAATGAATTAACACTGTTCAAAAGTATTACTATGTGTGTCCCTGTATCATGATATTGCTGTATTGATATATGTAGTATTAGACTTAAACTTAGACAAATTGTATTGATCCATATGGGAAATTATTTGAACACAGTATCTCACAATATATTATAACAATACATACCAAGTAATAAAAAATATCTCAGCTATATACAAGAGGTCGTAAGGAAACAGTGCAAAGATAATATGATGATTGACAGAACATCAGGTTATCTATTACATAAGGGTGAGTTGTTGTACAGTGGTATGGTATGGAGTATGGTATGAATGTAGTCCTGTATCTCTTACTGTTTGAACGGAGCTGTAGGAGCCATTTGGAAAACGAGTCTAACCTTACTATCTAATGTATCACAATTTCTGGCTACTGCTAAAATGTTTATGATAAAAAATGACAAACATGAGTTATAGTGCATCTTTATGTGCAGGACCAACTGTTTTTGAAGGTTATGTTCATTGTATGTATCCTTAGCAGATGCAAACTGCACAGCTAATTACTGTTCTCATCTGTCGCTGTAGTTCATTTCCACGATATCATAATGCACTTTTGTTTGTGAATGAGTTTGTCAGATCACATGTTTGTCTCGACTATTTCCTCTCTCTCTCTCTCGCTCTCTCACAGACACAGACACAAACAGACACACACACAGACACAAACAGACACACACACAGAAGGCTCCTCAGAGTTTCCACTTCCTGATTCTGAGATGAGTGTGGTTTGTGGTGTCAGACTCAGTGATTTTGTATTGTAATTGTTATAATGCACCTGTAGCAACATTATGAATTTCACATTTTGTCCACTAAATCTGTATTTAAAATAAAATATTGAACTATTTTTCCACTATGAGCCCTTGCCAAAAAATAAAGAGTTTGACTTAAATTATGAAAAATATCTCCAGATCTAAAACCATACTCTTAACCTCACTTATACTGAACTTTCTGATTCATGTACGCACCAAAAAACAAACAAAAAAACAAAACAAAAACAAAAACAAATCACATTTATATAGCAAGCAACCATAATTCATTAATGCTTATATGGTACTTGGTCAAAAGGGTGAGGAAAATTTAAACCTTCAAAATCAGATCATGACATGTGTTTCTTATTTAGTTGCCTACGAGCACAGAAGTATATTATAAATAAGCCAGCAAACCTCAGCCAAAACACAGCAAGAGCCTGGCGGAGTGGTGAAGGTAATAAATTGGGATAATGTGCTCTCTTGATTTCATATGGACTCCAAGTTAAAACATGTGCAGGCTTAAATAAACAGGCCAGATGGGGATATTGTGGTTTAACTAGAGACCTCAACTTTAAACAGTGAAAATGAATTGTACAGACAGTATTGAGCTGTCTGTAACATCAGTTGTGTGTAAATGATCTAGTTGCATCATGGACCCAAAGGCTTTCTATCTTTCTATTGGAATCAAATGCTTTAAAAACAGAAACATATGCACACATTTAAATGCAATACTTAAATCCATTTGCATCAAAGACTAGCAAAGCATACTATGGAGCAAAATCAAACCATTCGCTTCTCAAACCATTTTTTTGACTATGTTTGATTTTTTTTAAAAGATGTGGAATAGATCTAACCAATGTTTCGACAGAACTCATCACAAGTCACATATGTTTAAAGGTGCAGTGTGTAACTTTTCTGGTGGAGGGTCTGGAAAATGCTTTTCTTCATGGAGATGCTATTGCTGTCTTGAATGTTTCACAGTATGGCATTAAACATTTTTATCATCACAGAGACCAAACCGGACCAAGTTACAGGTCAGATCTGTGGAGCCCCGCTCAAAGTCAGAATGCCTGCTTCTCTAGGCATTTTTGAGCTATAAAACCACCAGTAATTGAAGAAATGTATAGTAGAGCCACTTAATGTCATGCTGTGGAATGTTCCAGGCAAAACAATCTCCATAGCAACAGGAAAGTGCTGGACTCCCAACCAAAAAGTTACAGAGTGCAACTTGAAATAAAAACAAAACAAACAAGCAAACAAACAAAAAACCCATTAAAGTCAAGCAAGCTAGTCATTTATTTATTTATTTTACCTGAAGTGCATGAATAACCAATTTTATTTCAGTATGAAGCAGTTTGTTAACTTAATGCCAAGCAATTAAAACATTCGTGGTCTTATTACAACTCGTGTTTGTAATTTAATTTAGTTTAGTAAATAAAAAGCTTTTTTGTTTGTTTTCCAGGTTAGAAAAATTACACAGTTAAGGAGAAGACTTAATGTTGCTCTCCTTCAACTATTTACGCTAGGAGGATCAGTAAACGTGTTCAAGATCATTTCTGATTAATCTCCATAAAGATGAGAATTTCATTGTGAGTAAAGACTGGCCTCTAGTGGTTGAAATGGTTATTGCATTTAATGACTTACTAGTATAGAAAGAGACGCAACGTATGCTTGAAAAGTGAAAACCATGTCAAATTTTCAATAATTCTAATTAAGTTATTTTAGCAAACAGGGAAACTATGTACATTGCTAAAAGTATGTTTCAAGAGAATATTCATGAGAAAATAAATTAAATTGCATTATGAGAAAACACAAAAGTTTACAGGTTACACACACACACGCACACACACACACACACACACACACACACACACACACACACACACACACACAGAAGCGTTGACAAGCTAATGCAAGATACGGTATATATTTAATGTATTAAATTCTGCCCTGTTTCCCAGCAATTGCTAATCATTCAAAAATTAAAATAATAAAGAGTTCATATTCCTGAAACTTATAAGCCATAAATAACATAAATTAGTACCATATGTAATGGTAAAGTCAATACATACCAAAATATATATATACTTTTTTATTATCTACAAAGTGGTTTTATTTTCTAATATTCTTTTTGGCTCAGAGGAGATGTCTTTGACTGCAGGTGGCAGCATACACCCATTTACTCTCACTTCTGGCACAAACAACAGTAAATAAAAAAAAATATAATGAATAATTGTACTATCACATTTAAAAATATGGTATACTTCCTTTGATAAATACTATAGCACTTACTGTACAAAATGGAATCCAAAGAAATCAATGTTATCAGCTCTTTTATGATAAAAGTTAAACGCTTGTATGTCTGTAGTAATTTGAAAATAATATAAACTTTGTGGCCCAGCTGAGTAAGCTTATAGAATCAACTGAATGACATCATTCACAGAATAGTCTGCTAAACAGTAAATTAGGGGTCCTAGATTACATAAAATTAACTTTTGTGAGTAACCCCTTATTAGTTTATTTCCGAAGTCAGTTCCGAAGCGTCAAAGCACCTGTCTTATCATTGCACTGTCCTCCTTAGTATTTATAGCATCTCTTTATGAATGTAGATTTTGTGTATTAAGTGCATCACATTTCTGTAAAGCTGTCATTTGTCACTCATTTGGTTTATAGATGCGTAATAATAATTACATAGATAACAATAGTACTGGAGGCTCAGAGGCATAAATAAGGTGTAGGAGAGTCAAATATAACCCAAAAGGCCTATATACAAATACGTAGGTCTAGGCTTCTCCAATCTGACTCCAAAATAATAATAATGCAGTTTATATGTCAATAAAAATAAATATACTACTTAGTATATTAGTATATCCTACTAGTATATACTAATACTAATATACTGATGTAGTTTAAATCATGACATTATCAAATCCTCAGCTACATATTGATGTCCACCTCAACCAGCCAGCGTCTTTAGCAGTGATTTTTTGTAGCTTATCCTCCTTGTGGCGGGAGTCAGTGACTGTCTTCTGACAAACTGAGAGACCACTTAAGGCTCAGGAAACCTTTGTAGGTGTTTTCAGTTAATTAGTTAATTGATTAAGGTGTGACACCATGACTTTCCAATTTAACTTTTTAACATTATTCGAATTTTCTGACACACAGAATTTGGGGTTTTCATTATCTGCAAGCCACAACCATCAAAATGTTAAGAAAGGCTTGAAAGCTTTAGATGGTCTGTAGTATAGTATAAGTTATGGCTCATTTCTAAGGAAAGGTTCTACATGTATCTCTAATGGTGGAATGTTTAGGAGTTAGCAACACAACGCACTGAAAGCATTAAGGTGAGGTGAGGGCAGTTCCCCATAGGCCAGATGGCAATTATAACCACTTGAACTTCCCACAGCATCTTCTGGGCCAAGGACCCAGGAGGAACTTGGCTAGAGGTATGTCAAAAATGTAGCATTTAACAGATCACATTTTTAGCTAAATAGTTAAATTCAGAAAGAAAAGATACTTGAATAGAGGTCAACACACACTCAATGATTTCCCCAATATGAAAGCTGGAGGATTGATTCCTGCTCTGACTGAGTTCTGTCATTTCCTTAGGCAAGACAATTTGCCCATATGGACTAGTTTGAAAGAGGTGTGTGTTTGTGTGTGAATGATAAAAATGGTACTGTTATTTCAAACATAAATATAAGTCAAGTAGGAGTAAGTATATTAAATCCGTAAAAATGCCCTGGAAGCCACTATTTGGATGCCTTCAAAAGCCCCTGACACATGTCTTGGACGCCGTGGACCAACGGAAGAAAAATACTTGATGTGCATCCAGGGGGTCTGCTGCAGTCTACAAGTGCCTTGTTTTCCTGGTCAAGAGAGACTTTCTGTGTATTTATTACATAAAACACATCAGCAGAGGTGATCAGTGGCGGTGGCGCCATGTATATATTTATACTCCACTAATGACACTGGTTTAGTCCTGGTTTAGTCCTGGTTTAGTCCTGTTCCAGTCCTGGTGTAGTCTTGGCGATCAGCTCGGAGTCTGTGTCGGAGTCTGAATAATAATGTTGCTATGTCACGGGATAGTAGTCCCTGATTGGCTGACACACGTTCGATGCCAAAAGTTCATCATTTTCAACTTCTGATGCCAACACCCTGGATGCACTCCCTGAGCATTGACAGCTGAACACTAAAGACACACGGCGTCAACGCCAGATACACACCGTGCTGATGCCTGAAGACATGCTGCCAAAACGCAGGACGCCCTAGACTTGCATTCACATAGACCACATAGATGCATGTAAACTGGACACCTCGACGCTCCAGTCTGAACGGACCATAATAATAAAGGGTTACAAAAGGATAATATTAAAGGGCTTGGGACATAATTTTAGCTAATGTTTGGGATTTTCTCTTCTGGTGCTCTGCCCACAGCTCACTGCATTGACTAAACCCAGAGCTCCTACAGCCCAGAGACTGTCTGTAACACAGTGTACAGCCCTGAGAATAGAGCTGGGTGATAAGGGAAAATAAAAAGAATCACGATTTTTTTTCTGCCATATTGATCGAGCTCCATTTTCATTCATCTTACTGAAAGACATGGACATACTGACTTCAGGAATGATAATAATAATAATAATAATAATAATAATAATAATTATTATTATTATTATATTTAGATTTTTTTTTATAAATTCCACGTAAATGCAAAGATTCTGTTCAATTTATATTATTACCTGAATATATAGGTGCTTTTTCCTGTTAATGATTAAATTAGAAAAATGTTTTATTTTACCAGACAAAACATTAAAAACTAATTATTTTGGCATGCATGCATTGTTGTTCCTGTGTACTTTAAAATAAACATTGAATTTGTTCTCGAGACTTGAATTTGTTTCTGAATTTCACAAAATCACAAAGAAAACCTTTACTGTTGTTTCATGAAGTGTGTTTGACAGTGCCTCATCAAGATCTTACATCAATCATGTGTCTGTGCTGTACATCACCTGGGCACTTTTCTGTTTGTGTTTCTGATTTTAAGCATCTGTGTTGATATAAAAGTCGAGTAAGTAGAGTAGTAAAGATAGATGAGATGAAGAAAGAGGAGAGAGGAATGCTCCAGAGCATCAAGGCAGCATGTTTCATCAAAACACATTGGACTGCATCTCCCGTCATACGTTTGGGCTTTGTAGTCCAGGATGGTGGGTGAAGGCAAAAGAAAGCACCTGCAGCTGCCTTACAAGGTGCCAGCAGCCACTTTGATCTCACAATATATTGTTTGTAATGATTACATGATTACAAAAAGAGAACAGCTTAATCAGTAATAAATAAGCTGTAGTTGCTTTAAATTACTTTTGGTTTGTCTGTGTCTGTCTCAGCGTGAATGCGATCTTACCTGGAATTTTTCCACAGTGTGGCATTGAATTTAATCATCTTCATGGAGACAAACAGGTGACACACCTCAGGACATTTCTGAGCAATAAAAACTCTATTTGAATAAATGCTAAATAATTTTTTCTTGTATGCAGATTCAAACACAATAATTTGTGTGGGGATTTAGTTTTAAGGCAGAAATAATAATGACTAGTTTGTCATCACTATGTTCTTGCAAAACATATTAATTCACAATATTTCACTAGCCACTTTCAACTCATTGCTAAACAAGAAATTCAACTGACTAAATCTTATAAAAACTTTATCCTTACAAATAAACTACCATAATGAACCCAGTTTGTTCTGAATCAGTCCGTTACTTTACATAAGTGGAGTGTTACTAAGAGAAATGCTCTTATTTAGCAGCTCTTCCCTGGGGCCTGTTTCTGAACACTATCTGTCAGCCATAACAAGACCCATATAAACAGTGTTCAGTACTTATTCAGAATTGACCAATCAGAAGGTTCTATTTCCTCCCTAGTAAAAAAAAAAAAAAAAAAAAGCCTGAGGATATATACATACAAAGGTGGATGTGCCAGTTCTGTTTGAGACGGTACAATACGAAGCAGAGTAAAGTAGAGCTGCATTAGCTGTAGCTGTAGTATCTGATTCATAGGTTGTACATTATGAACCATGCGAATCAGCCAAAGAAATGTGATGTAGAATAAATAAACAATATCATATAAATATCACTATACAACACTGTACTGCATTTCATCAATTATGTTTAGTATATTTAAAAAGAAATGTAGGCCTGTGTGTTTTGTAGGTGCCAAACCAACAAGCTTGCTTCACAGTCAGAGGGCTGGGAATGAGTACAATTGTAAATGCTCCTAGGATGACAAAAAATAGAAGACAAATAAAGCTATTTTATTGGGTAACATATAGACAGATTATTTGTTTGGCAACACAGCAGATGGCAACACACTGCCTGAGCGCAGAAAGCACCGCTGCCTGCCTGGTTAACATGAAGTTGCACTGCTAGCTAGCATTGTTGTCGGCGCACTAATACAGTTTATCGCCATGAGATAAAATAAGTTATGATGTTAAATTAACATTAGTGAGTGGGATATGTCTTAATTGCCGATAGGCATTAAATGCAGGTGAGTGCATAAATGACAAGAGGAAATATCTCAAACTTCAATAGCGGGACATCCACTCATACCTGATTGATACAACTAGCCCCACCCTTGGAAGAGCCTCAAATCTGCTGAAATCCTACAAGACACTGACATGATACCAGAGAGGACAGCAGCTCTTTCTGCAGAAGACATACGCAGTAGATTGCGAAGTGACAACGTCTGATAATCCCTCTATTGTGTCTGAGATAAAGTCCGTCTATCACATCAACTATACGTAGCTTCCATATAAAAAGAAATTTTACTCCTATCAACAGGAGTAAATGAATTTAATCGGGATAATAAAGTATCTATGTAAAGTAATGTTTTATCACTCATCCAGTAATGTTTCATTACTCATCCAAGAGTCTTCTTCAGTTCTGACAGGTTACTGGTAGGTGACTAGATACTAGTTGCAAGTAATTTTTTCCCCCCTTCTGAACAAAGTCTGTAGCAGACACCTCAGGCACTTGTCTGTCTAAAGGTACTCCCGCCTCCTTTCTGCTCCTGACTAGAAAATCCCTGATCTCATTATGTGAACGATTGATCAGTGAAACCATTTCCTCTCCGTCTTCATTAATGCTTAATTAAAAGACACCTATAAAACCTGTAGGAATAGTCTCTTTCCCCTACAGAAAAGCACTGTTTATCTCAGGCCTGGGAAATGAAAAGATGCAGCGTGTAACAATACTGATTGCAAATTGGCAAATGCAAATACGAACACCTATACATGTTGGCCCTGTCCAAGACTAAGGGAATAATGAAAGACATTCTTAGCTTAAAGTGGAGGGATTTTACTTCTATGGTGTATAAACTTCTAACAAATAACATATTTAGATCACCATGTTTTGTATTGTTTTGAAATGCTATATATTTGACAAAACAACATATTTTTTGCTCTCACTCCTCCTAAGTCACTCCCCCTTCAAACCACTATCACAACACAAGCAGTGTACATCCCACTAATGAAATTACAGCACATAGAAACCAATTTGTCAGATCATTGTGCACAGTTTTGTAACATGCTTTTGTATATTTATGGAAAATTTTGTGTGGGAGGCATAGGCTTGTGGGCTGAGCATTGGACAGAATCTTACAGCTATCTGCAAGGAGGGATCAAATAGGGCCAAGGAGAAATCCCAAAATTACTGAAAGGTGCATGGATGACATCTAAAACCACACGTTTTTGATAGGGGAACGATGTTATAGCGTGAGGAAAGCTCAAGTAATTTACCATTTACAGCATACATAACAAGTTGCGTAATATGACCAAAAAAAAATGTAATATTTGACAACTGACTCAATGAGTTCAAATAAAACATACATTATAAACATCTAAGACTGTAACTTCCCTTTGTATCCTTTTTTTATTGTACAAAGGCCGAGGGCCACTTCTGTTCAGTCTATATATTAATGATCTCCCCTCCGTGTGTGATGATATAGGTGTACAGATGTACACTGTCATCTACATGCATGGGAAGGACACTACAAGTGGCAGCCAAATTATCAGTGGCAATGGACAAAATGTCTACATGGTAGAATGATTCCTCTTTAACATTAAATGTCAAATAAACTGTATGAGTATTTTTCTCATTAAAACATAAACATAAAACCTACCCCTCAGTTAAAGTGAAAGGAGAAATGATACCAAATGTCAGTGAGTTCAGATACCTTGGCATATTTTTAGATATAACACTAATGTATAAGCACTAGGGATGGGCATGATTAATCGATAACTGATCATTAAGAATTTTGTCGATTACATTATTCTTAATCGACAAACCAAATGTAGGTTGAGGTTTTCATTACCTTTCATTGGGTCATTAAATTGAGCGGCTCTCATAGCTCTCTGTACATCAAAAGGAGCGAGCAGACACACACACAGGCGGTCAGCCTGCAACATGCCGAAGAGCAAAAGTACATTTACCCGCTTTTCGTCCCGGTCAAAACAAGTGGGAGGCCATGTGCACAGTGTACAAAGCAGGCACATATGTTTCGTTGTCGAGTGGGGGTGCCAGGGATCTAAAAAAAAAAACATTAAAAAGCTTTGCCAGGTGAGTAGCTCAATGTCGATCATGAGGCCCCACCTCCCACCCCCCGTACAGTGTCCTGGTTTTGACAAACGCAAATATGGTCACCTTAACCTATAGTCCACTCAGTCGTGTCCTTTAGTCTGACAGAAGTTGACCGCATCAGTGCACAAGAGCTGTTTTTTTCTTCGCTTAGTTTAGGCAAATTAGCCATGTGGGTTTAAGTTTCGTTTCTGTAAGTCTTGCGCAAAGTTGCATTAAACACATTATAATGTCAAATGGGCTGATGTGGCTCTAGAGTGGTTATGGTTTATATGTTGTAAAGTTGAATTTATTTATGCAGATTAGTAATAATAATAATGATGATCATTTTAATATAAAAACATTAATGATTAATTGATAATTGATTGTTAATTCTCCCGACGATCGATTAATGAAATTTCATCGAATGCCCATCCTTAATAAGCACCATATGAAAAAGGTTTGTCATACACTAAAATACAATTTGTCTAATTTCAGGTGTATAAGAAACCCACTGACAACCCAAGCCACCAAAACCTACATGAATGCAATGATATTTTATCATTTAAATTTTGGTAATTCATGTTGGTCACAAGCAAAGTTGATGGCAATAAAACTCTTGGAATCTGTCTACAAATAAGCTCTTAGGATTGCTATTTTGCCCCAAAAGGAGTGGGAAGAAGAAAACTTATTTAATCCCACCCCTACTCTTTGTAATCTAACACAATGATCTTATTTTGCATTTTTCAGACATTTTGAATTAAACTATATGAACTATTTACAAGTGCAGACAAGAGTCACTGTTATAGCTTGGTAGTATAACATAAGTGCACCAACAATGGTAAAGTTAAGGAAACAGACAATGGTAAGAAACAACAAATACAAGTAATGCAATGGACAGCATTACTTTCAAAACTATAACAGAATGGAACAAATTACCAGCACATTTAAAACTATGCAAAGACTTCTAAAAGTGCTGAATTAAGAACATATTATAACAACACAGAAGTGTCGACATTAACTAAAAACTAAATTATACCTGACTAAGGGCACAGAGGGAGCAGGGTGGGAATGGGATAGAGATATTTAATGTCATTGTACGTTTCATAACTGTTTGTATATAGATTGCATTGTTGATGCTATTTTTGTATTCTATGTTTTGTCTGTCTCAGAGAGTGCAGATGAAAATTAGCTCAGAGGGCTACAGTCTTATACAAGGCATCTCCTCAATGTTTCTTTGATTAATGCTCCTGTACATAAAAAGGGTGTTTTAAAAGGAAAAAGATAACAAAGTATTTCTGAGGACACAAAAAAAGTACTTAGTAAGAGGTTGCTGTTTTTAAAGAGAGGACCAAATAAAACAATACAATAAATGCTAAGCTATGTATAACCCCAGCAAAATTTTTAAGTTTATCAACTTAAATCAACCAACTATAAACCAGTTTGCATAATGAAGAACAATAGTATAATGAGTATAACACTCATTTTTTCACAATAGGACATTGCTATTGAATCTTATTTATTGAACTGATTTAGGCAATGGCAGAAAGCCTAAGGGCCTATGGGAAGATAAACTATTGCTAAGAAAATATGAACAGAATTTTTCATCTTTCTGTTGGCCAAAACTATGCACCTCTCAAGGGCTGCCAAGAGGTTAAATGAATGTACTTACACATACTTGTAGTAATGGTTTCTTACTTACAGATAATGCACTGTCCATTGGCTGTTTTGCTGCTACTTGGCTGTAGTCAAAACTCAGATCTGTGGAGCCTTCACACTCTGCCCGGGTCATCTCACACTCGGAGGAGGGGGAGAGGAGGGTGGGAGGAAGGGGAAAGGAGGGGGAGAGGACGGAGAGAAGAAAGGAGAGGGAGAGATGAGTCCACGGCTCCCGCACAGCTCATCCATCACACGGTTACCTTCTCCTGCCTGGGCGGAAATAGAGGAGAGCAAAAGTCAGGTGGTGTCTACACAAGTGGGTTACTGGTACCAGAAAACAAGTGCACACATAAATCAGGGCATAATAGAACTGGAGTTTATGAGTAAGGTTTTATATTATGTCAAAAAAGAGATCTGGTAACTAAGTTGGCAAGGTATTTCATCTGAAGAGTATGATGTAAACTTTCAGTT